>NC_081825.1:99541564-99861207 GCF_030867095.1 Alligator mississippiensis | reverse complement strand
TCTTAAGATTTACTTGAGAAGCATCTATAGATGCAAGCCAAAGTTTGATTTGCTTTACCAGTTGCAACATCGCATTGGTGGCTCATGTTCATCTTGTGGTCAATCATGACCCCCAAGTCTCTTTCAGCAGTGGTGCTAGCAAGCATAGTGTTGCCGAGCCTATAAGTATGCCGTGGGGTTTTTATTCCCGTGGTACAATACCTTACATTTATCAGTATTGAACATCACCAGGTTTATATCCGCCCAGTTACTAAGCTTATGCAAGTCAGCCTGGATCACTAGTCTGTCCTCAGGTGTGGACATTTTGACCCAAAGTTTAGTGTCATTGGCAAACTTAGCCAGTGCACTTCTGACACCAATGTCCACATCATTGATAAAGATGTTAAAGAGAACCAGTCCAAGGACAGAGCCTTGGAGGACGCCACTGCTCATGGCGTGCCGTAATGATTCACTACAATTGACCACTATTCTCTGGGTCTGACTTTGAAGCCAGTTTCCCAGGCATCAGATTGTGGTGTAGCCAAGGCCACTGTTGGCCATTTTTTCCATGAGGAGGTCATTGGACACCAGATCAAAGGCTTTTTTAAAGTCCAGGTATATGACATCAATCTCTTCTCCCTTGTCCAGGTGATATGTCACCTGGTCATAGAAGGAGATGAGATTGGTCCGCGACAAACCCATGCTGGCTATCCCTCAGGATGTTGCCCTCAGCTAGCTTGTCCAGAAGGGTCTCCTTGATAATTTTCTCAACAATCTTACCAGGGATTGAGGTCAAGCTGATTGGCTTGTAATTCCCAGGATCTACTGTCCACTCTTTCTTGAAAATGGGTACCACATTGGCCTTCTTCCAGTCTCCAGGTACTTCACCTGAGCGCCACGAATTTTCAAATATTTTTGCCAATGGTTGAGCTATGACACCTGCCAGCTCCTTGAGTACACTAGGGTGTAATCTGTCAGGACCAGCTGACTTGAAGGTGTCCAGCCTCTCAAGGTGATCCTTTACTAGATCAACACTGATGCTGGGTATAAATACACCCTTACCCTGGCTGTCCTGCATCTGGCTAGGCAGGGGAGTCCCATTGGACAGATGAAAGACTGACGCGAAGTACCCGTTAAGCCGGTTGGCCTTTTCCTGATTGTCAGTTATCAACTGTCCCGTTTGGTTCAGCAGGGGTCCAATGTTACCCTTGCTTCTTTTCCGACTCCCTACATATCTGAAAAAGGACTTTTTTGTTATCCTTGATATGTGAAGCCAGATGGAGCTTGGTTGCAGCCTTGGCTTTTGAATGTGCCCTGAGGTAAAGGAAGTGTTTCAATACCTCCAGAAGTCCTTGATGGCAATTTGGGGAAATGTGGGGGGGGGTCACATTCATGGCTTAGAGAAATTAAAGATTTCTTTAATCTTCTCAGTGCTAAGAAAGAGGCCCAAAGTTCAGTAGGCTTCCCTGAAAAGATTCAGTGCAGTCTGGAGGTTTTCAGCTGCATGTGCAAGAATACTGCAAGCATTGGCATATTGAAGGTCAAGGACAGTTGTTTTAAGTACTTTGGTTTTAGAGCAAAAGTGACCGAGATTGAAGAGACCTCTATCCGTTCAGTATTCAGTATCAATTCTGGAAGGAAGGCACCACTTAATGAGAATGAGGGTGACTGTCAAAAAATGGAGAACAGACATCCTTGCTTGACCCCAGTTCAGGTGCCAAATGGATCTGTCTGCAATCCACTACACAGAATGGTTGCAGTCCTCTGTTATGAAGGAGTCTCAGGCCCTTGAGGTATTTTTTAGGACATCCAAATCTGGCCAGTACTTTCTACAAGGCTTCATGATTGATGGAAACAAAGACACTAATAAGATCAATGAAGGTCATATACAGGTCCTGATGGTATTCCCAACAATTTTCTTGGTTCTGGCAACAGAGATCACGTCAATTGCCCCCGCAGGATGGCCTGAAATCACACTAAGATTCCAGGAGGACTTCTTCAGCAAGAGGCAAGAGATGGTTCAGGAGGATGCAGGCTAGGATTTTCCCTGCTATAGAAAGGAGGGCAATACCTCAATACTTCCCATACAATGACTTATCTCCTTTCTTGCAGATAATCATAACATTGGCATTCCTCAGGTCCCCAGGAATCTTTTTGCTGTTCCAAATTCAAAGAATAAATTTGTGGAGTCTCAGAACTAGTTCCTTGCCACCAGCCTTGTAGCTTTTGGCAGGTATGCCATCTGGTCTAATAGCCTTGTTGTTTTTGGTTGCTTTGATGGCACACCAACCTTTCAGAGTGTCAGGAGATGGACTCAATGTTGATATCCACCACAGTCAATTCATGGTACAGGAGTGCCTCAAAGTGTTCTTTCCATCTAGCTTAGATAAATTCATTGTCTTTGAGGAGCATTGAGCCATCCTGCAATCACAGGAAAGTAGGACCATGGGAAGTTGGGCCATAGATGGCTCTCATTACCTGAAAAAAGCTACACATGTCATGTTTGTCAGCATAGAGCTGGATCTCCTTGGCTTTATCTTGCCACCACTGATTTTTGGTTTCCCAGCTCTTCCAAGAGGGGTGTAAATCAGTGGTAAAGTCTATATAGGGGGTCCTGACTTCAAACAACAGTATCTCTTACATAATCAACAGTAGAATCAATTTATTGATGTTGCTGAAGAAGATTACTATTGGATGACTGTTACCAGAATGAATTTAACTACATTACATCTGTAAAATTGGGGTGATTGTACTTCCTTTCTCCCTCTCTTTGTGCATGTCTACACAAGCTGCTAACTGTGCAGTAGCCTAGTAATACTGAGCAGTAGCACATCACAACACAAACAGTGCTAATATACTACTGCACAGTATTATTAGGCTATGGTATGGTAGTGTCACTAAAAAGGTATGCACTGGCATTAATGCATAGTAATGCCAGTTACTGCAAATTAATTTAATACTTGATTGTACGAGTACTAAACTTTATGCGCAGTAACTATTGTGCATTAATTAACATGTAGACATGCCCTTTGTGTCTTGACCATTTAGACTGTAAGTTCTTGAATAAAAACTAATCTCTTACTTTGTTTTCTTGGTGTCTAGTGTAATGGGCCCTGATCTGAGTGTAACAATAAAAAAGATATCTAAATATTTAATGTCATCAGTACTTGGGAGCTGTGTAGCACTCCTATAATGCCCAAATAAGGCGTGTCTACACGTCTATATGGTCATGACTAAAGTTAATGAGCATCAAGATAATGCACATTAAGCAATTTATTGGCAGGTGTTGACATGTGTAGAGACTTGGAACTAAAGTTAGCCCCAAGTCCCACATCACTTGGGCAGACACTTAAGCAAAGTTAGTGCTAGGCTGCATCTGCATGTGCATTAATGCGCTTTTACTAATTGCATCTAAATTTGACACATGCATTTGATACCTGTCTGTGATCCACTACACAGAACGGTTGCAGTCCTCTGTTATGAAGGAGTCTCAGAACCTTGAGGTATTTTTCAGGACATTGGGCCTGTCTTGCAGGTATCAACTGTAGGCATTATTAGCCTAAATTCACCATTTTAATGTGTATTAAGGATGTGCATGTGTAGACATATGCCGTTAATGTGCATTAAATTAAGCTAATGCACATTAGTGCATCTTGTGTAGACATGCCCATGTAAATAGTAGATAAGGAGGCTCCTGACAGAATAGGAGATAGAGTTTTGTACCCAAAGAGGAAATTGCTTCAGGAAGTACAATCAAGTGATTTGAGGGAAGGCAAAAAAAATTATAAGCTAAATTTAAGAAAAGGGAAGAAAAGAGATCAGAGACATAAGCTTTTCATGTGTATAGCGATATTTTACCCTGGGTTTCTTTCTCTCCTGAATAGATAACCCTGCCAACCTTTTCTGAATCTGTCCAAATGGGATGCGAGATGTAGTAGAAGAATCAACGGAAGCATGCATAGGACATATCTACGGTGGAGTTTTAAACTTAAGTGATTTGACTACCGATGAACTTTTCTTATCACTATGTGGCAGTCTGAGAAGTCCATATTTCAGGTCAAATGTTAATGAAATGTGAACAGTGGTCCATACAAAATATTATTTAAGTCCCATTAATTGCAATCAGTTAAGTGAAATTAAACACACTGATATAGACCCAAAGAAGGTATCTAGAACATAGTATTTTGTATTTATTAATAACAAACCTCATTTTTTATAGAATTGCCTCTCTGAAAAGCAAAAAGAATAAGACATAGATTAGTGCTATTTACTGGTAATTATCTTCACAGTCTTCCTAGGTGGTCTTAGTCTCCAAGGTGTAAGATAGCAGGGAACGTTCAAGGTGCAATTCAGTCCTTTGTTAAATGGGTGCAGCTGCTAAACCTTTCAGTGGGAGCAGCACACACGTAACATTTAAGTAAAAGCAGAGTTAATATACTGTCCACAATGTCTCTGTGCTCTAGAAGCCTCGTGAGCTTGTCTTTGAACAACATGAAAAGATCTGTTGGTAGTATTGGTAGGATGTGTTACTTGTGAGATCCTTCAGATTTCTACAAATTAGCCAATTTGTAGAACAAATTTGTACAACAATTACTTTTGTTCACTTGTTATTTGATTCCTGAAGGATTTTCTGGTTGTCTGATTGTCCAAGGAAATATTTTCCCTTACTGCATCACAATCTCATTATTTTTGTCTAAAAAGCACTGGGTGAGTAAATGTCCTCACCTGCAGTGAAGTTCATAGAAAACCCTTCTCCAGTCAATATTAGACAGAAAGGGCTATATCCAGTTTCATCCTATAGCTGCCTAAATAGGACTCAAGTAGAATTTAGGCACCTAAATTCCAAAGAGCAATTCAGGCTGGCCCTGCCCCACATGCTGCAAAACTAAGTAGGCACTTCGTTTCAGGCTGTACCTCCATTTTGGATCACCGATTTCCCTAGGCATTAACATTTGGGGTTTTGAGGGTGCTAAAAAGCAATCTGATAGAATCACTAGGGCTGCTAAGACCCCAGAGGGACCTAAGAGACCCAACCAAGTAGTCATGTTCACAGCACAGTTAAACTTGCATTGACTGCACTGCATTCAGCCGGAAAATGATGGTTGGTGGGGCTTGCCTTTTGTCCAGTAGCCTACTATTCAGAGCACAGACCCAGGAAATGGGAAAACTGAGTCTATTCTCTCTTCACCCTGAGGGGGTTTGATGTTGCATCTCCTATAAGAATATAATAACTACCAGCCTATGGAATAGGCTAGGTAAAGGCACTCCCCACTCTTCCTGTTAAAGCTGGGCTACTGGTCAGCAAAGAGTGCAAGAATCAAGGTACCAGAAGATCAAGAGAAAATATGCCTAGTGGTTATAACACTTCTGGTATGAGGACAGACCATGTTACTGACCAAAACCTGTCTTATTCTGTGGCTAAACAGGAGACACTTTTCTGAAGAATAAAATTCATTTGAAACATTTTTTTAAATTGCACAAAAAATAAATTTCTTCAGAATTTTTCTCCTTTGTAATTTTAGTAAATGGCGAGCAATAATTAGCCATGGATAAATCTCAGTAGAAGATTTAAAAAATCAGAGGGAGAGAAAACTGGCATTATAAATTGCATGTCTGGTTTGGCATGTGCAAGTAGGTAGGGGTAGCTTTGCTGTCACCAAACTCTTGGGTTAGAGGCAATATCTTTTATTAGACCAAATAAATAGTAGCAAAAAATTCCTTTCTTTGCAAGCTTTTGGACACATACACCCTTCTTCAGGCTGTGGAGAATCCAAGGATTATAAAAGTCCTCCTAGGTGGAAAAGAAACTCTATTTCACGCAGGGGAGGTAGAGGGTGGAAGTTTATTCCCTTGGATATCTCAGCTGTTTGGAAAAGTAAACTTCATTGCTAACCAAGAAAGAAGGATTTTTCACTTCCCTGTCTGCCTCTGGCATTGGACACATTCAGGGAAGAAGACAGCCTAATCTGCACATCACAGAGCAACACTCACAAAAGGACTATGAGATACCCAGGGGAATAAACTTCCACCATCTTCCTCCCCCGTGCAAAATGGAGTACTTTTTCTACCTAGGAGGACTTTTACAGTCTTCGTAAAGGGTGTGCCCAAAAGCTTGCAGAGAAAGGAATTTTTTGCTACTATTTAGTTGGACTAATAAAAGATATTGCCTCTGACCCAAGAGCTTTGTGTATCTCTTTCTTAGACCAACATAGCTACAATATAGACCCCTTTGCTCTCACCATGCATCTTAGCTTATATGATTCTGTCTTTTGGTCTGTGGAATCTTAATCGTCATAATACTTACTCATACCTCATATAACACCAATCTCAGCACAAGTCTTTTACAAATAATGCCCAAATAGTAGAGCAGGGATTCTATACACACATTTTCTACTTGTTTGAGTGGCTCAAATTGTGTTTCTAACAATATTTCCAACACATTTGAAATGCCATCCAAACACTCTTATTTCCATAGTACCCTCTTGATGGCAAGTACTTGTAAATTATTGATTTTGCTATAATTGTCCAACATCTTCAGTTCTTTAAACAATAAAACATTTTCCTAATTAAGAAGGATATTTGGGCCCTTTGCATACTCGGGTTTCACTTTTCAGTTTCTCCTGCCTCCTTATGAAATAAACTTTTGCAATGTTTTACTGTTCCCCTATTTTATGGGATTAAGAGAGCAAAAGCACGCTCTTTTATTCCAGTCTTCCTCAGCAGCTTTTTTTTTTTAATGATGATCAGTGAGCTTTCCAAAGATCCCATGTCTGCATGAGTAGCAGCAGCATTGGAATGATTCAAGAGGGGAACCTTGTATCTTCATGCACATCTTAAGGTAGATGCCTAATGTGTCTCAAGCACTCCCACTTATCCATTCCTACTTGCACATACCAAACCCAGAAATGCAGTGTTAAAGATGTCTCAGGATAAAGTTACCTTTTGAGAGTACCTCTACAGCTACTCTCAAAAGCAACCAATGAGGATATCCCAGAACAGGCCCCACTGCCACATTTCTAGGAGTAGATGAGCAGGGAGTGTTGCTTAGTATCCTGGCAATAGAGGGGATTGGCTGTAGACAGACTGTTGGAGTCTGCCATCTCTTTCCAGTAGGTTTTCTTTCTGTTGTCTTATTTCCCTTTATCTTCTTGCTTACAATATCCTGGTATCTCCAGGGTACTCTGATGCTTGCTTTCCATCCACAGCCTGCTTCATTGCAATTGTAATAATATGCTTAAAAAGCATGTTTTCCTCCCAGATTTCTCAACAAAAGTAGAAGCTCTTCTGGGGGCCTGTCAGCACCACTGCAGTAGCCACACCATGGAAAATGAAAGCACCTCAAGAATTGGGAAGAATCTGGATTCAGAGGGAAGTAGATCTCAGTGGTGGTATGAAGACAGGGCACTATTAAGAACAAGGAATAAGGTAGCTGCATTCAAGAAGGTGGAGCTGTTACCCCAGGTGTAGTTTCATCTTGTTGAGCCATTTTCCTGAAAATGCCTTCCTAGGCTGTATCCATGTGTGTGGACATTTGGTTCCCCAGGGACAACTAGCAGCGGCATACCTATTATATATACTTATTATATATGCAAATATATATATACAAATACTTAGGTTGTGGGGAGAAATCCCCCTCTCTCTATCCCTCATTGGGTCAGTCCAGGGGACCTCTCTCTCTCTCCTTGCTTACTTTTTGGTTCAAACTGGTCAACCAGGTGACCTGGCCACATAAATTCCTAAGGGGAGCAGGGAACGTGCTCTTCCTCTGGTGGGCATTTTGAAAAGCTACAAGCAACGTGCCTCCAGGTGCAGCCTGGATGACTCTGTAAGTAAAGACCTGGAAACTAGCCAGAAGTCTAGAAATAAGTATAGGCATTTGCATCTTAAAAGGCTCATTGCATCCAATATCTGCAAAGGCTCATCTTACTTTTGTTTGCTCAAAGTGTATTCTGACTTCCTTGTTCTACCCCATCTCTCTCTCCCTCTCTGATCAATAATGGTATTGGGTTACAGTATGCCTGACTCTGGATTACTGGGGAGAGGCAGGCCTTTTGCTCCCTTTGCTTGGCCAGAGAAGTTGGGCTTGACTTTTTATTTTCCTCCAGTACCTGATGCTATCTTTGGATACTTTGGGCTAAAAGAAGCACCCCAAAATATTACTGTGGGCAAAGCACCCACAAGGCTTGCAGAGTCTGTGTGTGCAGAGCCCTACTAGAGATCAGTGCCTGGGTGGTGGCAGCGTTACCCCAGGCTTGTGGGTGTACTCCAGGAAGCAGGACGGCCAGCTGTAGGCTCCACAAGGGAGACTCCTAAAGTGTTGTCTTGGGCCTGGTACAGTGAGGTGCGTGGCTCTGTGTAGAAGCACCCACTAGTGTGCCACCACAGCTTGCTTTGAACCAGGGGTGTAAAAAATACAGTCCACAGAACCACTTTATCTGGCCTGCTAGGCTATTGGAAGTAGGGACATGGCTAGAGGGGGTGTGGCCTGCTGCAGTATCTGGGCCCCTATGAACATGGCCCTCAGCAGCAGCAGAGCAAGCAAGATGTGTACAGGAGAAAATATTTTAAATAATTTGCTCAAAGTAAAACATCATAATTGAATACCTTTTAATCCTTTGGTCAGCTCTGTCATTTGACAGAACATTTGCATGCTCTGTTGTTAAAAGAACTTTTACAACTTTTAAAACTTTTCTCACTGGAAATCTGAGTTAACTTCCTGCCTGTTAACCAGGTTCAGCCATTGTTTTCTCTCTGTTTCTCAAAACAGCAATCTTCCTGTTCCATGAGTGAATCTCTTGGTCTTTATATTAAGACAAAAATACATATATGTTAGCTATTCCTGAAAATAAATCAAGGCCCATTGCATGAGCTACATTAATTGTGATTAAATTAAGTTTGAGTTTGAGGGGAATTTTTCCCGTTATCATACTGTTGTCACTTCTCCTTATCACAAAGAGATTGATTTCCAATTCAATCTAATGGGATGGATTTACATCACAATTTTTAGCAAACAAAGAAAACAATGGTACAAAAAATCCTCCTTTCGGTACACAGAAAACAGCTCCACAAAGGCCAGAGAATTAAAGTAGTACATAAAAAGATCTCTCTCTTTCAAACCACACAAGGAAATGGCTAGTGGCTTTGTGATAAGATAATATCATACTAATACAGAAGAGAATAATATTATAAAAGCCTTTGTCTGTCTGTCTGTCCATAACACTTTATTCGTGCTCTGATTGGGTGAAAAACAGCTGATCAGAGTGTGCAGAAGCACTCAAACAGGAGGTGGAGGTGCAGTAGAGTGCTACCATGATGGCAGGGACACAAGGGATGGAGTGGGGGGAGGGGCAAGGCCAGTGCAGCTGGCCTCCCTCCCCACCCCCTGGAGGCATCGGCAATGAAGTGGATGGAACGGGGGTATGAGGTCAGCAGTGGGGTCAGGATGCTGCAGGGGTGTGAGGCCATTCGCACCAGCCTCAGCCCGCCCCTCCTCCCTTCTGTTGTCACCACCTGCAGGGCCGATGCAGTGGCAGTGGGGGAAGGAGCCGGCCCGACACAGGTAGGGAGAGGAGCGGGCATGTCATGGTGGTGATGGCAGTGGTGGGGGGAGGGAAGGAGTGGAGCCAGGCCCGTCACGGAGGGGGAGGAGAAGCGAGCCCAAGTGGGGGGAGAAGCCGGCCCACCACAGTGGTGAGCAGGGTGTAGTGGGCCTGGCCCGATGCAGCAGTGGTTGGGGGAGGTCCTTCCCCACCCCCTTCTCCTGTGTTGGCCCTGAGCCCGCTCCTCCTGTCTCCCCAGCATCACTGGGTCAGCCCAGGCCTGCTGCTCCCCGCCCTGCTGCAGCAGCCCAGCTTCTCCCCACCCACAGGCCTGCTCCTCCCCTGCATCAGGCCCAGGCCCACTCCTCCCCTCCCCCTCCTCTGCAGTGGGGAGGGGGGAGTGGGCTTAGACCCCAAGCAGCAGGAGGGAAATGAGGAGCAGGCCCGGATGGGGGAGGCACAAGGCTCTGTCATCTTCCACTCCCCCACCCTCTGTCATTTTTGACAGTTAATTGGCTAGTATGCTATTAAAGCATTGTATATATTTCTTTTCTTTATATTACTAGTTCGTATTCCTTTTTGTGCCCTATAATTTCTAACATCTTCAATATCTGCAATATCAGCAGACACATTTAATCAGTCTTCACACAATAGCCCCTCAAACTATGATTTCACCTTTTATTCCTTTCCAATGAATACTCATCCAGCTTACCCTTGTGTAGATCATTCTTTTCTAAAGCCATAACATGTTCATCTGATCTTTCAGCATGACACCTGCACATTTTTTATCTAGCGACTCCATAAGGAGAATTAATACTCAAGACAAGCTGAAAAATGCTGAATAAATCCTGGAATAACACAGGATAGCATAACAGAAGCAGATTTTCAAAGTTGTTTGCATGGAGATTGTATTGCTAAATTGCACTTGGATTAATGGGAGGCAAGTTGTGTTTCCCTACAGTCTATCTTGAAAATTTATCATGAAATATTCTTAGACACTGAACCAAATTTATAATTTTGAAAAGAACAGAAATTATGGCTCAAAATGTTGCAGCAGCTTGCACCATTTTCAGCATGCCATTTCTGCTCTTACATTCTTCTGACCCAGGCTGTAAAAAAAGAACAAAAGCTGCATAATTTGAAGCCATTGTCATGAGCAAGATGGAAGAAAGATTAACGCTGAAATTAGAAAGAGATAACACAATCACCCAATCTCTTTTTTAAACCTTAAAATTGTATCTTCTGACCCATAAAGTGAGAACAAGGTATTCAAAGTTTCCAAAGTGCTGTCATCATGAAGATAATTTAATTAGTAAGCTTTTTACCTCTTTGATGCTTATTCTTTTCACCAGTTTCACATTGGAATAATTAATTTAATTTCAATCATTCCCAATAAACCTGAGGATGGAAGTGTTTACATTATATTTTGTTTGCTTTTTGGATGTTATAAAATGTGGTTAAATATTTGTGTATAATTTATTGCCAAATGTCCTTTCCCAAGAAATGTTTATGCTGAGAATGATGTTGCAGGGGTTAACCTTTCATATAAAGAACATGATTATAACTCATTTCACAGGAAGGGAAATGTGTGGTTTATCTTTATGAAAGCAAAAACCCCCCAAAACAAAAAACAAGCTAGAACTGAGACATTTAAAACTGTGAAATGCAACATGACTTACAAAGCAAATAATAGACCAACCTCAACGGCCTAAAATTTGATCACAAAATGAAAAAAGCATACACGGAAAAGGCACAGTAGTTACTGGAAAATGTTAGTATGTTGCCAGCTAATGATGGATAATGGATTCTTTTTATAAATGAATAAGGAATATCAGTAGTTAGAACAGTGGTTTGAAATCATGGGATCTAACGTCACAACTTTCAATTCAATTTAATTTTAAAATAGCATTTAGAACTGTACTTGCCATCCATTCCCACTTTATAAAATACATAGAGAAGTTCTCAGTCTCTAAGATTTATATCTATACAGGAAGCTGTAATGAACTGTGATTATAAAGAACAATGGTTATTCCACACGAATGCCTGGTGTGTATACTCTATCTTTGCACTCTGTAGAGTGCCTTTTTGTAGTTTAGATCAATCCACTACCAACGCTAAGAATAGAAGGGCAGTTTTAAATGTACTCTGGGACGTGGTGCTAGGCACTTTCATTAGGGAGCCACGCTACTTAAAAGTGCCTGTGTGTCATATGAATCCGTGTCCCTGTGCATCCCCATGCTGAAAAAATGGCAGCAGGTTGCTTTGAAGTAAAGCTCGTTGAATGTATTTTATTTCAAAGAGCCTGCCACCATTTTTTCAGGGCAGGGATGCACAGGGATGCTGATACATGTGACATGGAAGGCTGAGGGAGCACATAAATTTCCAGAACCAAAAATGGATATTGGACAAACATGCTGTCTTCAATAAATAGCATTTTACTAGATCAAGAAAACGTCCTAATATCAACATTCCCTATCCCATGGCAAAATCCTGCCCCCTCTAGCACAGTGGTGTTAGGATTCAGTGGTGGAGTACTAATTTCAGAGGACAGACACTCTCTTCCCTCCCTTGATGCAGTTGAGGTAGATTCAATCCAACTGTAGCACACTCTTGAGTGTTAGGTGGGAGCCCAAATAACATACATAGACTGTACAGATAACTCTTTGAAAAATAATGTTTTCAGTTGAAAAATTTTGTGGTTCAGATAAAAACTCAAATTGTGTATGTATATGTATATAAAGCAGATACTTTCTGAGGAAAAAAAGTTTTATTTTGTTAAAACCCAGTTAGTTAAAAAAACCTGCAGAAATATATTTAAAAATTTGCTGGAGTGCTATTCCTTTACATTTAGTGTGTACGTAATTTACCATAGAAGTAGAACTTTGTTGCTTGGAGAAGGATCAAAAGGAGACCATGAAAAGGAAGACTTTAGTTCAAGTACTCAGATCTTCAATTATTGATGAGAGTTTGCAAAGGATTCATTTATAATTAAACTGTAGGCATTACTTAGATATATAGGTTGTCTTAATAACAACTGAAACTTTCTGATTCACTTGCAGCATGCATATACAGTTCATTGATTTTTTTATATGGAGTTCATCAGTTGCTCAAAATCCTACCAAAAATTATCTTAGTATGTTTGTTGCAAAGGCCATTGACGATGAAAAAAATGTTGTGTTATTGTTCAGAACAATAACTTGATATATTTTTTTGAAAAACGAATGAAGAAAAGCAATTAGTGCTGCAGTATACATGAAGAAAAACTATGAAAAACACTTTGGTATATTAGAAATCAAAATTCAATATACTGAAGCAACACTTTTTGTACCTAATTTTCATAAATGTTTAGGCAAATAAGATTTTGTTCATATCAATATTAACAGAACACTGATATTAGCACTCACATAGTTGACTAAATTGTGTAGTGATTAAATTAAATTAACTTATTGTAAAACCATCTCTTTATACAAATTGAGTAAGTTAAACTAAGGGGCCATATAACAGCAGCTGTAGAGTTAGTATTTTTCTAATTATGGTTGGGATTCATAGTATTGAATATTATTAAGATTATAATGGAAGGTGTCAGACAATAATTGTTTTTAGTTGCTTATAACTTTATCTAATATTCACCATTTGAGCTGAAAATTTAAATGGTAACATCAGACTTCAAGGAGAGAGAGAAAACTTTTAGCTAAAAATAGAGAATGTCAAGTAATAAAGCTATGAAAAATACATTGTTTTACCCTTGTTAAACAAAAAATCTTACAATCTTTTCTTTGAGAAAATCTAGTAGGCTAATACTTTGGGAGGGGATTCAGAATTTGATTAAATAGCATTTATGCCTTTTGTTCTTACAGTAAATATCCACTGGTATTAATGCACATTGCAAGCATTTGTAAAACCACAGTTCACTAAAAAGGTATATGGCAGCACTACAGCGCAGTAATAGGGTCCCACCAGGGCTAGTAGGACCGTTGGTGGGAGCTTCCCACCAGGGGAAGTAGGACTAGCATTGGAATTCACACAGGAGGACAAACAGGAGGGGCCTGAATTCCAAGAGTCATAGATTTCATAGACTTAAGGGCTGGAAGGGACCTCGGAAGATCATCAAGTCCAGCCCCCTGCCCCAGGGGCAGGAAGTCAGCTGGGGTCACAGGATCCCAGCAAGATAAACATCCAATTTTCTCTTCAAGGCGTTCAGAGTAGGTGCTTGAACCACCTCTGATGGCAGGCTATTCCAGACCTTGGGGTCTCGGACAGTAAAGAAATTCTTCCTTATGTCCAGCCTGAAATGGTCTTGCAAGAGTTTATAACCATTCAACCTTGTCATCCCTTGGGGGGCTCTGGTGAACAATCATTCCCCCATTCGTAAGGTCTGTTTTCCTGACCTCTGATCATGCACGTGGCTCTTCTCTGGACTCTCTCAAGCTTCTCCACATCCTTTTTGAATTGTGGAGCCCAAATCTGAATGCAGTACTACAGCTGTGGCCTCACCAAGGCCGAGTACAAGGGGAGAATGATGTCCTGGGATTTGCTTGAGAAGCATCTATGGATGCAAACCAGTGTTTTGCTTGCTTTACTAGCCACAGCACCACATTGAAGGCTCATGTTCATCTTCTGGTCAATCATGACTCTCAAGTCCCTTTCATCCATAGTGCTAGCCAGCGTAGCACTGCCAACTTATAAGGATGCTGCAGGTTTTTCCTCCCACGGTGGAGAACCTTGCATTTTTCAGTGTTAAACACCATCAGGCTCTTATCCGCCCATTTCCTGAGCCTATCCAGGTCAGCCTGGATCGCCCTCCTGTCCCCAGGTGTGGATGCTTTACCCCAAAGTTTGGTATCATTGGCAAACTTGGCCAGTCCGCTTCTGACTCCAGTGTCCACATCATTGATGAAGATATTGAACAATATAGGCCCAAGGACAGAGCCTTGGGGGACCCCACTGGTCACAGGGCACCATGATGATTGACTTCCATCAACCACCACACTCTGGGCCCGACCATGGAGACAATTCTCCAGCCAGCAGTTCATGGTGGACCCGAGGCCACAGTTGGCCAGTCAGCAGCTTCAGACACAGATTTCAGGTGAGTGAATGAGGAGGAGAGTTACTATGGTGTGGTGACATGGAGCGCAGCCAGGGATACTGCCCTGCTGCTGCCTCTGCCCCAGAGCTCCTGTGGAGCCTCTACCCAGACAGGGCCTTTGGCTGGGTCGGCAGTGCCCTGCCCCCTGTTCTGTGGGGGTTGCCTAGCAGGACCTCTGGGGCTTGGGGGCAGTGTGGGGGCCAGGGGTCCCCTCGCCTGTCCCACATATGCTTTGATTGAGGCTCTGGAGGGGCAATTGAGGGAACTCCAGGCTGAGGTGAGCAGGCTGCAGGGGATCAGGGCTGCAGAGGATGAAATTGATGGGTACTTTTATTCTCTGCAGGACCAGACACCTAGTACACAGACACCACAGGAGGGTCCCAACGCAGCCGAATGGAAGACGGTCACCTCCAGAGCCAGACAGCGTATGGCTCCCCAACACAGCTGGTGAACAGATATGAAACCCTGGCAGCACTGAAGGATGATGCAGCAGAAGAAGTCACAGGGGAAGACACATCTGCAACAACCATGCAGGCTGAGTGACATACAGGCAGCCAGAAGAAGAGATGTGGGGTCATCATGGTGGGAGAATCCCTCCTGAGAGGAACAGAGTGGCCTATTTGTCGAATGGATCCCACAGCATGGGAGGTTTTCTGTGTGCCCGGTGCCAGGATCCGAGACATCACTGCGAGGATTCCCGACCTCATCTGGCTCTCTGATTACTATCCCATGGGCCTCGTCCATATGGGCATGAATGATACAGTCAGGAGTAGTCCAGACCACATCATGAGTGACCAGAAGGCTCTGGGGCCAGGCTTAGGAAGTTGGGGGCACAGTTGGTCTTCTCAGACGCCTGCATCAGATAATAGGGGCGAAACGGGCCGTATTCAATTCAGATTCATCCCAAATTGGGGTATAGTGATTCAGTTCATTGATTCAGATCACTGTCCTGATTTGATTCATCCGAATCCAAATCTGAAGATTTGATGCTAATTTGGAGAATCAGCGATTCAGCCATAGACACAGCTTTAAATGTTTTTGCTACATAGCTCGATGTACCAGGAATGGCTCATGAACACTGAGATGGTGGGGTGGATGGATCAGCTGCAGAGGGACCCTGGGTGTGACCCCAGACCTAGAAGGTACCAGTTGCTGAGTCGGGGGTGGGGGGCGGGGGGAGGGTCCCCTGCATTCTCCACAGTGGACCTGGAAGTAGACCGGAAGTGCTTCTGGTTTACTTCTGGGTCTGCCGCTGAGCACACTGGGGATCCCACTCCCACGCTCCCATGAGATGCTCTATCCACCCCAGCATCACAGCATTCACAAGTCACCCAGTACCTTGAGGTATGTAGAAAAAACACTTAAAGCTGTGTCTACGTCCAAATCATTGAAGCTCTCTGAATCAGTCTCCTGATTCGACTCAGATTTGGAGATTTGGCCCCCAAATCAGGCCCAGTCTCTGCTGAATTGAATCAGTGACTGAAGCTTCACACAGCCCTATCAGAGAAGTCAACCTGTGGCTCCAGAGTTGGTGCCATTGTGCGGGTTTTGGCTTCATAGTTTCATAGTTAGTAGGGTCGGAAGGGACCTAAGCAAATCATCTAGTTCGACCCCCTGCCATGGGCAGGAAAGGATGCTGGGGTCAAATGACCCCAGCTAAGTGATTATCTAGCCTCCTTTTGAAGACCCCCAGGGTAGGGGCAAGCACCACTTCCCTTGAAAATTGGTTCCAGCTCCTAGCCACCCTGACTGTGAAGTAGTGCCTCCTGATATCTAGCCTGAACCTACTCTCAGTCAACTTACGGCCGTTGTTCCTTGTTACCCCCGGTAGTGCTCAGGGGAACAGGGACTCTCCCATTGCCTGCTGGTTCCCCTTGGCAAGTTCATAGGTGGCCACCAGATCCTTCTCAGCCTTCCTTTGTGGAGGCTGAACAGGTTCAGGTCCCATAGCCTCTCCTCGTAGGGCTTGCCCTGCTGCCCCCAATCATGTGAATGACCCTCCTCTGGACCCTCTTGATGCTGTCCACATCCCTCCTGAAGGCGCCCAGAACTGGATGCAGTACTTCAACTGCAGCCTGACCAATGTCGCATAGAGGGGGAGGATCACCTCCTTGGACCTGCTCGTGATGCATCTATGGATGCATGACAAGGTGCGGTTAGCCTTCCTGACCGCGTCCCCACATTGGCAGCCCATGTTCATCTTGGAATCAATAGTGATTCCAAGATCCTTCTCTGCCTCTGTGCTTACAAAAAGGGAGTTCCCCAGCTTGTAGGTATGCTGCTGGTTCTTCCTCCCCAGGTGCAACACCTTGCACTTGTCCGTATTGAAACCCATCCTATTCTCATCCGCCCACCTCTGTAACCTGTCCAGATCTAGTTGTAGCCTGTCTCTGTTCTAGCATGCTCACTTCTCCCCACATCTTAGTGTCATCTGTGAACTTGAACAAGGTGCTTTTCACCCCCTCGTCCAAATTGCCGATGAAGATATTGACCAGTGCAGGCCCGAGGACCAAGCCCTGGGGAACCCCACTACCCACATTTCTCCAGGTTGAAAATAACCCATCCACCACCACTCTCTGGGTGCGGCCCTCCAGCCAATTTATGACCCATCTGACTGTGTAGGCGTCGGTACCACAGATGCCTAATTTTTTCATGAGGATGGGGTGAGAGACAGTGATGAAGGCCTTCCTAAAGTCCAGGAAGACTACGTCCACAGCGACACCTGCGTCCAAGGCTTTTGTGACCTGATCATAGAAGGCCATCAGGTTGCTCTGACAGGACCTGTGTCTAATGAACCCGTGTTGATTGCCCCTAAGCATAAACTCCCCTGCTGGCCCCTTGCAGATGAGCTCCTGGATAATTTTCTCAAAGCGCTTCCCCAGGACCGAGGTAAGACTAATGGTCCTATAGTTTCCTGGGTCCTCTTTCCTCCCTTTTTTGAAAATGGGGACCACATTGGCCCTTTTCCAGTCATCAGGCACCTCACCAGAGCACCACGAGTGCTCATAAAGCTGTGCCAGGGGTACTGCAATGACGTCTGCCAGTTCCCTAAGCACTCTGGGGTGGAGATCATCAGGACCTGCTGATTTGAACACATCTAGTCCCTCCAGAAGTTCCCTGATTAGGTCCTCGCTGACCCTGGGCCTGGCTGCACCTCCCCTGGGTCCGTCCGGTATCCCAGAGGGGGGGATGTCCCTGTCCCTGCTCAGAAAAATGGAAGCAAAGAATCTGTTAAAGAGATTAGCTTTGTCATCTGGTGCTACCACCAGATTACCAAGCATGTCCTGCAGAGGCCCCACATTATTTGGCACCTTCTTTTTACCCCCTATATATTTAAAAAAGGACTTGATATTATCTTTGATCCGGGTCGCTAGTCCCAGTTCCATCTCAGCCTTAGCCTTCCTAATAGCCCCCCTACAGTCTCGAGCCAAGGAGGTATAATCCTCCTTGGTGATGGCCCCTCCTTCCCATTGGGTGTACACCTCCTTTTTGGCTTTGAGGCATTCATGGATGCTTTTGGTGAGCCATGGGGGCTTTTGAGCACTCTTGCCCCCTTTGATCCACATGGGGATTGTCACCCTTTGGGTTTGGAGGATCATCTCTTTAACGATCGACCGCTCTTCTTGGATTCCCAACTCCCCTCCCATCCAGGACCTCAGTGCCTCTCCAACTAGTCTCCTTACCTCATTGAAATCCATGCTCCTGAAGTCCAGGGCTGCTGCCTTGCTGCAGGCCTTTGACACTCTGAACAAGATGGTTAAATTCCAGTATGCGATGGTTGCTATTGCCTAGGTGGTCGAGCACCCACAGTCCCCTCACCAGGTTGTTGCCTGTGGCCAGGACCAGGTCCAACAAGGCATTTCCCCTGGTGGGACTGTGCACCTCCTGGGTTAGGTGGAGGTCCTGTAACTCAGCTAGGAACCCATGTGAGCAGTCAGACCTGGCTGACTGCTCTTCCCAGCAGATGTCCAGGTAGTTTAGGTCACCCATGATGACCACGTCCCTTGACTTAATTGCCTCTGCAAGCTGACCTGAGAATTCATGATCTAGCTCTTCTCCCTGGTTAGGTGGCCTGTAGTAGACCCCCACTGTTAGGTCCCTTTCCCCTGAGCCCCTTGTATTCTGACCCAGAGCACCTCCATCTGCCCTACCTCAGACCCAGTGCTGTTTGCAGAGGATGTGTATTGTTCTTTGACGTAGAGCACCACACCCCCACCTTCCCTCCCTGTTCTATCCTGCCTACGTAACCTGTAGCCCTTGATGTTTACCACCCAGTCATGTGTTGGATCCCACCAAGTTTCAGTGAGCCTCACTATGTCTGGTTTTGTGTTAGCTAGCAAGAGGGTAAGTTCCTCCTGCTTGTTCCCCATACTGTGAGCATTAGTGTAGAGGCATTTAAGGCCTCCTGACGGTATATGCACCTCCCTCCCAATCCCTGGACTGTCCGGGCCCCTGTCTCTTACCTGGGTATTTCTTGTGCTCGTTGCCTGACTTAGCTGGGCTGTACTTGTGGGTGTCTCTTGATTTGGTGTACTGTGGCTCCCTTGGTCCTCTTCCTCCCTCTCCCCCGACATGCCTAGTTTAAAGCCCTTCAGAGGAGATCAGCCAACCTGGAAGAGAACACACGCTTACCTTTGGTGGAGAGGTAAAGCCATCCCACCCAAGCATGTCTCTCATTCTGAAGTGAGGATCATGGTCCAGAAAGCCACGTGGCTTCTACAACCATGATCCGCACTTCCATGAGAGACGTATCCTGGGACGAGATGGTCTTCATCTTTCTTCTAAAGGTAAGAGTCTGCTCTCTTACATGTTGGCTGACCTCCTCTGAAGGGCTTTAAGCTAGGTTCGTTGGGGGACGGGGATGCAGTGGACAACGAGAACCTAGGTTCAGAGAACCACAAGCCATGCACTGGATCAGCCCAGGTAAGCACTAAGGGGCCCAATAGACATCAGGACAGGGGGGTACCAAGGGCACCCATTACAGGGCTTAAATGTCTGTACACTAATGTTAGGAGAATGGGAAACAAACAGGAGGAACTTGCACTCCTGCTTGCAAGCAACAACTTCAACCTGGTTGGGCTAATTGAAACCTGGTGGGACCCTTCTCACAATTGGGCAGTAGGCATTGAAGGTTATAGGTTGCACAGACAAGATAAAGTGGGGGAGAAAGGTGAGGGTGTTGCTCTCTATGTTAAGGAGCAATATACTTCTATAATCAAGATGGGATCAGAAAAGGGACAAGATGAGGTACTCTGGGTTAGGATACAAGGGGGTCAAGGGGAAAAGGACTTGATATTGGGGGTCTATTATAGACTGCCACACCAGGAGGATGAGCTAGATCTGGAATTCTCTAGGCAGCTCTCAGATGCCATACAGTCAAGATATCTCATAGTCATGGGTGACCTAAATTACCCTGACATCTGCTGGGAGGATCAGTCAGCCAGAACTAATTGCTCATGTAGGTTCTTAATCTTCATACAGGACCTCCACCTAATGCAGGAGGTATACTATCCCACTAGGGGGAACGCCTTGCTGGACTTGGTGCTGGCTACAGGGGACAACCTGGTGGGGGATCTGCAGGTACAAGGCAACCTAGGGGATAGTGACCATCAGTTGACTGAATTCACTATCTGGCAAAGGGCAGGAAAAGTAACTAGCAGGGCAGAAGTGCTAGACTTCAGAAAGGCTGACTTCAGTGTGTTTAGGAGATTAGTTAGTGGGACATTAAAGCTCAAGAGCATTGGCAGAATGGGGGTCCAGGAAGGATGGTCATCCCTCAAGGAAGCGATCCTTCGTCTGCAGAAGGAGGCAATCCCGTTGTGTAGAAAAGGGGGCAAAGGGGCCAAGAAGGCCCCCTGGCTAAACAGGAGAATTCAGGAAAGCTTAAGGGCACAAAAGGGGCAAAAAAGGGGCATACAGGCTGTAGAAGCAGGGGGTAGCTACCAAGAAGGAGTATACCTCCTTGGCTCGCACTTGCAGGGAATCAGTTAGTAAGACCAAAGCAGCATTAGAACTTAGACTGGTGACAAAAATTAAGGACAACAAAAAGTCCTTCTTCAGGTATATAGGGAGCAAAAAGAAGGCGCAGGGCAGCATAGGACTCCTACAGGATAGACAGGGCAGTTGGTAACAGATAGGAGGGACAGAGCAGAGCTCTTCAATGAATTTTTTGCCTGTGTATTCTTGAACTCAGATCTAGACAAATCTCCCAAATGCATTACTGGCAGAAGCAAGAGAAACACCAGCCCACCAACTGTCAGTGCCGACCTAGTAAAGAGACACTTGAAGGGGCTGGATGCGTTTAAATCAGCAGGACCAGATGTGCTCTATCCAAGGGTGCTGAAATAATTAGACAGTGTCATAGCAGAGCCACTGGGATGACTGGTTGAGCTCTCGTGGTGCTCAGGTGAGGTCCCAGATAACTGGAAAAGGGCCAATGTTGTCCCTATTTTCAAGAAAGGGAGGAAGGAGGATCCAGGTAACTATAGACCAGTTAGTCTCACCTCTTTCCTTGGGAAAACCCTTGAAAAAATTATCAAGGTTCACATTTGTAGGAGTCCAGCTGGTAATATCATGCTGAAGGGCAACCAGCATGGGTTCATAGCAGGTAGATCCTGCCTGACTAACCTTGTTTCTTTCTATGACCAGATCACTAAATGCTTAGATGCAGGAGTCAAGGTAGATGTCATACTTGGACTTTAAGAAGGCCTTTGACACAGTATCCCATCCTATTCTTATAAACAAATTGAACAGCTGTGCCACTACAGAGTCATGTAGGTGGCAAATTGGCTTAAGGGTCATACTCAGAGAGTGGTGGTGGATGGGTCGGTGTCAGCCTTGGAAGATGTGGGTGGTGGGGTCCCCCAAGGCTTGGTCGTTGGATCGGTGCTGTTCAATATCTTAATCAGCAACCTGGATGAGGGCGTGGAAAGCACTCTGTCCAGATTTGCAGATTGCACAAAACTATGGGGCGAAGCAAACACACTGATGAGAAGAAACCAAATCCAGGCAGACCTGGACAGGTTAGAGAAATGAACAGAGAACAATAGGATGCAGCTCAACAAGGACAAGTACAAGGTGCTGCACCTAGGGAGAGGGAATCACCAGCACACCTATAGGCTGGGGGATGACCTTCTCAGCGGTACAGTAACAGAAAGAGATCTCAGAATCATTGTCAACTCCGAGATGAATATAAGTCGCCAATGTGATGAAGTAGTTAGCAGAGCTAACCACACTTTCCCATGCATTAGTAGGTACATCACGAACAGGTCCAGGGAGGTGATGCTCCCCGTTTTTGTGACACTGATCGGGCCGCAGCTGGAGTACTGCATCCAATTCTGGGTGCTGCAATTCAAGAAGGATGTGGACAACCTTGAGAGGGTCCAGAGGATGGCCAGTCATATGGTTAGAGGCCTGCAGGGAAGGCCTTATGAGGAAAGGCCCTGCAGCCAAGGGTTGGTCCCATTTTGTTTAATATCTTCATTAACAATCTGAAAGGTGGGATGGAGTGGGATGTGCCCTTGTTGCCAAAAAAGCTAATAGCATACTGGGCTTCATTAGTAGAACTATTGCCAGCAGATTGAGGGAAGTAATTATTCCCCTCTGTTCTGCACTGGTGAAGCCACATTTGGAGTATTGTGTCCAGTTTTTGGTCCCCTACTACAGAAAAGATTTGGACAAATTGGAGAGAGTCCAGCAGAGGGCAACAAAAATAGTTAGGGGCTGGGGGACATTACTTCTGAGGAGCGGCTGAGGGAACTGGGCTTATTTAGTCTGCAGAAGAGAGGACTGAGGGGAGATTTGATAGCAGCCTTCAACTACCTGAAGGGGAGTTCCAAAGAGGATGGAGCTAGACTGTTCTCAGTGCTGGCAGATGACAGAACAAGGAGCAATGGTCTCAAGTTGCAGCAAGGGAAGTTTAGGTTGGATATTAGGAAAAATTCCAGTAAAGCACTGGAATGGGTTACGTTGAGAGGTGGTGAAATCTGTATCCTTGAAAGTTTTAAAGGCCTCACTCAACAAAGCCCTGGTTAGAATGATCTAGTTGGAGATGGCCCTGCGTTGAGCAGGAGGTTGAACTAGAAAACCTCCTGCGGTCTCTTCCAACCCTCATTTTCTATGATTCTATAGATTTGACAAGGAACCAAGTGTGTTGGAGGGAACCGTTGTTAGTTGGGTAAATGGACTCCCCAGACAAACTGGGAAGGAGGTGTAGTAAGAGTAGGACTTGCTTAGCAAAAAAACCAATGAGAAACTTGGGAAGTGGCTTGCTGAGGGGACTGTGACTGGGACAAGAGGCCACATAGGACTGGGACAGGGACAAGTTGATGGGATGGGGCAGAAAGAATCAGATGTTGGGAAAAATGGATAGAAGAGTCCAGATTGATTCCAGCATGTATCAAGTATTTGAAAACCATCTGAAAATGAATACTCACAGCCAGGAGAGGCAACCTTACTTATCGCATTTTCTAACTTTTGAGTGGCTTGACATTACACTATTAATATCTGCCTAATATAGCTCATGTGTGGTAATGACATGCAATGAGTTGTTCCTGTTTCTCCCAAGGTTGATTCCTTAGTAGCCACATCAATTTAGCCTGGCCTGATAAACAGTGTGTCCCCTTAATTTAATGGCCCCTTAGTTTAATTTACTCAATTTGTATAAATGCATGGTTCTACACTAAGTTAAATTAATTTAGTCACTAAACAATTTAGCCAGCTACGAAAGTGATAATATCAGTGTTCTGTTAACGCTGATATGAACAAAACCTTATTTGCCTAAAAAATTATGAAAATTAGGTACAAAATCTGTCGCTTTCATATATTGAATTTTGATTTCTAATTCACCAAAGTGTTTTTCATAGTTTTTCTTCATGTACTTACAAATGAAAAACTCTATCACTTCAAGCCCTCTATTTGTAATTCTTAGATTTTATATTTAAAGTGTAATAAATACTTATAAATATATGTGCATATGAAAAGACAGAAGCATTAAACTGTTGTACAATCAAAAGCAATCAAACACCAAAAGATAAATTTAAGAAAAAGGGTCCTGATTTACTGACTGACTAGTGTTAAGGTGACTCCTTTGCTGTATTCTTACTACATCCCAATTCCTATCTATTAGAAATAGTAATTCTTTGCTTTTTCGCACTCTGTCATCACCCCACTCATCCTATGTCTCTCTGTCACATACATATATATGTGCAAACCTATCAACTACCTGAAATCAAACAGCCTGCAAAAAAAAAGAAGTATGGGTCTGTACTGAAATAAGACACTCATTGGCATGTTTTCTACTTGGAGCATATTATGGAACATATTATGACAGCTCAGATAGTCCCTCCGGTTATCCTCCTGCTCCATGCCCTGTGCTTTCTAAACAACACCTTCTTACTTCTCCTTCTCTTGTTCCTCAAGAGTAACTTGTACTGTGATATTTTCACCTTTACTTTTTCCTGAAAAGAAAAATCCTGATATACATCAATCCTACATGAGAGGCCCCTCAGGAGGGCTCACCTTCATCAACTCTCCAAATAGACAATAGCCTATATCATGTCACATCACGTGTATAAAAAGATTTCCTCATTCACCTGAGTCCCTGACCAAGGAATTAACCACTCCAGCATGTTTGTACAGTATGTTCATATATTTGTCCCTTAATTTCACTTGTTTCATTTGTGGAACAGGTTATGGGAGCACATGTATCCATTCACACACATACAAACGTGTGTGCACATGTGTCTACACCCCAACATGCACACACTATATGACAATGCAGCTCCGAGACTCATTCTGCCATGGCTTCTGCAGTCTGTGATTCACCCTCGTCCTCTTTAAAGGACACCCACCCTCACTCCCCTTGATATATAGGAAATACCATAAAAAGGTATGACAAACTTTGGAAGGACGAAGGGCTTTCCAACAGCTCCAAAGGAAGAGAGCAAAAGAAGGTGAACCACTTGAAGGGACTGGGATGATGGATGTAGTTGGCTAATAAGGATTAATGCCTAAGCATCATTTTGAAAACAGAAATTCATGTTTTTTTCAAAATATTTCATTGTAGGCAAAATCCTATTTTCCTTAACTAGAGTTAGTAAATAATATTTGCTTTTTATAGCATATTTTCCCCAGTAGTTTGGGATAATAAAAATATGAGTGATTCAAGCCCTAACACTTACAGGCACCAACAACTTAATTATTTAACAATTCCTGGACTGCTGATATTTCCAGCCTGTGGACCTAGTTACAAGCTCTGACCGGGGGAGTTGTATTACTGAAAATGGATTATTAAATAATGAAATACAGGCTTTGAAAAGCCTCGGAGATGTTTACCTTCAGGAATAAGACCAGCATTAAGAGATTTCTAATAAAATATTGAATGAATTAAGGGACTTCCTTTTTCTGTATGCTGAGGTTACATTTAAATCCCCTTGCTGCATAGCAGCCTAAGGCAACACAAGCTTACTTGACGTTCTGTTGCCTTGAAAAGGAGAAGTCAGGCTTTTCTACATGAAAGACAGACAAGACTCTTCCTTCCACTTCTTACTTTTTCTCTAGGCTCCCTTGCTGAGTAAGGTTGTGGTGATTGAACTGAAAGCCCTGGAAAGAATTTGTCTGACATTCATTGGTTTCAGAGTGTGTGTGTGTGTGTGTTTGTTTCCTTGTACTGAAGTTGAAGCAAAGTTAACTACTGTTTGTGGAGTCCATACAGGAAGCAGCCTAAAGCAGTGTCAGGCCACACAGGTCATTGTAAAAGCAAAAGGTCCTGACCATCTGTGAGTGCAATGTGAGATCAGGGGCCAGTAGGGTCACTGGTTAATTTAAACAACATTGGGAGAAGTCAGGAAAAACAGGAGGCAGTGCTGAGCATGTGAGAGCATTGAACAGAGCTGGAAAGGGCAACTCTGTAAACATTTTAATAGATTCTGAAATTTTCCTTCAAAATTTTTAATTTTCTTAAATGTTCAATAATATTTTTAAATGAAAAATACTCTCAAATGAACCTGATAAAATTCCAATGGTGATTTGACTCCACAATCTATTAGTAGTACCATATAGTTTGCAGATCCTTTAATAAACTGACTTCATTACAATCATGTCCAATACCCAAGCTGTAAAGGCACAGATTTCTAGTGTTCTGTCCCACGTAAGATCTTGTTGGTCTTTAAAAGCCACTTACCCATCAAGCAATGTGAGTCAGCACCTGCCTTTGCATCTCACAGTCACATCTTGAGACCAAATGCAGGCACTGGTTGAGGTAGCGGTATAACAATATAGTAAATCTCTTTCTAGCCTGTAGTGATATGTCAGCAAATTACATGCAAGAGAGGAGGATAAAAGTAACTGTTCTTGATTTTTCTCATAAGAGAGAGAGGGGAAAAAATATATTGACTAGGCCAAGGCCTGTCCTAAGACTGGTGCTAGGAGTTAGAAAAATAATGCAGAAACCTACTTTCAACGGTCCCAAGTTCTGTGAGATATCCTTTGGTAGCCATAACATTCATTCTAAACTAACATTTGGATAGCCATGAATGTGTTCACCAATGCAGTGTTTCATGGAATGCTTTTTGTGAAAACTCTTACTGGAATGTTTAGCCTCTGTACAGTATTTCATTGTTTTCCTATTAAAAATAAAAACTAGTCAGATATCCACCAGAGGAAAGGAAAAATAGTGAGGACTTGCCTGTGTCCACATCCTATTTGGTATAGCGTGGGAACAAAGCCCTTTACAAACATGCCTCAGCCTCACTAGATCTGGTGGGTCTCATTCTGGCTGGGGCTCTGCTGCCCAGATACTACCTCCTTCCAGCAAATAAAAGGGCAGAATTAAACTCATGCCCCACTGCACTCTTCAGCCTTTGATTGAGGGCCAGAAGTAAACTGCATCCCTTCAACTCTTTCAGTAACACATTGTACACACCAAAGAGCAAGAAGGGAGCAAAGAAGCATTTGAGTCCCTTACGTATGGCAGAACCTATAGAGTCAAATGGTAATAAGTAACTTCAAGTTGCAGTAAGGGAAGTTTAGGCTGGACATTAGGAAAAATTCTCTCACTAGGAGAGTGGTGAAGCACTGGAACACAAGACAGGTGGTGGAATTTCCATCCTTCGAGGTTTTTAAGGCCTAGCTTGACAAAGCCCTGGTTGGAATGATCTAGATTTTGTGGATTTCATAGATTTCATAGACATTAGGGCTGGAAGGGACCTCAGAAGATCGAGTCCAGCCCCCTGCCCCAGGGGCAGGAAGTCAGCTGGGGTCAAAGGATCCCAGCAAGAAAAATGCCCAAATGTCTCTTAAAGGAGTCCAGAGTAGGTGCTTGCACCACCTTTGGTAGCAGTCTGTTCCAGGCCTTTGGGGCTTGGATAGTAAACAAGTTCTTCCTTATGTCGAGCCTGAAATGGTCTTGGAGGAGTTTGTGACCATTTGAACTTGTCATCCCTTGGGGTGCTCTGGTGAACAAGCATTCTCCCAGATCCTGATGCACACCACTTATATACTTATAAGCAGCTACCTGGTCCCCCCTGAGCCTGGTCTCCCCTGAGCCCCCCCTGAGCTTTTCCAGACTGAAGAGTCCCATGGCTCTCAGCGTCTCATCATAAGGCCTGTTCTCCTGCCCTCTGATCATGTGCATGGCTCTCCTCTGGACTCTCTCAAACTTCTCCACATCCTTTTTAAATTGTGGAGCCCAGAATTGGATGCAGTACTCCAGCTGTGGCATCACCCAGGCCAAGTACAGTGGGAGGATGACATCCTGAGATTCACTTGAGAATCATCTATAGATGCTCGCTTTACCAGCTGCAACATTGCATTGGTGGCTTATATTAATCTTGTGGTCAATCATGACCCCCAAGTCCCTTTCAGCTCCGGTACTAGCAAGCATAGCACTGCCATGCCTACAAGTGTGCGGCAGGTGTTTTTTTTTCCCCAAGGTGGAGTACCTTGCATTTTTCAGTGCTGAACACCATCAGCTTTACATCTGCCCATTTTCTGAGCCTGTGTAGGTCAGCCTGGATCACCATCCTATCCTCAGGTGTGGATGCTCTACCCCAAAGTTTGGTGTCATTGGTGAACTTGGCTAGTCCTCTTCTGATACCAATGTCTACATCATTAATAAAGATGTTAAAGAGTATAAGCCCAAGGGCAGAGCCTTGAGGGACCCCATTGATCATGGCATACCACAGTGATTTACTTCCATCTATTACTACTCTCTGGGTCCAACCTCGGAGCCAATTCCCCAGCCATCAGACTGTGACGTAGCTGAGACCACAGTTGGCCAATTTTTCCATGAGGAGATCACGGGACACCAGATCAAAGGCTTTTTTAAAATCAAGGTATATGACGTCAATATCTTCTCTCTTGTCTGGGTGATATGTCACCTGGTCATAGAAGATAAGATTGGTCAGGCAAGACCTACCCACAACAAACCCATGCTGGCTCTCTCTCGGGATGTTGCCATCAGCCAGCTTGTCAAGAATGGTCTCTTTGATATTTTTTTCCAAGATCTTCCCCGGGATAGGGGTTAGGCTGATGAGCTTGTAGTTCCCCGGATCTACTTTCCTGCCTTTCTTGAAGATAGGCACCACATTGGCTTTCTTCCAATCTTCAGGCACTTCATCTGAGCTCCATGAGTTCTCGAAGATCCATGCCAGTGGCTGAGCTATGATGCCTGCCAGCTCTTTAAGTACCCTGGGGTGTAAACTGTCAAGGCCAGCTGACTTGAAGGTGTCCAGCCTCTCAAGGTGTTCCTTCACATGGTCCACATTGATGTAAGGTAACAATTCTCCATCACCCTGGCCATCCAGTACCATATTGGGCAGGACCCTCTCTTGGGGTTGGTGAAAAACCAACACAAAATACCCATTAAGCAGGTTGGCTTTATCCTAGATGTTGGTTGTCAGTTGTCCCATTCGGTTTAGCAGGGGTCCAATGTTACCCTTGCTTTTCCTCCAGCTCCACACACATCTAAAAAAGGACTTTTTATTGTCTTTGATACGTGTAGCCAGTTAGAGTATCTGGCTCCAACTCCAAGGCTCCAAGTCTCCAAGCCTTGGCTTTCCTGGTTTGCTCTCTACAGGTACAGAACAGTGCAGAATACTCATCCTTTGAGGTGGTTCCAGTCTTCCATCCTTTATAGGTCTTTCTTTTTACACACAGGAGGTCCACAAGTTCCCTGCAGAGCCAAGGGGGCTGCTGTGCCCTTTTGCTGCCTTTCCTCCAAGAGGGGATAGACATTGATTGTGCTTCCAGGATCGCTCCCTTGAGGAGGAACCACTCATCCTGAACTCCCCTTCCCTTCAGGTCGTGGTCCCTTAGGGCTTCACCAACAAGCCTCCTGAGTTTGTCAAAATCAGCTTTCCTGCAGTTGAGAACTTCGGCATTGCTGACTGACTTGCCAGTTTTATGGTGGATAATGAAAGTGATCAGCTCGTGGTCACTGTCACCCAGCTTCCCTTTGATCATTAGGTTTCTGACTAGATCATCCCCCATTGCCAGTACCAGGTCAAGCAGCACTTTGCCTCTTGTCAGTCCATAGACTTCTTGAGTCAGATAAAGCTCATCCACGCACGTGTGGAAGCTTTGAGACAATTCAGATTTGGCTGAGTGCTCTTCCCATGAGATGTCTGGGTAGTTGAAGTCTCCCATGACAACCATGCACTAGGAGCACACAGCCTCAGCCAGTTCCTTGATGAATTCTTGGTCGAGCTCTTGATCCTAATTAGGAGGTCTGTAGTAGACTCCTACCATTGTGTCCCCTGTGCCGTGTTCACCAGAGATTTTAACCCAGAGAGCCTCCAGTCGTCCACCCTGGATGCCACTGTCGACTTGCAGGGACATGTAGCTTTCCTTGACATAGAGAGCTACACCCCAACCCCTTTGTCTACACGATCTCTCCTGTACAAGGTATAGCCATCTATACCTGTGCCCAGTCACAGGTTGGGGATGGTCCTGCTTTGAGCCGGGGATTGAACTAGACCTCATGAGGTCCCTTCCAACTCTAATTTTCTATGATTCTATGATTTAAGTGACCACTGACAACAAGGAACCAATTCTATCCATTGTGTTAACTACTCCTCAAGCAGTCCTATAGATTTCATTGGGACTGCTTCAAGGGCTGAGATACTATTTGGCAAAACTGAAGCATTAGTGAACTGCATATGAATAGCTTGTATCTGATTCATTTTGCCTAATGGTAAATGTAATCATAGGACTTGAGACTGAATTGCAAACTATTTTGATAAGAGAAAATATTCATAATAACTATTATAATAAATAATTCAACCAAAAACTAAAAATGTTCTTCATATTCCACTGGCACAAGACATCAGACAAGCTCTTTGGCATTGAGGAATATCTGCATTAACTCTCTTGCCAATCCAGCCACTCACCCATCACCACTCCTGCCAAGTATGGATCCAGCCCATGAGGGCAATCAAGTTTGACACCCCTGAATTAAACAAAGCAAGAGTAAAGGAAAAGCCCATAGATGTGGTATTGTTTGAAAAAAATAACTGGCATGACTTTGAAATTCAAACTTGTCAGACAAGTCAACTTTCATTTTTCACAGACATCTTATTCACTGACCCTTCTTCTTATATCCTTTTGCTTCCACTATAAGAATTCACTCTTATTCTCTGTTTCTGGCTTCAGAACAAAGACTCTTTATTCACCTGACATAGTCACTATCAGATTTGTTTCTGTACTCATCTCCTCAGCTGGTATGTAGATTGCATTGAATTGGATGCCCAACTTGCTCTAAGGCCATTAATTCTTAATGTCTGCAAAACCTTAGCCTGAATCCTTTAACTGTATTTTTAGTAAAAGAGGAGAATGTGAAACTGATTTCTTTCTCAGACTATCCAAAAATGACCTACTGAGAGGGATGAATGGCCATGGAGATGGCAGAAAATATTGCATCCGGCCTCTGCCTAGATATGCACCAGGTTTCAATGAAGCTCTGGGCACAAAGGCCATCTTTGCAATTGCTTAGATTGCAAGGATGCCAAGATTATTTAAATATGGTACAACTGCATCTGCAGTTCACATTGGAAGAGCCTGTCTACACACTATTTTCAAATTCCATGGCTTTAAAGCTTTGTATTCAAGTGGAGAAAAGCAATGAAGAGTAAAGGCTTGCCATTAATCCCTACTCTGTATTCTTCTTAGTTTTCGTTATGAGGGATATAGTTTTACACACTTGGCTTCTTCCTTTGTTGGAAGTGAAAGGCAGGTTAGCATTAAAATAAATAATTTTGGGATAGACTAGCCCCATATTTCCCAAATTATGGTAACCCCCCCCCACCTTGTGAGGGGTGCAAAAGATTCCTGGGCAGAGTGTGAAGCCAGGACAACAGTGGCAAGAGAAGTGGTGGCAGCAAAGTCAGCAGCAATCAACAGCAAGGGAACTTGGCAGTGGCAGCAGGGGGAAATCAGCAGTGAGAGGAATTGGCAGTGGGTAGGGGGAGGGGAATCCAAGAATGGCTGAAGTGAGCTGTAAACCCCAAATGTTTGAGAAACCCTGGGCTAACCCTTTGTTTTTAATATTTATTAATGCAATCAACCATTGTTGTCTTTGGAGAGTTCCTGTTAAAATAAAATGTCCAGTGAAGAACAGGTAGATATTTGCAATTTTATTTGCAGAACTGAATTTGTTGCAAAGGAAATTACAAAGGAATGTGACTTCTCTGAAGTCCTGATTGTTCAGATGAAAAATATAAAATAGAATAGACTAGAAAGGCAAGTTTCTCTCTTCCTATAGCTGTAAGGGAAGAAACAGAACATTTCAATGGGCCACGTCCAATGGACTGTGGTTGTTTATACCATCCAAGGATTCTGTCAAGGGGTTTCACAAAGTTCACAGGAAGCACCTGTGGTATAAACATACAGCCTAAACTCTGAGGTCAGAGTTGGAAAAAAAGATATATCAAGGAGTTGTTTAAATCACAGCTGGCCTCAGGATGCAATGTACCACCAAAGAACATATTTGTTTCTCGAGGATTCCTTCCATTTTTTGTTCCACCCCAAGTCTTCAATGATAGAGGTTATCCATGACACCCTGTCAGGCATAAATCTACTGAAAGCTGGAGATGACAAAAGACTTGCAAATCAGTCATATACAAATAAAGAAAGCTCATGGTCTCTCTGTTTACACTTGACACCTGGAGAAGGTAATAATAGATATTAAAGTGTAACTTCAACTTGTTAGATGAAACAGCTTTTATTTAAAAGGCCATTTTGTTGCTCACTTATAGTTCTTCCACCTAACGACATCACTAGTTCTCTCTCAGAGGGAAAAATTTTTTTTTTTTTTACTATATCACAGACAGTTTTTGGATTTTTTTGTACAAGCTTAAAATATGACAGCCGCCATTCCATATTTTAGATATTTCTCTCCCAGAATTACAAATGTGAAAATAAGGTAACTGCAACTCTAATAAGGTAAATAGAAGGGTTTTTTTTAAATAATGTGGTCAGAGTTTGAACGTCAGAAGCACAATTACATAATAAGTGGTAATGCACAGAGTTTACAAGTAAATCCGATGTTTAGGTAAGGACTTTTTAATGATTTTAAAGATTTATTTAGTCTTAGAAGATATATATTTTTCTAACATTTGGTGGAATGTTTCCAAGATTGATTCTCTACCAGCATGGAGCAAACCTCATTTTATCACTACTACAGATGTATATGGTAGAGGGGGAGGTTTGAGAGACTGGCTCATTCATGCCTGTGAGGCAGGGTCCTATTATTCTGCTGAGACACACTCATCAAAGAAACCCTAAGCAGGCTGTTCAAGTAGAAGTAACTACTCATTCTGATCCACTGTTCAATACTAAGGGGCAGTGACACAGGCCTGGCCAAACCTCTTCACATTGTGAACCTGTCATAGGCAACTGGTGCCACATTAGTCAGGAGGGGCACTTGCCCCCCCCCCCCCCCGGTGACCAGTCCCACCGACCAGGGTGGTGTGGTCCCCTGCGTCCAATCCCACGACAGCCAATCGCTGCAGCCAATCAGTGCAGCTGTTCCCAGGAGCGGCTGCAGTGAGTGGCCAGCACTTGCGGGGGAGCTAGCTGCCCCCCACCCATCGCCTAAGCGGCGAGTATAGCTAGACAGGGGATGCACCGGCACTCTCTGGGGGTGCACGTGCTCCCCCGTGCACTGCCTACATGTCACCACTGGTCCCTGTTACTGGGCCTGTCTGGGCTAAAGAAAGCTTGTCCCCCGTGCACCGCCTACACGTCGCCACTGGTCCCTGTTACTGGGCCTGTCTGGGCTGAAGAAAGCTTGTATTTGTTACTATATGTGGGAGGCAGTCAGATAATGGGATGAGGGAGCGTACATATGGAGAAAGAGAAATAAACAAGAAAGATGTAAAGTGACAGCCAAAATCAGCTTCTGGTACTTGAGATAAGGGTGTAATAGAAGCTTCTCAATGTTTTAATAGAAATTATTTTATTTAAATAATCCTACTTTTAAGAAAGGTCTGGCCTCAGTAGCCCTGGTACCTCACAAATGCATGTAATATGATGTAACAAAAAGAAGATAGATGTAGACAAAATGTATTCAGGGTGATATTAATTTCAAACCTGACCAAAATGTCACCCCTAATAGTTAATGCATTTCACCACAGGTCCAAATGACATGGCATGAAGATCTTTTATCTAGCTTCCTTGCATTTAATTTATTATATACCATATTTACTCCACTCCAAGATGACATTTTTTTCCTCCATTCAGCAGGGGTGGGAAGAAACCTCATCTTGTATTTGAGTATCAGCCAGGGGTAGGCAGCTGCTGCAGCTGCAGCTTCAGCTCCAGCCCTGACTCTGGCCCTGACCCAGGGGAGACCATATGGTGCAGGGGAAGGAGTGCAGAAAATATTGCACAATGCTGCAGGGGCGGGGAAAGGGCACGTTGGGATGACATGGCAGCAGGAGAGCTGCTGCAGCTCCAGGTCTCACTCTGATGCAAGGTAGGGGCCAGGGCTAGAGCTTCCATGGCTTCTGCTGCCGGGCCAGGGCTGGAGCTAAAGCCACTATGCGCTCTGTGCCCCAGGCCAGAGGGACCTGGAACCCTACATAGTGTAAGCAGAAGTGGGAGAGGAAGTAGTAAAAACAGTGGAGGGACCAGGCACTAGAGTGACAAGTAGCTGAAGGAGCAGTCACCAGGGGAGGCAAATGACATGGGGGACAAAGTGGGGGGGGGAGGAGGATAGAATCTAATTATTGGGGAGTCATCTTAAAATGAAGTCATCTTGGATTTTGGTAAATATGGTATACACGATAAGTCCTATCATGTACTCTGCGACATACATGATTCTGGCTTTTAAAGATGCTGTATGAAACACAACATAACCTGGCTTACAGGGAAGCACAGAGGGCCAGAGGCTACTGAACTGTCCTTTTGCATGGTATGGCAACCACTGACATAGCAGGAGACTGTCCTGATGCCATTATGAAAGGGAGTGAGATCATGACCTTACCACAGCCTCACTTTGATAAGACTAATGCTGCAGTGGCCACTGATCTTCCCCAGATTTTCATTCACATTCAAGAATTACAAAAGTGCCTGGCTCGTGGGCAGAGGAGCTAGTGAGGGAGTTGCCTGTGCCCTTCTCTGCTTCTTCTCTGCAAAAAATTTGGTCCTAAGTCCTTAAGTAAAACATTAAGGGTCCAGTTCTGCACCCCTTACATGGAGCAGCATGGTCAGTAGAGACTCTCCATACAAGGAAAGGCCACTAAAACTAAGAATCATAAAGAACTGGATTCTCCACTTTTACATAGACATCTATACTTATCCAAAATATGAGATGCAAGACCCAGGTATCTGGAACAGTAAATTACATTACATACAAGTAATAGGAGGATGATTCATCTTTACTCATTTTGATTAAAAAAAAAAAAAAAAGGTCTAGACCTCGGTTTCACTGACAGTCTGAATACAATACATGTAACTACAACTGACAAAGCTCACAGAGGTGGGTGGCAGTAGCCCTAATATGGGTGTAAGGGCTGAAGTATACAAAGAACCTTCCTTACTTAGCAAGGTTTGAATTAGGGTCACCTACAACTGTAGTCCCTGTGCTTAAGGAGCTGAAAGGACTGTTTCTTTGCTGTGCCCTCAGGATACAGTTGAACCAAAAGGGGAAAACTGAGACCCTAGTGGAGGATAATTCCCCTGCATGCCAGGTTATACTTGGTCTCACTCAGCATCTCTGAATTATTCAGAGAAGTGGGCGTGCATTATGCATCCCTGAAGTGGTGAACCAGTTGGCATACTTGTGGTATGCACAAAAGAGAAGTCAAATATTCCTTGATGCTGAATTTCCCCCCCCCCAAGTTGCCCAAGGCATGACATAGCGCTGCACTGTCCCAAACTGTGCCTTCATGTACATGCTTAATTAATGCCACCCTTTAAAACAAACAGCTATAATGTTCCCTTTCATGTCAGTAATAATCAGCTGCCTATGTTTATTATAGCTGTATCATCCTTAGAATAAGGAAGCTGCTGCATTTTAAAGAAATAACTGCTGAAACACCTTTAGATATTTAGGGGTTTTCCCCCTTTCAGCTGATTATGACAATGACTTTGTTTTTAAAAAGAACATTTGTTTTCCTTTGCTGTTTTTTACCTATCTTTTTGTGGAGTCAAAATAGAAATAAAACTACTGTAGGTTACTTAGTAGGCATTCTGTTCCATAAATAAGCTTGCTTCCTGCTCTCTGTGCTGTGTTCATCAGCTAGAAATAATTGTTCCCAGACTTTCATAGTCTATTATGGTTTTCTGCTCCCAAGACCTTCCCCTGGCCCAAGTTACAAAGGCCAAGAAATTGGCTCTTACACTTGCTGACATGTGTTGGATGAAACCTATACGGAAGTCATTTGTTGGTGAGGAGGACATTAATCAAAGATGATTGTTAAATACATCTGTCGCCTGCTATCAAAGCAACTGTATGGTTCACCCTGAGTTTCCAACAAAAGCAAGCTCTCCTGAGGGTTTTGTTTTTTGGTTGGGATTTTTTTTTTTAGTTTTTCTCTGCAAGGCCACAAGCACATTTCAGTATCAATCTAAGTGCAAGGAGCCTAAGTCCACTTTCATTGCACAAGTTAAAACCAAGAAAAATTCCACTAGAGTCAATGCAATAACCTTGCATATTAAAATCAGGACCTAATAAAACCAAATCTGGGGACTGCACTTGTGGGGCCACAGTGTTCTCAGTAGGAATCAGCAGCGTTATTCAGATAAGGCAAGCAAGGTTTGCCACTACAATTGCATATACTGCCAAATTGCGATATGCATTTCTGAGGTTCTTTAAATATTGTAGATAAAGGAAGGTACATGAAGAGGGCTTTACTTCCAGGTATATTTCTCTCTCTTTTCTTCTTATGATGACTCATTTGCATTCTGCATGTGAAGGATCACTAGCCAGGGAATTTTCCCTTACCATACCATAGGATAACTCATCCCCATCCACCTGCAACCTGACTGGCTTCTCTGTCCTTGATTCCACCTGAGCTGTGCCAAACTGCAGGGCACTCAGAATGAAGTTACACATTGTACTTAGGCCATACTAAATTGGTGGCATGCTAGAGCGGTGTTAAAGTTAGAACGTGCTGTGAGTAGTCACATGCTTAGGGATAACACCATTTCTTGCCTGAACACTAGTCACTAGAGAGCTGATAAGTAGGGGCGTGGCTAGGAGCAGGGACTCCTTGGTACCACCCCTGCCTCTGGATGGGAGGCTGGAGTGGTGCATTCTGGAATGCTAGAGGACTACAGATTACTCATTTTATCTCCGGGGAGCAGACTGAAGTCACCATAATATGAGCTAGATAGCACGTCCCATAGTTAACCCTTTCCTGAAGTGGCATAACTTTGAGATGTTCAGAGGGCACTTACCACAAGTTAACAGCCTTTTATGTGCAGATACTTGCATTTTAAGTACCCTTAGTAACTTCACCCTCAGTCTTTTAAAGGGCTTGCAGGACAGCAGCAGCAATCTAGTCAGTGCTCCCTACCCCTAGCCACTAGGGCTGTGTGAAGCTTCAGTTCCTGATTCGATTTGGTGGATATTTGGCCCAATTCGGTGGCCGAATCTCCGAATCCAAATCAAATCAGAGGACCCTTTAATTTCTATAAATCCAATCGGAACCCTCCGAATCGATTCAGAGAGATTCAGAAAGATTCAACGATTTGGACATAGACACAGCTTTAAATGTTTTTTCTACTTACCTCTAGGTAACATGTGGCTCGTGAATGCTGCGATGCTGGGGTGCGTGGAGTGTCCCACCGAAGCACGGGGGGCTCCCCAACGTGCTTAGCAACAGACCCAGAAGTGGACCAGAAGCACTTCCAGTCCACTTCCGGGTCACGGGGAAACGTGCTGGGGGGCCCCTCTGCGTGCCCCCGGCTCAGCAATTGGTGCTTCCTGGGTCTGGGAGGAGCACCCAGGGTCCTGCTGCGACTGATCACCAAACCGGGGAGCACGGGACGAGGGGGGCCTGCATGCTCTCCAGCAGACCCAGAAGTAGGTTCTGGGTCTGCTGGACTCTGAGTTTGCCAGCAAGCACGTGGAGGACCCCCCTGCACTCCTGTGGGACACTCCATCTGCCCCAGCATCACAGCGATCTTAAGCCATGCCTGGTACCTCAAGCTACATAGAAAAAACTTTTAAAGCTGTGTCTAAATCGCTGATTCTCTGAATCAGCATCAAATCTTCAGATTTGGATTCAACCAAATTGAATCAGGGACAGTGATCCAAATCAGCAAATTGAATCAGTATCCCTGATTTGGGCCAAATCCAAATCTGAATTGGGCCCCCGAACACCCCTACTAGCCACACTAGGCCACCTCAGTCTCTCTCAATCCTATAGCTTTAACCCACTAAACTCATGATTATGAGTCTGGACCTTGACTCCTGACCAATATTTGGCCTTGATACTCCCTCATATTCTTTCCACATTGCCAGCAAGTATGAAGTCATCTTCTGCTTGGCTTCACAGACAACAATTAATTTCAGTTCATCCTTGAAAAACCATTTAAAAAAAAAGGATTTTCAAACAGCAGCTGAGACTGAACTACAAGCACAGATTTAGGGCCAACAATCTGCTACTCCCACAGACTTTGTTCAGTTAGTTTCCACTGGGCCCAAACAGTCCCAGGTTCAGAGGGGATCATTTCTGTTGTTTCAAATATGTCATTTAGAATTGAACAAAGACAAAGCAGTGCAAAAGACCAGAAGATACTTCATTAGCAGCAAATAAAATTTTTAAATGCCTACATTTATTCAGTATCATATTTGTATGAGTGATCACTCCTGTGAGCACTCTAGTTCCTGATCAAGGAACGGACTGTTTATGGATTTTTTAATCTATATTGGTAGAGATAAGGGACATTTTATATATGTGCTGCTGGAAATAATGCAAATGTCATCCTTCCTTTGCTCAAAAGGGGGAAGGAGACTTCATAGAGTGTTCACTCCTCAGGGAAGTAAGCAAAGTTTACACAGTGACCCATCCCTGGGGATTGTAGACAGAAGGGTATCTTTAAATTGCAGCTTCCCTCACTAGGGCAAAAACCATGGCAGGAGTTCACTGACCCAGTAGGTACATCCATTCATTAAGTTTATCTAGTGCCACTGACTTTTGCTACCACTAACTCTTTCCCCTATTGGGGTCCCATTGCTGTAGGCAAGTTCTGCAGTATCTGCAAGATGAATCTAATTGTTCAGAATCTTTGGCCCATATGATCACATGTATTTAAGTGCCTAGCTCCCACTGTACCTCTGAGGATTGGGACTTTTGTGTTTAAATTAATTAAATTAAATTTAACGTAATTCAGTAAAAATATTGGAAATGTCTTTAAAAATTATGAAGTCTTTAGGGGATAAAGCCTATTAATTTTGTAACAACTTAACATAAAACATCTTTCTTTGTTGTTCTATGCTGCATGTGGCTTCTCAGTGTAACATCTAGCTTTGTAGTTTGTTACAAGAGTAATAGGAATATTATAAACCTGTGTGGACCTTATTCCCATATTGATGGACATTAATCCTATAATCATGCCAAGAAAAACATTTCACATTCACTGTTCTTCCTATGAAGAAGGGAGGAAGTCATTTGCCAGATGGTGCTGTTTATTTTACAAGCCTCTCTGACTTTTGCTTATTTTCTCTTGACCTCCTAGGCTTCTCCCATATACACTTAGTGTAGAGAAACAAATGTAAAGGAGCTGAAAGCCATTTGAAAAGTACCTAGTTTTTCCAGCTGGAAAAGATGGAGTCTATATACATCCCATTTAATAATCCAATAGAGTTACTGAACTAGGTTGACCAAGTATGTCCTGAACAGTGCTCAGTGTATGGCTTTGCTGAATTGGAAGAAATGCCATAAACTTGCCTACCTAACACACTGTATGTAAACGGCACTCATGAGGTACTCAAAACATGGATGAATTTATCAAATAAAATCACAAGTGACCTATACACATCAATTCTCACCAACATACACATAAGAGGAGGAGACATTTGATCTGTGCTGAAGTATGATAATGTTTCCTGCCATTATTAATAAAGCAGTCCGGAACAGTAGTATTAGAGGGAGTAGCTCACCCAGCAAAATTAATGCAGCAGTTTCCATTCTGTTTGCTCACTTCAAACATTTCATATAACATCCTCCCTTTTTCTCCTACACTTAAAAAAACAGGAGATTACTAGTGCTTCAGAGATACACTCTTGGCAATGTACATACAGACATCACAGTCACTAATGGGAACTGAACACAGGAATCTTTCCACAACAAATGCACATACTTTTATCACTTCATTTTAAGGAAAACTACTGCCCTAATCCACAAGAAAGAAGTAACAGCAGAAATGGTAAATGTGCACATCACTGGGGCCAAGTTATGACATGGAGCATCATCTTCTGACTGGTCACAGATGGAAGTAGATACATATTGACACCGAAGCTATATAGGCATGGAATAGCACTAAGGGGTCTCAAAGGAGTAGAGAACGGTAGTTCAAAGTAAGGATAAGAGAGCAAATGTCTTCAGGGGTGGAGGAGTGTATTGAAAGAGCAAGTTACTGGACCTGCTACCCTCTTCCAACAGGCACCCCAGATGTGCCTGGCTTCAGCTTTAAAAAGTTCACTTCACCCAAGGGATGATTTCATTTTAGCATTAAGAGTTCATTTTAGCATTAAGAGAGTGAGGATATGCTGCTGTTTATGCTTTGTGCTGTCTGCATACCACCAGCACTTCAACTTGCATTCTCTTGCCAGCAGCCTTGAACACAAAGGTGAAAGCATTGACATCAATGAGACACAGAGCCCCAATTCTGTATGTGTAGACAGCCACGGCATCAAAAAGCCACTCCTACCAAATGAGTTTTAGATTGCTACAGGAAGGGACAATGAGAGATTGTGGTCTGAGTCCTGGTTGCCTGAAAGGCTGCCAGCTGCCCCTCACTGAGGAGGAGGGGAACACCACTGTACTGTGGGAACTCTTCCCTCTCCAAGTACTGTCAGAGGGACAGGTCATGAGCCTGCTGCTAAATTCAGGGAGGGGAGAAAAGGAAGGGCAAACAGCAGCAGCACTCAATCCCTGGGCTGCAGAGCTGTGTACAAGCAAGGCCTCTGGACAGACCCTGGCTATCTGGTGAGCTCTGAAAGCTTCCTGCACATGCAGCACACAGCCAAAGTGGGGGTGTGACCATGTCACCACGTTCCCCTCTGGGTCTTCCCCTACCTGGCACTAGGGACTCAGGCAGGAAGTGGGTGGCTCACCCCAATGAATCCAAAACATTCCTTTGTACTGAGGTTTTGCTCTGCCTAGACAAAGGTTTACATTTGAATTCAGCTTTTCTTTCTGTGGTTAATTCCAGCCTTATGGAAAGGACTCAAGGAGTCTGGCCGTAGATACAGACAAGGAGGATTCTCTCAGACACGACTCAGTTTGAGCTCTGCTATATAAAACAGTCCAGTACATGGATTTCTTAGGGGAAGTTTCAGTAGCACATGTGTAGAATTTATACATTTAGTAAACTAAGCTTCTTTGCAGCAGGAAGATGTTCTGCTTCGAAGATATATAACCATTAACTAATGGTGCAGTGCATACTTAAGACTGTATTTAGATGCAAGTGGTCAGTATGCACTTCTCATTGCTTGCAATTTTCATGCACACACACATGCATGTATATTTGTTCAAATGTAAATCTTTAAAGGCTTGTAACATGTCCTTTATGGTACAAATATGGTAAATTATTATTCAGATACCAATGCTCAGCAGTTCTGCAAGGAACTATGGCTGCCACTGAAAGAGACATGTAAAAACCAGAAAGAAAAGAGCAATGAATAAGTCACACAATGTCCACCTCAAAAAAACCCATAAAAGAAGGTACAAGAAATTAAGCATGATACAGTAAAAAGGAATTCAGAGAAAGAGGATTTTGTTTTATTTTGTTTTTGTCCTAGCATGCACATGAGTAACTTTAATATCAGTGATGACCTTAGGGTTGTTCGGTCCTGGGCAAGAGAGTCATTTGGGGCCCCTTAGAGGTATGTACTCAGGTAAATATTAACTCACCATAGCTGTACTGTGGATCTTTTTAATATCCTTTGGGGGAAATAGATAAATAATCAAGGCTTAAGATGCAAATAGAACCATTTCCTTGCAAAAACTTCACTCCCAAAATATTTGGGCCCCCTAAAGTGTAGGGCCCTGGGCAGTTGCCCGGTTTGCCTTCCCCTAAGGCTGGTACTGTTTCATATAGTAGCCTAATGGAGGCGGGGATGACTGGAGCAGCAGACCCAGGCACCACCTTTATGGAAAAGGGCAAAAATAGCTACTGCTGCTGGAAGTACAGCAGCCAACACTTCCCTGTGTACCGCTGATACTCTGTTATACCTTTGCTCTAATACATAGTTTCTCAACCTGTGGTATGGGTACCCCTGGGGGTACATGAGACACAGGCAGGGGGTACACAGGTACCCCAGCACTCTCACCCTCTTTTCATCTCTCTCACCCCTTCCTCCTCTCAAAACTATGGCAAAAAATTTCCCCAGTAATAATTTGGCGTGCCGCACTTTGCACGGCACTGGGTTCAGCCCTCCTAGCTTGGCTAACATCACCTCTAGCCCAGGTACATACTTAAGCTGTGCACTCCTGGTAGAAAAGGTGGCAACCCTACCCACACCAGATCAGACCATCATATCACGACCTTATATACACAACCCTTCCAACATAGGGCACACATTAGTCTGTAAATATAAAATCCCCTGGAAAATTGAGTGTTGGGGTAATTATTAACATTTTCAGAAGTTAGGGGGTATTTGCTACTTAAAAGGTTGAGAAACACTGCTCTAATATACACAAGTGTGAGTAGAACAGTCTTTGGTTTCCAGACAAGAACTTTTCCAGACAAGAACTGTGTCCAACTGTTTCCACAGTATCTAATATAATTGACCCTGAACTTATTCATAGTAAATCTGTTGAAGAAGAAAAACACAGTAAGAGGACATTTATGGCTTTCTTCAATTTCAAACATATCTAGTACATCAGACAGACAAGGAAAATGGTGATTGCTTTGTCTCCTAAGGTAAAAACTTCCTGGAAGCACTTTAGGGACTGTAAAACATTCTAATGAAATATTGCTTGTTTTAAATATTGTGAGGACCCTAGATCCAGGAATATGTAGCAAAAACACATATCTTGAGTCAGGTTAGGCCACTGTTTTACTGTCTTCCTAGCGTCACTGATAAATGGATCCTCTTGCCTCATTTCTGCTAGATGAGTGAAGTATCAAACTGGAATAACTTGAGTAACAGCAAAAACAAGATAAAATTAATGAAATATAGTATTATCTAGTGAAAAAAACTAAGATATCCTTAATTCCTTTAGTTTCAAAATACATATTACTCTTTATGTTTGGTCATGAAGTGTGAGAAACTCTATGGAACCAACTCTCTTGATATTTCAGTCTTGTACAGTTAAATACATGTTAAACAATAGCAGTGACATGCAACATATATTAAACAATTGTCTATGCTGCTTTTTTAATTTAAAAATGTACATAGATACATGTGGAAAGATTAGTGATGAGAAAAGCCTGAAAAAGTATAGTGGTTTGATTTAGCTCAGCATCTTTAAGCCTTGATGCTTTTTCAAGATGTATCCATTCCACCTAGAGATGGATATTTAATAAGAACCATCTCTCTCTCTTCCAATATTCTCAGTGTTTTCACCTCAGTTGACTAGAGATGACTTCACATGCCATGCCTTGCTTCTGGTTTCCCAGCTAAAACTGCTGACTAATGTGCCAGTTCTTGGTATTTGTAGGGGAGAGTCAGTGCTGTTGGTCTGGCATAAGAATTCAACTGAGACAGCCCATCATTTCATAGGAGCCACACAGGAGCCATCATATATAATACTTATGTTGGCATTGGTGTCCAGCCATTACTTAGAGATGAAAAGGTTAAAAATTCATAATATGATCTGAAGCTACCTGTGACAGGACTTGACTGCTGAGACCAGCCTTGGTGCTCCCTAGTGGCCTTGCTCCCTGGCCTCCCTAACCTCCCATTATGCCTTTGATGTTAACAAAGATACACTTGGGATGCTGCCTGTAGAGGCCAGATTGATTCCCTTGGTATCACACTTCTTCACAAAGTACTCAGAGTTTACCCATAGCCTTCAGGGCTTTGCTGCCTTATCTACCACTTGTGGCCTTAGAGAACCTAAACATGGACCCCTAACTGTGCCTTAAGAGCCTCTAGCCATACTCATAGCCATACCCATGCCCCACAGATGCCACTCCATTACAATTCCATGGGCCCTCCAGGCCCAGGCAATAAACTCATCCCTGCAGGCTTTAATCCCTTGTTTGGGCTTCAGCCTTCCATCTTTGGCCCTTGTTCTCAAGCTGAAGCTTTCAGCCCAGCCCCACCATCTCAGACCTCAGCTACCCAGTGTCAGCCATTCATGTCCTTGGCCACTGCAATTCTCAAAACACAGAGTGCTCCAAGGACCCTGCTACATGGCCTCCAAGCCACCCCCATAGCCACAGTCTGGTCCTCCAGTTGGAACAAACATGAAACATGAACCACGCAGTTACAACTCAGACATAAATCCGCCTTGGGTCTTGAACAGCTGCAGCATTCCTACCCTAAGGAAGTGGCTTGCTTCCCCAGCTTCCAAGGTACCTCCCTTATTCTTTGGTAGCCAGCTCTCTCCATAGCTCCTCTTCCTACAGCAGGCAGGTATAAACTGTCTGCCCAAGCCCAGAGGCCTCTGTCTGGAGTTAACAGTGTTGGGGATGCCTGTTACAGTGCTACATATATCACTTCTATTAATGCATCTGAAGGTAGACTTTTTGATTTTAAGGGGTTCTTTACTGGTATAAAACCTAGTTCAGTGGGGCATTGAAAACCTTCTGGAAAATAATGACTTGTCAAGTTCATAAGGACTTCAGTGCGCTCCAGGATTAGGTTCGTATGGAATATGTTAAAAAAAATTATACTGTGGATCAGATATCAATTTGGCTGCTACGGTACTCTTATTTATCTAGACCTTATAGGAATGTCCAGTCAAATAAAAATAGATTACTGAGAAAGTATCAAATGTCATATTTTGTGCAGGATTGTTGAAAAAAGGAAGAAGACTGGCATGGATCAGACTGTCAGCGGAATTTCTTGGCCTCTACATATATAGAGCCAGATCCTTCTCCATTTGCCTTGGACTTCAATAGGAGTCAGACTGAGCTCTTGTGTAACATTTATCATAATTTTTTTTTAAGTGGCTTGCAACCAGAAGCAAATTGAATTTGCACTACAGACACAGAACAAACAAACAACCAAAATACAAAGTGTGAATTCCTTGTTGTTTCAGCCTCAACAACAGGCTCATGTTTTTCACTGTTAAAAGTCTGATGCTGTTTTCATGGACCGTAGTCCAGGGAATTTCACTTACAGAGTGATGAGCATCACAATTCACACATCAGGACCTGCCAAAAGAGAGGAGTGGAGGGGCAGGGGAAAGCAAAAATGTACTGTTTATAGAAAAAAAAAACAGGAAAATGTTGCTTAGAAAAAGCCACGGAAAAATACTGAGACCTTCCACAGCACAGTTAACCCATTGACTGTGCAGGCAGCAATATTTTTAAAACAAAAGTTTGTAAGAACCCAAAAAGACCATCAAAAAAACCAGCAACAATAAAGAGCAAACATCCTATCTAAAATCTACAAGAGTGTCCAGGAAGAAAACTATGAAGTTATTCACAGCCGTGGCTCTATACAGGGTTAGCAATCCCCCAGGAAGCAAGCCAGAACATGGCACATGAAATCATTTTGCTCAGCATGCCATAGCCAGCCTGGGCTCTGGGCAAGCCCTTGCCACTGGCCACAGAGCCTCAGCTGCTCACAGCAGGCAGCAGGGAGACTGTAAGCAGCTGCACTACGGTCTGAGGAGCCCCCACCCCCCCCCGCCTCAGCTCCTTGCTGGCGGCAAATGCACACGTCTCGGGGTCAATGATGTGGAAGGGGCCAGGCTGCACTGCCATAATGTGCCAGTTCTTGGTATTTGTAGGGGAGAGTCAGTGCTGATCAGACCCCTCATGGCTCCCCCACCATCTGCCTCTGGCATGCCAACATCTTACAAGTCAAAGTTGCATGGTTTTTTGGCACTCCGTCCAAAAATGTTGCTGACCCCTGGTCTATACACTAACAGTGGGCTATTAAAAGGAACAGTTCCACCTTACCCCAACATTTCATTTGGCAGAGGAAAAAATTTGAGCCAATTGGCAATTGATTTCCTTTTTGTTCTTTCTGTTCCATTTTGATGGTTCCCTGACGTACAGCCCAGCTCAAACATTTACCAGTCAGTGAAAAAAGGAGAAATTTAGACAATAATGTATTTGGATGATTCACCTTTTGTGACTGCACAGTGTGTGTTTTGGAAGAGAGGTACCTATTGTCTTGAACACACAGAATGAAACAAGAGCTATACAAAGGATGTTGTTTAATAAGACTGCAATTTTAACTTGACTCATCTTTGTTTTGGCCATCTTACTGACTGAATTAGGCCATCCCATGCAACATAACTCATAACATACAGCATAGGACAAGTCCCCATCCCTTCTTTAATAGCTTCTTTCACCAGATACAAGACTTCTGTCAGGTCCATCAGCTTCCATCATCTGACTATGAGAGTGGTCAACCACTGGAGCAGGCTACCTAAAAAACCTGTGCAATCTCCATGCTTGGAATTTTTCAAAAGCAGGTTGGACGGACACTTGGCTGGGAGATGGTTTAGTCAGGAATGAATGAGCAGGTGAATGGACTAGATGACCTTGTGAGGTCCCTTGAAGCCCTACTTTCCTAATCCCACGATCCTATGAGGGAGGACAGGCTGGGGCAGGAGGATGTTTTCCATACTTTAAAAAAGGTATTAGGAGTCCCACCCTATTCCCAGCTTCTTTAGGAGAGGACTTCTCTGCATAGACTGAATTCTCACCCACCACCACCGGCATCAGTAATTAGCCTGGGTGCCTCTCCCTAGTCTAACTGGTCCACAGACCATTCCCTACTTTTGACCAAAAAATTTTCCATTTATCACTTGGGGAGGTGTACCAAGTGGCCTCTTAGTATGTCAGGTATCAAATACGGTATCTAGTAGGTCATACTGACTCTCACTATTTACATGACTTCTGGTATAGTCTGTGGGCTACTATTCCAAACTGTATTGTGGATGTAAGCAATCCAACCCTGAATGAGTGGGATCCTACTTTACCAGGAAAACCTCAACAACATATGCTTGGACACTGCAATTTCCTTTTCTGAGGGAACTTCCTTCACTGGAAAGAAAAATGGCCTCAAACTTACAGCTACATCACTAGAAAAACCTGAACTAAGAATCTGGAGGCCTAGCTGTGTATGAGTGAACTCCCTGATGATCTCCTGCACCAGTTCTTCAAATTCCCCATTCCTCCAAGTGACTTGCTATACCAACAATTACCAGCAGGAGCCACTGCCTGGTTTTTCTTTCAGAATTGCCTCTTGCTTTATCCTGATTTCAATCTGGCAGTGGTCACTGCCACGATGATGGCAAGAATTCTTATAGAGTAATGCTGTGTCCTTACCAAAGTTTACTGAGTGCCATTTGTCCTTGCGGGAACCCCAGAACCACCAAATATTCAAACTTTCAGCTCTGGCTCTGTGAATGTTGTATCTTCAAGGATTCCCTGTTGCACTCATTAAAGGACTGTCCAGTCCACTACTTTAACAGGGATGGGCTCTGTGCTACTTCCTTTTAAACCAGTCATGAGGGGAGGGAGGGTGTTTGCATTGGAGGGACTGATTTAAATACTCTCCCTCCAGTGCACAGTGGCGAGTGGCTGGCTTGGGCCCCACCAGCATGTCCACTTACTCAGGGTTTTCTCCTTGCCCCCATAGATCCCCCTCTCACCATCTTTTGTAGGGGACCACTTAGGACACCAGTGTTCTTTGTTACTGCTGTTCTAAAGACAGCAAGGTTGTAAGCATTTCATTGTGTTAGTTCATGAATCTGAGTGGCCAGTACTCCAAGTTTAGACCTGGAGAGGGTGAGTGAGATGAGAAGACAGATCATGTCATGAGATGAAGTTTCAGCTGCAAACAAAGGAGGCAGGAAATTCGTTTTTATTGTTTGAGCTATGTGCCTAGCAATTTCTTTGTTTTGCAAAATTTTATCATCAATTTTACTGTGCTCTCATCCCAAATTCAGCCTAGTTCCTAGCTTTGGGCTCATGAATCGTTCCATTAAAATATGTTTTGTCTTCTCTGCACTAATTGATCGGCCATGATACAAATTGATCAGCCATGATAAAAAGGGAAATGAGGAGTTGATCAAAGTCTGTGGGGAGTTTCTTACTGTCCTTACTTACCTGAGCTAAAATCAATCCACATATATTTTGTATAAAACTGGACATATCATTTGCTAATACCATCCCAGAATTAGAAGACTTATAGAATCAGAATTTACTGCCCTCTGTGGAAGGTGAAGGAAAAGCCATCCCTGACACCCGTTTTTATATGAATTATAATATTGCTTTCCCCTAATTCCATATACTGTGTCTGTTCCTGCTGCTAGATTTATCCATGTTCTGATTATGTAAATCAGAAGATTAGTTGTACAAAAGGCAGGGTAGCGATACACCTTATAGACTAACTGAATCAGATATGCATCAGCTTTTGCCAAACTTGTGCAAGGTTTACTCTAAAGTGTACAAGTCACTGTATATGTAGTGATTCCTGGTCTGGGAATAAGATTCAGGGCCCACAAGGGAAGGTAGGGGGCTCTGCTACACAGAGCCTCTCTGTCCAAGCATTTTGTTTTGCTTTATTATCTCTTTCTTGAGATTCTCCAACCACCCTTTCCCCACGCTGCAAGTGCCAGTCAAAGAAATGAAGCAGTAAAACTATCTTGTGGGTGTGCCCTGCTGCTACTCTCAAGATCCCCGTCTCCAGAGTGCTTGAAAATAGTGGCAGGATAGAGTAATGCCTCATTTCTCAGTTCTGGCTTGTGCAGAACAAACAGGTAAACTGCACTAGAGGTACCAGATTTGGGACCATATAACATTTGATCAACTAATTTCAAAGTCATCATCAACTCATCATTGACCAGGTCAGCAGAGGGTCTTGCAGGGGTCAGTTACTGTTCCTATGTGATTTATCAAAGACCTGAAAGAAAACAAAATCTTTACTGATCAAGTTTGCAGATGACAGGCAGATTGGGGCTTAGTAAATGATGATCGATCAAAAAGAGCTTTCTGGATCACTTGCTGATCAAAAGCCAGTGTTATGTATTACATTACAACTAAATACATCTAGAATCAAAGAATAGGAGGTTAAATCCTAGGAAGCAATGGCTTTGAAAAGAACTTGGGGATTTTGATAGAAGTCAGCTGAACAGGAGTTCCCAGCGCTGGGACCAAAAAGGCTCAGTCAATCCTTAAATGTATCAACAAGGTAACCAGAAGCTGAAATAAGGCTATTGATGTATCAGTCACCGGTGTAATCACTACTGGAATACTATGCCCAATTTTGCTGCTACTGGTCAAGAAGGATGTTGATAAACCAAAGAACTTTCTGAGAAGAGGAATGAGAATGACTGAAGGGATTCAAGAAGACAGTCAAAGTAGTTCAATTTTGTGAAACTGAGAGAAAAGAAAAAAAATGAAGAGACAGCTCAAAAACTGAGACAACTATGTCTGCAATCAAATATAGAGCCTTATCTGCCTGTAAAGAAATGATTAAGAAGAACTGATCTTCCCTGCATGTGCAGCAGTTTTGATTAGACATATTGTGTTACTGGCACCACTGGATTCTGTAGTTAAATATTTGGAGGAAAATATTACAACCTGCAATGCCCCATTATTATTATTATTACTCAGAGACTGTAGTTCTCTAGTGCCAATACTATGCTCGGTGGACCAGAACACACACAAAATCCCTTGAGAATAAAAACTTGGCAGTTTGAGATTTCTAGATTTCTGGGAAATTGTACCATGAAAAAATAATGTGAAGTTAGCAGTACTAAGGCCGGTTCTGAGCTTAGTCTGGCTACATTTAAAAGTAGAGCCTGAAAAAATTGTTTTACAGGCTCATTCCAAATTGCTGATATTGGATCTGATTATAGCCTTATGCAGAGCCCAAAGGATGTGGAGTGTGGCCAGCTGCTGAACACAGGCAACCACTTCACCTGGTAAGAAACTGGTTCTTGTTTCAAAATTATGGTCCTTCAGTACTAGGTTTTGAAAAATTCAAACAATAACTGTATTTTAAGGGAGGACAGTCCATGAGTCCAGTGTTAAGATGGAGCTGTTCAAACATTTGACCTCAACATTCTTCACGTACTAAATAAGTTTGACATTATATGAAGATGGGCACAAAAGTCCAATTCACTGGGTTTCTTTTGTTTTCTGGTGTGCTATAGTGTTACAGGGAAGGTACCTTCTGAAAAAAAAAGTGCAGAGGTATAAAACAAATTGATAAGCACAGATGTTTTTAATTGTACAAAAAACAATGAAAGATTAAACTAGTGATAATGAGTTAGTAGAGTGCAGCAGTTTTATACTTCACACTGGCTTACAGAAAATAACCTTTCTGCTTCAGATATAACTATAAACATATGCCTAGTGAAGAAGGAGAGGACTGATTTTAACCCCCTAATAGTGAAGACAAATAAAAAACACTAGAAGCTAAAGAAAAACCAGAACGAGCAAGAAAGTGTGAACCAGACGAATAGGCTTAGGCAATTGTGCCATGAGCAATGACAGCAATACTAGCAAGACAGGGAAGAACCCAGGAAGATGGACCAACAGTCAGCCAGCATGCACCAAGCCACAGTTGAAAGGGTAAGTCAAGGAGGGGAGCTGTAGCTATGCCAAATCAGCTGGTAGTCGGTGGAAGTTGTGTGGTAGGGAGTAGGAAATCTGAAGTGACAAGCCTTGTGTTTGAAGAAGTGAAATAAGCAGAGGAAGAGGTGTGAGAACAGCTAAGGGGCAAGATTAATGCAGAGTTTTGTGTCCTATGGTAGCCCTGGAAACTCAAAAATTTTTGAGATGCTACCAAAGGATACTCAAGGGAGCCTATTACATCTAAAGTTTAAATGATCCTGGGCAACCACTGAAGCTGAGAAAAGTGCTAAGCTACTTTTTCTCAATATGCTATATAACATAGTGCTGACCACTGCCATGAGAGTGAGGGGGAGTTGCAGCATGAACAGCGATTGCCTGAAGCTTTTATCTTCCAGCTGCCTTTCAATAACAACTATTTTGTACAGAAATTCACAGTTTCTTGTTGGAAATTTCACAGAAGCCAGTATGTCCCTGTGAAATATTTCAACTTCAGTGAAACTACCTATGCCAAGAAGAAATATTTTCCATCCCAAGAGCATCAACTAGCCCTAACTACAATGAGAATTGGGTCTCCAAAGGAAACACAATTATTCATACATAGGACATAGAGAGGTGTATGATAAACCAGAAATATGAAGTCTGCATGTGCAAGACTATTTGCTGCAGATGTTCACTTATCCTAAACTTAAATTTAATAAATGTTGATGGTCTTTAAATCAGTACAGTATGCAACAGTTAAAGTTTTAGCTTTAGATACTGGGCATCTGGCCAAACCCTAGAAAAGTTGTCATGAGTTCCTTCAAACACAGAGAAGCCCTCTGAGAACAGAGGTCTATCCATCATGAGGTCATATTAATTTTATGTTCCAGTTCTCAGAACAGAATTTAGCTTTCCCTGCACTTTTTCTACTCATTTAGTACGCTACAACAATATCCCATTGTTTTATTCACTATGAATTACAGTCTTGGACCTATAAGCAACATTCTCTTTCAACTAAAAATTTTATGGAAGTTCTTTTATGAAAGCAAAGCTGAAAGAAACAAAGAAAAAGGAAAAGAAAACAAGAAACAGATATCACAGCCTGATGTCCCAGAGAGTAAATTAAAACCGTCCTTGACTCAGGGGTTCCTGTAGCATTAGCTTCAAAGTACTCTATATCAGAACATTCTTCTTCTTTTTTTTTTTTTTTTTTTTGAAGTAAAACCGATTTTCAAATTTTTACTTCAAAGCAAGTGTAATTGGTCATCTTTTTCCTTTAAAAAAAAAAAAAAAGCATAAATTCAATGGAGCTGTAAAGGGGTTTAGGTTGTAGCTGTATTGGTCTAAGGATATAGGCAGACAAGGTTCCTTGGGTGAATTTGATATCTTTTATTAGACCAACCCAAATGGTTGGAGAATAGTTATTAAGCAAGCTTTCGGGTTCAAAAACCCTTTGTCAGGCTAAGGAAGTTTCAGCAGTTGGTGTGTGCTCTTCCTCGATGGAATGACAAGTAAAGAAGCCAGGGGCTGGGGAGTCAGTTGCCAGGCAGATTGTAATGTATCAAAAATCCAATGTCTATGTTTAGTCCCTGATCTCTAGTATCCAGCAGGTTGATGAAATGGAGCTCATAGGCTCATCTCTGGGATGTGTTGTGTAAGTTTCCCTTGAGGATCAGGACTGAGAGATTGGAGAGAGAGTGGCCCTCCTGTGAGAAATGTGCCCCCACCGGTAATTGGGTGTTTCTGTCTTTGATGGATTTCCGGTGTGCATTCATTCTGGTGCGCAGTTGTTGTCTGGTCTCTCCTACATATCTTCCATCAGGGCATTTGGTGCATTAGATGAGGTATACTACATTCCTGGAGGTGCAGCTGTAAGATCCTGGGATGCTGATGGCTCTGTTGTGGGGTGTAGTAATAGTGGAGGTGGTGGAGATGTGGGGGCAGGTTTTGCATTTCTTGTCATGGCACGGTCTGGATCCTTTTGGTGTGTTCTGGGGTTGAGGAAGTTTGCTTCTGGTGATGTGGTTGGCAAGGTTTGGTGCTTGTCTGAAGGCTAGGATGGGTGGCTCTGGGAAGATCTTTTTAAGAATAGGGTCTTTTTCTAATATAGGTTGCAATTTTCTGAGGATTTTCCGTACAGGTTCAAGGGATGGGTGATAGGTCATAACCAGCAGTGTGCGATTTGTGGGTGTTTTTCTTCTGTACTGCAGCAGTTCTTCACGTGGTATCCAGGTGGCTCTTTCAAACGTGCGATCTACCTCTCTGGAGGAGTGTCCTTGCTGGGTGAAAGCCTTTTTAAGATTGGTGAGGTGGCGATCCCGGGTGTTCTCTTCAGTACAGATGCGGTGGTATCTGAGGGCTTGGCTGTATATCACAGCTTTTTTGGTGTGTTTCGGGTGATTGCTGGTTCTGTGCAGATATGTATGTTGGTCTGTGGGTTTCTTGTATACTGTGGTCTGTATTTTACCCTTCTGGATACTGATCCTTGCGTCTAAAAAGGGGATGTTGGTGTTGGAGTATTCTAAAGAAAGTCAGATGGAGGGATGGTGACTGTTGAATTTCTGGTGGAACTCAATTAGAGATTCCAGGTTCTCACTCCAAATGATGAAGATGTCATTGATATATAACAAGGTTAGAAGACTGTTGTTGCAAGGCAGAAAAGGCATTTTTCATTAGTGAGGGACAGTCTCCAAAATGTTTATAAGTTTGGTCTGTTAAAGAACCTTTGAAGTTGTTGTTTCTCATTTGAATTGGTTTGCAGCCCAGCATAGTGCTACAGGCTCTTGAAAACAGGCCCTTCCATAAGGCTTCCATTAGTTTTAAGAGGGGGAATATAATCTAATGGGCTAAAAACAGACATCAGATTTCTCCTGGGACAAAGCCTTCTCTTTTGGGATCCTACAGTTATATGAGCCCATTGTCCCACTTCGAGAGGAATAACACTTTTTCCCCAGCACAATCCGGGCTAATTCAAATTAATTGCCATTCAAACTCTGTGCATAAATAACCATCCCACAACTGTTTTGGTTCAAATCAAAGCCTGAAATCAAACCTGGGACAATCAAACCTGGGATAAACTTGACATCTGTTTTTAGACCTAGTTGCAATATGGAAGTAGGAGTTCTAAGATTGGAAGCATTCTCCAACTATAACACAAAGATGCTGTATGACTATAGGCAAGTCATTTAACTTATTGAGGCCTCTCTTTCCATGCACAAGAAATAAGATAACATTTTTACTTTGATGTGATAGGTATCTATATGGTATCTATATGGCCCTTCTTACAAGAGCATGTGGTCATTAAACAGACACTAATGATTGTCCTTACAATGCTACTTTAAGCTAGAGCAAGTAACATCACTGGCCATGTGTAGACAAAATGAGGTATCAGATGCAGCATTAAGGCACAGAGCAGTTAAGTGATTTAAAGATGAAACAAGGTATCAGATACAGCATTAAGGCACAGGGCAGGTAAGTGATTTGTAGATGAAACAAGGTATCAGATGCAGCATTAAGGCACAGAGCAGTTAAGTGATTTGCTCAGCCTAACACAGGAAATCTGTAGCAGAATCAGGAAGAGATTCCAGATCAATGGAGTTCCTTGTAAAGCCTTAACCAGAAGGCTCTAGCACTTGTGAATTGCTTTGAGGCCATCTGATGGTGGGTACAATGGTGAGAGTAAAAAAATATTGCTCTTGCTTGTAATGTTTGGTCAGATTGCAGTAAATATTATGAGATGCATCTTTCTCATACAATTTCAGTGCTTCCAATTCTAGCCTCAGCTATATACAGGAAGTAAAGAGATGGGAGAGCATGGAAAAATAAACAAAACCCATGTCAAAGGATGGGCAAAGATTTGGGTTGGCTCCAGTTTTCATTGGGCCAGTTTTGTTGCTTGGAATAGGCCCAAAGTTGAGGGTTTTTTTCTTTAGGGCAAAAATCTTACTGGTCCCAGGATTGGTTTTAATGTCAATACCTATTAGATTGACCCCTTTTCCATCTGGGATTGTGTCTCAAAATACCATACAGGCTTTGCTGGTATTACAACATCTAATAAAAATAACAAACATACGTGAATTACAGGAATGTAATTCCGTCTGTGGCTTTTAGTGTTGACATTAATCACAAGACCATAGCTCAGTCCACCACATACCTCCTCCCTCCTGCTGACGTACCATAGTAGCTCTGTGTGTTTCTACATTTTGCTCATTCTTTAACTTTGCTGAAGACATATTGCACTTAAGATTTTTTTAATAGTTTTCATTGTTGCCATCAACATAAAGCTGGGTCAACAAACGGCTTTCTGGCAGTAACAAAACTGCTGGAATTGATCCCTGATTAGCAGTGCTGTCTGTAACAGCAAACTTTGCAACCATGTTTAATCCCACACTGGTACAGTTCAACCAATGTAGCCATTCAGGAAACTATTGTGTAAACAGGGCTCCAGTGGCTTTTCCTACAATACAAGGGATGGTGTAGGTTCTCAAAGTAGGGTTAGGTGATAAAATAGTAAAACCATCTGAGTTATTTCTACATCACAGCTTTTTCCTTTACTGTCATCAGCAGAACTGCACCAGTGGTGAAGTACATCTCTGAAGCTCACTAACACAGATGCAGCTAGACAAATGCCATTCTGCCTTTTCAAGCCACATCTTCCCTCATACCATGGAAGGTCAATCACTCAGGCTCATACCTGCCATTGTAAAAGAAGCTGTTAAAATTTGATTTAACTGGATTTAGCTATTTTGTAGGCCTTTGTGAGTCGGCAGTAATCTGATCCAGTTTCAGATCCAGCTGCTTTGCATGGCCGCAATCCGATCTGGAGCTCCAGACCGGATTTCCACCTCGATCCGGCCGAAGCAGCTCCAAAGCTTCGGAGCCACCTCAGAGATCCAGCCATAGGGTATAATGGGGAATCAATGAAATTATCTATAACTTTGTTGTTTTCTGTCTGTTTTGTTTGTTTTGTTTTGTTTTTTGTTTGTTTTGTTGTTTTTTGTCTGATTTGGATGAAATTTTCAGGGTGGTAGACTCTGCTGAGAGTATGAAACCTGGCACGTTTCAAGAAGCTATATCAGTGGTATGGATAAATAGAGGATTTCATTCTTTAGTCTTCACCATGGTCAGTTAAGCACCACATCTTCTTCTATCCCTTTTTTATTGATAGGGAACAAAAGGCAGCAAGATAGTTGGATGTATACATTTGTTCAAGCTGTTACTCCTTACGGCTAACTGAAGAAGAAAAGCCTCTCTTGATTTTCATGACACACAGTGGGATCATCTACACAAGATGCTAACTGCGCAGTAGTCTAATAATACTATGCAATAGCGCATCACAGCATGGACAGAGGTAATATACCACTGCACAGTATTTTTAGGTTACTGAGCAGTAGCATCACTAAAAAGGCATTCGCTGGTGCTACTGCACAGTAATTCCAGTTATTGCATATTTATTTAGTACTTGATTATACAAGTACTAAATTATATTCTCAGTAATCACTGCATATTAATGAATGTGTAGACACACCCAGTAGGTCACAGAGCTGGATTTCACTACAGGCTGACCTGTACAGTGCTGCAAAATGGGCTGCATTTGATTCAGATTTGGATTCGACCCAAATTGAGGACAGTGATTCGATTTGTTGCTTTGGATCACTGTCCCAATTCAATTCAGCCAAATCCAAATCTGAAGATTCGATGCCGATTCAGAGAATCAGAGATTCAGCCAGACACACCTTTAAATGTTTTTTCTACATACCTCAAGGTACCAGATGAGTCTCGTGAATGCTGCAATGCTGGGGCGGATGGAGTGCCAGGAGTGGGGAGGGGCGGGAACGTGTGCTTGGTGGTGGACCCAGGAGGTGGATCAGAAGTACTTCTGGTCCACTACTGGGTCCACTGCTGAGTGTGCTGGGGACCCCCCCTGCACTCCTGTGGGATGCTCTATATGCCCCAGCCTCCCAGCATTCACGAGTTGCCTGGTACCTTGAGGTGTATAGAAAAAACATTTAAAGCTGTGTCTATGTCTGAATCATTAACTCTCTCTGAATTGATTCAGAGAGTTCCAATTTGATTCGGAGAGATTAATGGGTCTCCTGATTCAATTCGGATTCAGAGATTCAGCTGCTGAATCGGGTCAAATCTCCACCAAATTGAATCAGTGACTGAAGTTTCGCACAACCCTACTGCTCAGCTATACCATATGCCATAAGGAATGCCCTTCTGCCATTAAACTTCCCCATTAACTCAGTATATCCTCACATCAGCCAATATAAAATGTTGCCAAATCTCACCTGGATAATGCTAGAGTCTCTAAGAATGTGCAGAACATTCCCCTGGATTATATTTCTACATGGAGATCATTTCCAGGGCAGCAGTGAGACACTCATGAACCGAGAATGTGTAATGACAAAAATGTATTATTCAATTTCTTTTTACAAATCTGCTTGGTTTTATAACACAGACTAAGACGCTGTACAAAGGACTCCCAGAGTTGAAATACAGTCAAGCAACAGGCAACATACACAACTTCAATCTGTCAAAGGAAAAAAACCTGACACACAGAGCACACTGTAGAACTGATAAACTTACATTTTCAAAGTGGCACATTCAAGCTGGACAAATAATAAAAGTTACTGCCTTATTTTTTTTCCAGAAATAATAATGAATATTATCAAACTTTTTCAGAGAATTTGTGCATGAAAATAATGCAATCAATAGAGAATGTAGTTAAGAATTAATTGAACGATCTCTCAGGGTTATTCAGCCAGATCTCAGCTTGTACACTCTGCGGAATTTATAAAACACACCCATCCAACCTGCTTGCAAACCCTGTCTCGGTGCAGGAAAATGGTTATTTGTGAATGCAAAAATAAGGATGCAGTAGCCTGTGACCTGTTATTTGTGACTCCAGTTTCCTCGTTCACATTTGGCATTTCTTTACTATCTAGATCTAGGTTTATACAATCTGCTAACTCTATCCACCCCTGTAAATTTCATCTGGAAAAACTAGTTCACATACCATATCCATTGTATTCATATGTCCTGTAGTTGCAAATTATGCAGACCTGGTAATTGTGAAAGCAGACACTGGCAGTTAGAGATACAGTTTGCTGGCATGCATGTTCAAATGTCCCCCTATGCATGTAAGCGTGGAATTGTAAACACAACTTAGATGCTTATAATTTATCTTTAAGACATTGGCTGATAATCTTTAAATTGAAAGAATCTCTCATTTTCAAAACATCAGCCCTATTTTCTTTCCAGAAATCAATGTCTGTTTTAGAAAGAAAAATATATTTTCCATGCATTAACCTTGTTTTCAGAGTATAACTCTTCTTTCAGAAATGCATCTCATGGGGGAAGAAGAATTCTCTCACACCTTCCTCTCATCTCTCTGGGATACTCAGCACCGAGACATGCAAGAAAGCCTAACCATGGAAACTGTCTGTGTAAACAGCATAACAAATTTTACAGTAGAGATCTGAATACATAGGAGGCTAGATATAAAATTAAGTTTGGGTATTTTTGCCTATTGCCTGTTGAAGTTGTGACCAAGTGCCTCATGAAAAGGAACACATTTTGTTGTTGTTGCTGCTGTCTTCATATCAAAGATACATTATCCTTTTCCCAGCCCAGCAAAGCAGCCATAAAATAGACTGCATTCTCTGAAAAGCTTTGAGAAAAGGGGGAGGGAGGAGCAGGGGAAAGAAAAAGAAAAAGATTAACCCCTATTTTGAACCCCTTCCCTCCAATACAAAAAAAAAGGAAACAAAGCAAAGCAAATAACTTTTCACATTAAAATATCTATTTATTCTCAGTAGTAAAGAAAGACCTATTGAAAGGTTAGTAAACAGTGTAAAGTAGAGTTAAGAGACAGCAGATCCAATTTTTATGCCAGACAGAGTGTACCCAATATTAATTATCTGTTAAATTCCATTTAGAGTATCTGGATGCAAGCCACATAAAGCTCGAGTTCAAAGGTTTGACCTGATGCTCATTCATGCAACAGCATGGATGGATGGTATATGTACATATCGGGGGGGCGCCTAGGGTAACATGTAGATGAGCCCCATGGAGTCATGGACAACTCCCCACATAAAACAGTGATTCAAACCACAAAATGAAAATTCACATGGAACTCCAACAAAACAAAAAGCACACTGGACTTCGACAGCTTGGGTCTTTGTTAGAGGATGGTGTTTAACTGGATCCACATGTAAGGAATTATAAATCACCAGGTCTCCAATAGTTCACCCACTGTAATCATAGGAGTAATCAGACTGAACAGAAATGGAAGTGGTTCACTATGGTATTGCTTCTTGGAAGCCCTGTTCACATCTGAGTACATAAAAACTATTATGCTGTTGTTCTGGGTATTCCTTGTCAATGACATATAGAAACTCAGAGGTTAGAGATCTATCCCTTTAACCCTGGCGTGAGCAAGATGCAAAGCTTACTGGCATGACTCCTGTTAACCTCTAGGGACCTACTAACTGTCATTGTTGCTGGAATGTTGTAAATTCCATCTATTTTCATTTTTTATTTTATGTTTTGTAATCATTCCCTGTTTCAGTTTTGAACATGTTTTTAAATCATTGCCAATTCCTATTTTTAAAATATATTGACAAACGGGATGTTGATGACTGTCCATTAAACTGAGCATGTAGTAGGCCACGCACTGCTCTCTGTTATGCTGAAATGAGTCATTGGTATTATTCCAGATGTATTCCTATAAAAATCTAAACAAAGCACAGCCCAAAGGTATACTTTTAATTTGGGGACTTAGTCATAACACAACGGGCTTGATTTTTCAGATGCTCAGAGCACATGTACCTCCAGGTGAAACCTACAGAACCTGTTAGTATTTAGTACCTCTGCAAATCAGATCTTAAAAAAGCACTCAAAAAAAAAAAAAAGCCACAAGCCATCCACTTTGAACAATTTGACTGTAGAGTTAGAATAAATTCTTATACTTAAGCTTTAACTGCTGGTAGAAGGTTTCCTACCAGCAGCATGGTTTTATGTCATGTGTTGAATAGGATGCATGGAATACAGATCTTATTAAATAATATCAGAAAGTAATTTCTAAGATACTGGGGGTGGCAGTCAGAAAAACTAGTCCTGAGCACAAACAAGCATGTATCACAAATCCTTCCTTAAAATTCACATGATGAGGATTAATCTGGAATATCGCTGCTTTTTGAGTTCCAAGAACTATTACTTGCATATTGGTTTTTTTGTTGGTCCCTACAAGAAAATAGACTCAGGGAAGAGATTCCAGATACTTACCCAGCCAAACTTTCAGTGCAGTGAAAGGGAAAGAAGATCACTCAAACACTCAAGGACAAATCTCATGAAGCTGATGTGTGACAGGAAATTGTACAGGAAGCTAATTCACAGAGATCAAAATGAGGGTGGTATGTTCCCAGGACCCAGGGCAAGTCAGAAATTTGGCAGCTAAATTTTGTACATATGGTAATTTGAACCGAGTAGCTACAGGAAGGAGGGGAAAGAACTGGCTGAAATGTAGTTCTTACTGCAGGAAAGAAAAATCAATGAGGAAACACAAATTTCAGTGTCATTATAAATAAGAGATAAGCCATATAGCCAAGGCATCCTTCAAATAAAAACAAGGTTATTTTACAGTAATAGGGTCAGAAAGATTATGCTTGGGAATAAAGCTCAGACAACCTCTGGATTTCACTTGCTGGTCATTTAATGTGCAGGACTGTGTTGGCCCGCATGAGTCCTCATCGCTCTTGTCCACTGAATGCATATTTCCCCTTGCCATTGAACTTAAAAAATATGACATGCTTAGAGCACGTAAATGAAACATGTTATGGAAGCCCCTGAATGGGTGGCATCTTCAAAGAAACTTGTACAGATTCAGCTTTAATTGAACATAAAATCCTACCTCTGTAAACCTGAAAAAGGTGTGCTGGAAACCAAGAATGTATTTCTCTTCACTGCCCCCGCATCATATTTTGAATGACACAGAGGGATTTGAAAAGTCTGTCAGTAGTGCAGGCTACTGCTGATGGCTCCCATAATTGCTATATCTGATGCTGAGCAACTAGGATATTCAATGAAAAGTGGATCAATAGCATGATATATGGGAAAAGCCAAGTAGACCAAGCACAGGAGAGCACGAAGAATTCATTCTAGTTTTGACACTGACTCTCTGAGATTACTCGTAAAGTAAGACTCTCAGAAGCTAAAGGTATAAAACCATTTTTTTCAGTTTATATTTACAGTTAGAGGATAAAAACAGGTCCTCTTTCACTCTGTCAACCAACTGCAGATAACAGTAGCTAAATCACAATCTCTTGGAATGTCTTTCCCTATCTATTGTTCATAAGCACTGAATATACAGAATAACAGCTAAAGTTAAAGCCAGATTCAGAAGTCATTTGAATTCATATCTATTCCATCCTTTGAAAGCTGGAGGGGGTGTTAATCTTATATCAGATTATTTTTGTTAAATAGAAAACAAAGATTGTCCTGGGTTTCCGAGGAGAGAATCCCAGCAGCTCTACAGAAAACCTGGAAAGCAATGGGGCAACGAATAGGAAGAATGTAAGTGAGGTTCCCACACAACTACAGACTTTCCCAGAGGGGCATTGTATATTCTAAGCCAAATTCTGTGCAAAGTCACATGAGCAGGACCCCTGTTGATCTCTGTAGAACTGCAGCTGCGTGAGAATAGAATTTGGCACCTTGTTTGCATCACTGAATATTTTGGTCATAGCAGGTCCAAACAACAGAAGATCAATTCTAAAAGACAAATGACATCTGTGTAATAATAATCATAAGCAGCAAGGCACAAAAATATCTTACAAAATCATTTAAGCTCCTAAAAGGTATTAAAAGTAACGCATGCACTATGGTTCAAGAGTCAGAAAAACAAGAAGAGAAATTGCTGAAATGTGAAATAAAAGAAAGACAAAAAATATAGTCTGGGCATTAGGCTTGTGTGAAGCTTCAGTTCCTGATTTGATTCAGTGGAGATTCGGCCCAATTCAGTGGCCGAATCTCCAATTCCGAATCGAATCAGGAGAATCTTTAATCTCGCTGAATCAAATCGGAACCCTCCAAATTGATTTGGAAAGATTCGATGATTTGGACATAGACACAGCTTTAAGTGTTTTTCTACATATCTCAAGGTACCAGGCAGCTTGTGAATGCTGCAGTGGTGGGGCAGATGGAGCGCCCCACAGGAGCATGTGGGGCTCCCTAGCACACTCACAGCAGACACGGAAGTGGACCAGAAGCAGTGGAACAGCCCCAGTTGGCAGGGAGATGTGGGTCAGCCTATCAGCCTGGGGCTGCTCCAGCCCAGATCAATATGCTGTGGAGGAGCCAGCTGGCACAAGGGTGCTTCAGTGTGGGACTAGCCAGCAGGCAGCCCGTGCACTGAAGCAGCCTCATGTCCCAGCCAGCCCCATCAGCACCTACATGTGTGTTGCTGTGGAGTAAAAAACTCTGCTGCAGGATAGTATTATATTTACAAGTACTAACCTACAGTGGAGTTAATTACTTTACTCCTTCCTAAGAGCACTGTGTGTGTAGATGCTGAGATGTTTACTGCAGAACTAATTAGGCAACTCTGCAGTAAATGCTTCATGGGCAGCATCTACACATGCAGTGCTATTAGGATGGAGTAAACTAATTAACTCTGCCATAGGATGGTACTTCTAAATACAAGTATTATCCTGTAGCAGAGTTTTTTACTCAGCAGCAAAGCACATGGAGACACTGACAGGGTTGGCTGGGGCACAAGTGTGCATCAGTGGAGGGGCCACCTGCCAGCTAGCCCCTCACTGAAGCACACTTGTGCCCCAGCCAGTCTCTCTGCAACATGTTGAGCCAGACTGGAGCAGCCTCAGGCTGGCAGATTGACCCCCTGGACCTCCTACCAGCTGAGGATGCTCTGACCCAGCTCAACATGCTGTGGTCCATAAGCAACACATATGGCACTGGTGCCCCCCGAGAGCAAGCACTCTCAGCTTAGGTGACAGGTGGGGGAGGCAGGTGGAGCACTGGTGCCCTCCCCCCCAAGATGTGCCTCTGGCACTTTCAGGCACGCTGCTGCCACTGTGGTCCCAGGCACATATTCAAACATGGTGCCCAAGAGCAGTAAACTCCAGTGCAATATGCACCAGAGTTTATTGCTGTGCATTAATTGCACATATAAATGGGTTCAACCCTATGGGTTCAGTAGAGTGAGTGGAATCAGTGAATGGAAATACCATATTTACTTAACTATAAGTTGACCCTGATTACAGGATGACCCCATGAATAATTAGATTAGATACATGGAAAACTTACACATTTGTTATAATTTTTCAGATATAGAGTCTAATTGTTGAAGGTTTGCTTTGAATTTATCCCCCTCTCATTGTTATAGCAGCACGCTTGACACCTGCTTCCCCTCAACTTCTTTCCCCTGCAGGCCTTTCACCCCTCTCCTTACTGTCAGACTCTGCTCTCCCTGAGCACATAGAAGTGAGGGGTAAATTTGAAAACATTGACCTTGAAATAAATATAGCTGTAGTAATTTGCATATAGTACACATAGACTGATTTCACCCCAAATTGATGCATTTTACCTTTTTTGAGACTACTGCAAATTTTAACACAGGTACTCCATAAACACACTTTCAAGAAACACTTTGGCTCCCACTTATATATAGTACAAACTGGCCACATCTACATGAGATGCTGACTGCACAGTAACTCACTGCTACTGTGGACTAGCGTCACGTGGCATGAAGCATGACGTGACACCACTGCACAGTAGTAAGAGCTACTGCACAGTAGTAATGAGCTACTGTGCAGTCAGTGTCACTGAAAAGTCGTGTGGGGATGCTACTTCACAGTAACGTCAATTCCTGTGCAGTCATTTAGTACTTGTGTATGCAAATACTAAATGACTGTGCAGTAACAACTGTGTCTCATGTAGACGTGGCCACAATGCATGATATTAGTCCATGATCTACCATATAGTTCACTGGGCTGGGCCCCACTGGAGTCAGAGATTCAAGCCATAGTGACCCCCACAGCTCAGCACTGCTCAGTATGTATATTTACTCCAGATACCTTCTGCAAAGGATTCATGTGCTAAGGCTCCACTCATGCCTGAAACTTTGTCATGATTTTTGAGATCCTCCAAAAATGTATATGCAAATAAGGCACAAGGCAACCTGGTCCAGCTTCACATCATGGAGGGCAGGGGCCACTCTAATCATGTGACAGGCTGAAAGAAGAGGGGTCCTGGGAGAACTACTTAGGGCTCTGGTTGGTGATTTTTCCCACGTATTTAAAACTGGTGAAGAAACAGAAATCACTGGAAATGGGAAAGAAAAGGTGCATCTTAGCTGTGTGAGTGAAGTGGAAGTCAAAATTTATGCAATGTAGTGGCTTGCCATGACTTGAAAAGAAGTCAGCACTGAAGAGGACTGAGTACAATGGGAACTACTACATACTTTATTCAGATGGGCTGTATTAGCCTATCCACAGCATGGGCCACATAGATTCATAGATTCATAGATGTTAGGGTCGGAAGGGACCTCAATAGATCATCGAGTCCGACCCCCTGCATAAGCAGGAAAGAGTGCTGGGTCTAGATGACCCCAGCTAGATACTCATCTAACCTCCTCTTGAAGACCCCCAGGGTAGGGGAGAGCACCACCTCCCTTGGGAGCCCGTTCCAGACCTTGGCCACTCGAACTGTGAAGAAGTTCTTCCTAATGTCCAATCTAAATCTGCTCTCTGCTAGCTTGTGGCCATTGTTTCTTGTAACCCCTGGGGGCGCCTTGGTGAATAAATACTCACCAATTCCCTTCTGTGCCCCCGTGATGAACTTATAGGCAGCCACAAGGTCGCCTCTCAACCTTCTCTTGCGGAGGCTGAAAAGGTCCAGTTTCTCTAGTCTCTCCTCGTAGGGCTTGGTCTGCAGGCCCTTAACCATATGAGTGGCCCTTCTCTGGACCCTCTCCAGGTTATCCGCATCCTTCTTGAAGTGTGGCGCCCAGAATTGCACGCAGTACTCCAACTGCGGTCTGACCAGCGCCCGATAGAGGGGAAGTATCACCTCCTTGGACCTATTCGTTATGCATCTGCTGATGCACGATAAAGTGCCATTGGCTTTTTTGATGGCTTTGTCACACTGCCGACTCATGTTCATCTTGGAGTCCACGAGGACTCCAAGATCCCTTTCCAACTCTGTGCCACCCAGCAGGTCATTCCCTAGGCTGTAGGTGTGCCGGACATTTTTCCTCCCTAGGTGCAGCACTTTGCATTTCTCCTTGTTGAACTGCATCCTGTTGTTTTCTGCCCACTTGTCCAACCTAACCAGGTCTGCCTGCAGCTGTTCCCTGCCCTCCAGCGTGTCCACATCTCCCCATAGCTTTGTGTCATCTGCAAACTTGGACAGAGTACATTTCACTCCCTCGTCCAAGTCACTGATGAAGACATTAAAGAGTATCGGTCCAAGGACCGAGCCCTGCGGGACCCCACTGCCCACACCCTTCCAGGTCGAGACCGACCCATCCACCACGACTCTCTGGGTGCGACCCTCTAGCCAATTCGCCACCCACCGGACTGTGTAGTCATCCAGGTCACAGCCTCTTTATTTGTTCACCAGTATGGGGTGGGATACCGTATCAAAGGCCTTCCTGAAGTCTAAGTATATGACATCCACCCCTCCTCCTGTGTCCAGGCGTTTCATAACCTGGTCATAGAAAAAGACTAGATTGGTCAGGCACGATCTGCCTGCCACAAACCCGTGCTGGTTTCCCCTCAGCATAAATTGTCCTGCCGGGCTCTCACAAATGTGAGCCTTGATAATTTTTTCAAAGACTTTGCCAAGGATGGAAGTGAGACTGACTGGTCTATAGTTGCCCGGGTCCTCCTTCCTCCCCTTTTTGAAAATGGGGACCACGTTGGCCCTTTTCCAGTCCTCCGGGACCTGGCCCGTGCGCCACGAGTGTTCAAATATTCCCGCCAGTGGCTCTGCAATGATGTCGGCCAGTGCCTTCAGCACCCTCGGATGGAGCTCATCCGGGCCTGCCGACTTAAAGGCATCCAGTTCTTCCAAGTGACTCTGCACCATCTCAGGGTCTACTCATGGAAGTCTGGCGCCTTGCTGCTGTCTCTCTACAACCCCAGTGAGAGACTTGTCATGTCCCTCACTTAGGAACATTGAGGCAAAGAACTCGTTGAGGAGTTCAGCCTTGTCCCCCCTGTCCGTCACCAATTGTTTCTGCCCATTTAGCAGGGGTCCTATTCCTCCCTGGGCCTTCCTTTTACTCCCTATATATCTAAAAAACAATTTCTTGTTGTCTTTTACTTGGGTTGCCATCTTCAGCTCCATGGTAGCTTTGGCCCATCTAACTGCCTCCCTACAAGCACGAGCAGAGGAGGTATATTCGTCTTTGGTGATCTCTCCCTGTTTCCACTTTTTATGTGCTCCCCTTTTGGCCCTTAGGCTGTCCTGGATTTCTCTGGTCAGCCAGGGAAGCCTCCTGGCCCCTTTCCCTCTTTTGCCTCGCTCGAGGATTGTCTTGCTTTGTGCCCGAAGGATCGTTTCCTTAAGGCACAGCCACCCTTCTTGGGCTCCCATCCCTTCAAAACTCCTACTCTGCAGTGCGTCCTTGACTAATCGCCTGAGTTCATTGAGATCAGTTTTCCTAAAGTCTAGCACTTTCACCCTACTAGTTACCTTACCCACTCGACGTCTTATGTTGAATTCTATTATTAGGTGATCACTGTCCCCCAGATGGCTACCGATCTGGAGGTCCTCTACCATGTCATCCCCCGTTGCCAATACTAGATCCAGTATGGCATTCCCTCTAGTGGGACTGTGTACCTCCTGTGTCAGGTGGAGGTCCTGTACACAGGTTAGAAACCTGCGTGAGCGGTGGGACTTTGCTGTCTGTGACTCCCAGCAGATGTCCAGGTAGTTTAGGTCCCCCATGACTACCGCCTCTTTAGCTTTTATGGTCTCCGAGAGTTGCCTCAGGAGCCCCGAATCTCTTTCTTCCCCTTGATGTGGGGGTCTGTAGCAGACCCCCTACCACCACATGTTTTATAGTCATGCTCAGCGTTGGCTGCATTTAATCAATTTCATAGTTGGTTTCCGTTACAAAGTGTGTGCTGCTTTTGGCAGCAGTTTAATAGTAGACAATGTATTTCATGAGGTTTTCCTGTATGCCAGCGTGAGATGAGGGGCTTTTCCCTCATACTGATTGGGGGAAAAAACCTCATCTTGTATTTGAGTAAATGCAGTAAAATATCGTTGGCTTAAAAAAAAAATCTTCCCCAGATTGATATATCAGATCCATCTTAAAAAACTCAATGACAGTATCACATCTTTAGGAATACCAGAAAATGGTAATACAAAACATATTTTGTGCAGATGTTGCCTGTAACTATACCAGTAAACCACTATAACTCTATTAACATCTCCCTGATCTCAAGTACAATTACTCTCAAAAAGTCTTCATGACACTGTTGTTTCAAGACGAATGTATGTGCAAACACATCTAATTCCTGCTTTATCGAGTTTTACTGGTATTTCCTGAAAGAGACATCAATTCCTACTTCCCAATAGGTTTTCTCATGCAAGCTAAATGAAACAACATATTGAATACTTGTGACCAGACAAGTGCCCAGTTGCAATATTTCATCTTTGGGCAAGTTAATGAAATTGCATTTTTGGATGCATTATGGCATTTCCCAATACTATAAAAAGTCCTCCTTTTTATTACTTAGTATTTATTACTTAGTATTAAACATTTATATGGAGTCAATTCAAGACAGCCACAAGGAGAAAAGATAAATTTCAGCTGAAAGTTTAGAAATATAAACATAACTCATAACTTTCTGTATCACAAATACCGAGCTAAACTTACAAGTAACACCAAAAACAGAAAATCTAAACTAAATCAGGATTGGTTGGACATTTAAATATAACTAAAACCAACCATCAGGATGAGTTGAAACCATTAATGTATAAGTCTCCAAGAACTTTATCATACAAAGAACTAAGGCCCACTTGGGAGACAATGAACACTCTCAACTCAGACTGGTTCTGAAAGCAGCTAGTCATGTGAATAATACTGCAGCTTTCAGGGTCAAGGTGGTACCAGGGTCAAAGATAATTACCTTCAGAAATAGAGGCAGTTGTGATGAAATCAGAGCAGTAGTAGTAAAACATTGCTTTGTTCATAGATTTCAAAAAACAAAATTGTGGGGTAAGACCTGCTTAGACATTTTCACTAGAAATTAATTTCTCATTGAAAGTGAAAAATCTCACAAAAAATATTGCAACCAAAGTGTTTTTCAACCAAAAACTTATTTTTCAAAAACATTTCCTGTTTTTCAGAACATCTCATTTCAATGTTCCATTTTGAAATAACTTTAAAATGTTATAAGTAATATTTATAGGTGTATAGTACAGATGGGCTGAAGGTGTAAAATTCAGATCCAGATCTGAATTTCAAATAGACCAAAGTTTGTAAGTGTTTACGCTTGAAATTTTATGTCAGTCCATTAAAAACAAAAGGCCAGGTTTTCAAAGGTAGTTCAGCAGCAAAAGATGCTCTTACCCTCTAACCCCTTCACTTAACCCATGACCCCATCACATATTAGCTCTTGATCCCCATCACATCCACTTTCACCCCCATCTTTACTCTTCTTCTTAACCATCCCCTTACTTCTGAATTTATCCATTCACAATACAAACATGCTTTGGTCTCTGGTACTTAAAAGAAAATAACAACAGCAACCACAAAACACCCTTGACTCCACTTGTTATTTAAAGTACTGCCCCCATATCATTTCACCCTTTCATCTCTACGACTAAGTTCTCTAGGCATTACTATAAAGCAAATAACTAATAAGTGAGTATGTAGTGGGATTTTCAAAACTGTTTAGGCATGATTGATACTCTGGGGCTTAGCCTGCTTAGGTGATTCTGAAAATCCCATTACGGTTCTATCTGCATCTTTAGATGCCTACCTATCTCTGAAAATCTGATTCACATTGGGGATGTCTATACATGTGTTTTAATGTGCATTAAAGCATCACAAAAATACAATGCACTTTTGCAAATGTGCATTAAAATAGGCTAACGTGCCTTTTTCTAGTACCTCACTATAGAGGTACTAAATTTAATGTGCATTAGCAAAAGTGCATTAATGAACATGTAAACACACCCAGTGACCAAGCTGTAAAATATCTTTGATCCAGGTATGGATTCTGAATTAATTTCCCAAAGATCAGTTCTTGATTATTTCATTCAGGATCATCTTTGATCAAGAAGAACAATTATTATTGGTATAATTTTTACAGTAGGGTAATTAATATACCTATACAACAGCTTAATTTCTTTTGTGAGCAGCTAACCATATGCAGCATATGCATACCAGTACAATATGCAACATCTCTCACCTTCCCCTTTAAGGAATATGCAAAAGATGAAGTGGAAGAAAAAACCTAAAATAATGTAAAATAAGAAAAGTTACCCTCATAGTACTTCTGCTGTGGCTACACCAAACAACAATAGAAATCCATTAGGAAGTATGTCCTTGCTCAATTTTTAGAATGCAGAAAGATGGACTTATAACTGAAGTGAACCAAACCACCAAGATCCCGAGCATGCCATTTCTGCCTAAAAGTATTTCAGTCTATATAACCAAAGACACTGTGTTTTGTTCATAGACTGCAAGCATTACTCAACAGGGACTTTTCATTACACTGATCACAGTGGAATGGGATGAACAACAAAGGCTAGAACAATGTGGGAAATAGTGAAAAACCGTGACTGAATAGATAGATGCTGTCCCACCAGATGTTCATAATTCTGCATGCATCCACCCAGGACGCCTTTGAAATGTTAAAATTTCAGCATGTGGAATAAAACCACACAGTTGTTTACATAGCTTAGTGTACAATGATATATCTTGCACTTGCCTTGCAGCTCTAGTATTGGAACCCTAGGATAATTCTAGCAATATGTACAGGTGATTTTTATTTTATTTGCTACACGCAGCAAAATCAGCCACATAACTTTACAACTCAAGACTCAAATGCTTTTGCCTTAAAACTGTACAATGCCAGGGGTGTAGAATTTTAATAGTGAATACAGCTCAATAAAATCAATAATGTACCTCAAGTGACCTATTATATTTTACATATGACTGGCATATTTTTCTTCACCAAATGGAAAAGATAAATTCAATGTTTACAGGTACTCTGCATATTTTTTGGAATATGGAGACACTGGTAGTGTAAGAGTGATGTTGTAGCCATGTCTTAGTGGTAACTGACACATGCAATAGTTTATTATTTAGGAGCACAGGATACAAGGGGCCTATGAGCCATTAGCAGAAAACTATTTGTTATAAAAATTCACAGTATCATCTACTCTGACTCCCGCCCCCATACCAGAGCCCCAAAGCAGCCCCTACAAACAAGAAACAAACAAAGCACCTACAATGTGCCACAGGTAAAGAGTTGGGAAGATAAGAGTGTCATGTATGTACTGCCACTGCTGCTGTTAGATTTACCTATGTTCATATGACCTTAGGAAGAAGACCTCACCCTGTACTACAGAGGAAAGCAAACAACTTTCTTTCTCCTTTATTTGTATTACTTTACTACCTAGGAGCCATAGTTATGGATCAAGACCTTCTTTTACAAGCTGTGGGAGTGTGCCTCTCACATCCCCGAAGAGCCCCAAATGGGGACCGGCAAGAAGGGAGTTGCTGGACCCCAAGAGAACAACAATGGGCCCAGCAAGGGCTATAGAAGTTGCTTACTGGCCAGCAAGCATCTCAGCAGCACCAGAGAGAGCAATGAGCAGAGCCCAGAGAGCCTCTGGCATGCTTTAAAAACATGTGCTGGATGCATGTGGGGAGGCTGTGGAATAAACTCCCTTCAGTGCTGGTGCTGTCACCTTCTCTGGAAATTTTCAAAAGGAGATTGGACAGTCACTTCGCTGGGGTCATTTGACCCCAGTTGTCTTTTCCTGCCTAGTGCAGGTGGATGGACCCGATGATCTACAAGGTCCCTTCCAGCCCCTAACAATCTATGAATCTATGAAATAGATGAGGCATCCACCTGCTTCTAGTTTGGCCGGAAGTAAGGAGCAAGCTTCAAAAGAGAACCAGCAATTAGCAGCAGACAAACAGGCTGGAGAAGACCAGCACAGGCAGCACTGCCTGCATGCTGGGGAAGACTGGCATGAAGACAGGCAAGCCGGTGAAGACTGGCACTGTCAGTCCTGCTTGCATGCCAATGGAGTCTGGTCCAGGGGCAGGCTAGCCAGTGAGGACCAACAATGGTAGTCACACCTGCCTGCCGGAGACAATCAACAACAGCCCAAGAACCAACACAAAGGAAGTGGCTGGCCAAGAGGACCAAATTTCTCGGGTGAAAACTGTCTACCCCCGAGAGAGGATAGATGGAGAGCAGTGTAAGTCCAGTCATTTAGAGAAGTGACCAGCAGGAGGGGCACTGGAGCAAAGACCCAGACTAAAGATCTTCCAGAAAGGAGTCAATGACAAAGAGTAGAAAACCTGAACATAGAAACATCTAACCATGAGTCCATCAATAATATGATTCTTTCCTAAATTGTCTTAAAACCAACTGCATTAATTGATTGATTATAGTAATTGACATTGAATGTGTATAATGAGACTTGAGCTCATTATGGAGTAATGCCTGGTTGGTGACAGGACGGGGTAAAAAGGGAGGTAGGAGCCCCAAGGAAACAGTCATCTATCTTGCCTGAAGATTCCAACCTGTGAGAAGCCTCCCGCTCCAAGTAAATTAAATTCAAGTTGTGGCAGGCAAGAACAGAGGTACACCAGCCAGGCGCAGACATTTGTCGCAGGGCACTAAGGTGTGCCTGCTCCTTAAGGGCAGAAACTGTCTAGAGAGAGGGCCCTAGGAGCCAGGCAGAACACCCACAGGTGCAGGTTGCTGTGGCAGCAGGCTAATGAGGGAATTAACTGGCACCTGTACCCAGTCAGTTGACTGGAAGAAGGCAGGGCCCTGGGCACATATAAACCCCAGGGCTGGGACTAGAGAGGGAGTTGTCTGACAGCAGCCAAGGGGGAAGGAGCGCTCATAGAGGAAGCTACTTGGAGATGCTTAACTGCCCATTCTGCTTCTGGTAGGATTAAGAAGCTATAGAAGCTCATAAGTGCTGGTGAGGAGGAGGCCAATTAGATTGAGAGAGAAGCTTGCCTTCTTAAAAGGGATAGATGATGGATCCTATGTTATAGTTGTGTTGTAGCCCAGGGGCTTGTGTTTTCTGTTGTTATTTAAACTGGTGGACTGGGATAAAGGTATTGGGGAGGAGGAGGCCTCATTGGGGCACACTACAGTGTGGAGACCACAGTGCCAAAGGGCACAGCAACAAGGGCTGCCCCAGTGCCAGAGGGGGCACAGTGACAGGAAGCCTCATCAAAAGGGACAATATTTAATTGCCACCTACGAGACATGGTATGTGGTAAAGGAAGGGTTTTTGAGCCACACATCTAGCCCATAAGGCTTGGGAGTATCATAAGGCACCTCCTGAGTGTGGGACCCAATAAAGGGTCCAACAACCCACAGGGTTTAGAGGAGCCTGTCAGAACTGTGACTGAGCAGCAACTTGAGAATAACCTCCCAATTCATCATTTATATAAGCAAGATGTGGCAAGCAAGATTAGTAGGCACCCATAGGGCAGAGCCAGCACAGTCACGGTGCCCTAAGGACATCGCAGCCATCCCTAGGGAGGCCGTATCGTGACAACATTAAACTAAGTGTTGGCTGTTAATCTAGGCCCCAGAAGGTGAGAACTACATTCCTGCACACCTAATTACATGCGGCCAAGTTAGCACTGTGTACACAAGCACAGAAAAGAAAGATGGTACCAATATGCTTGGGCTAATGAAGGCATTAATGGCACAGAACTATCGTAAGAGCTATGGTATATTCCAAGTAACTTGATACGACTCTTCCAATCAACAGATGCTCACAGAACTGGATTTTCTGCTGCTGAACCATCTACTCCTTCCTCGTCCAGCCACGAAAACACTGAAAGCTAAAATTTTCAGAAGCACTTGCCTAAAGTTATGCTCCTGTCCATCTTTTCAGAGATATTGACTTTGTATAATTCTTGTTGTCATGGCGTGGGGTCCCCAAGGATGGCCATGATGACCCTAGGGTACCGTGGCCATGCCTGCTCCACCCTGCGGGTGCCTTCTAGCCTCATCTGCCATGTTTTGCTGGTTGAAATAATAAGCTGGGAGGCTGCCCACGAGTTCTTATAGTCACAGTCCTGCTGACCCCCACTAGAGCCTACTGATTTTCGATCCTTTGCCAGGTCTCGCTCAAAGTCAGTGCCTCCCGAGACACCCTAAGCCTTATGGGCTAGATGCATAGCTCCAAACCCATCCCTTTACCCCACCCCATGCCTCGCAGATTGTATTTAAACATTGTCTCTTTTGATAAGGCCACAGTCTAGCTTGGCCTCCTGTTGTCACTGGGCCCTTGGCCCCACTAGTGGCATCCTCTGGCACTGGGATCCCTTCACCCCCAGTAGCAGCACCCTCTGGTGATGAGGCTCTACATGGTAGTGTGTCCCAGTGAGGCCTCCTGCTCCTCCCCAATTAACCGCATCCCAGTCCACCTGGTCAAATAACAACATAAATATGAGCCCCTGGGCTATAACATAACAATACCTAAGTTTATCAGGGGTGATCAAGTTTATCAGGGGTGATCTAAGTTTATCAGGGGTGATCACCAGTATCTAGGCGAACGAAGTTTATCAGGGGTGATCACCAGTATCTAGGCGAACGAAGTTTATCGGGGTGATCACCAGTATCTAGGCGAACAAAGTTTATCAGGGGTGATCACCAGTATCTAGGCGAACGTTTGTTCACCAGAGCACCCCAAGGGATGACGAGGACGAATGGTCAGAAACTACTACAAGATCGTTTCAGGCTGGACATAAGGAAGAATTTCTTTACTGTCCGAGCCCCCAAGGTCTGGAACAGCCTGCCGCCGGAGGTTGTTCAAGCGCCTTCATTGAACACCTTCAAGATGAAACTGGATGCTTATCTTGCTGGGATCCTATGACCCCAGCTGACGTCCTGCCCTTTGGGCGGGGGGCTGGACTCGATGATCTGCTGAGGTCCCTTCCAGCCCTAATGTCTATGAAATCTATGAAACCATTGGAGGTCTCACACTTCCTCTTTAAGTAGGCAAGCTTCTCCCTCAGCAATGTGTGCTCTCTAGCCCCAGAAACTTTAGGCGCTGCTACAACCTATTAGTCTTACCAGCAGAAGAATAGCAACCAAGCATCTCTGAGTAGCTTGTCTGCAAGAGCTCCTTCCCCCTAGCTGCTGACAGAGAACTAACACCCTGCCAGTCCCAGCTCTGGGGCTTTCCTGCAAGGTAATTATAAATAGGAGATAACAAAGTCTTTAATAATTTCATTTATTTAAAGACACAGAAGAACTGCATTGCATTCCTGTTCCAGTGTAAATAGAGTACACATATGGACACAAATAATGTAAAAGGTGGGTCAGTGAATCAACTGTGCCAAGGACAGAAAAACATAGAGATAGAAGCTGGGTGCATCTACACGTGTGCCCGGCATTTCCAACCCTACTGCACAGTAGTGGTGGCATCATGGTTTGTGCCTGCCAATGCTATGTCACCATAGCAATGAGCTACATTGCTATAGCTCATTTCTATGGCGATACAGTATCCCATGTAGACACACCTGCTGACTTAGGTACTAGAAGCAGCTGCTTCTCTGTGGGGTAAATTGGTACATGCTGGGCCCTTCTGCTATGGCATCTAATCCAGCTCATTTAAAACTAGCTTAAAGTAGCTCTCTGCTACACTGCAGTTCATACTGTAAATATACCCTAGGTGAGGGCCTGAATGGATCTAGGATTTTGAAAAAGGGGGGTCAGATGGTGTGGTGCATCATCACATATAACACAACATACATTTTTCTCCAGATAAAAAGAAACTAGAAGCTTTACAAATACACTAGAGGCCTAGCACTATATTATTCAGTTTAATATCAAAGCAAGCACAAATAACTTTATTGGAATGTGTATTATTTTGCCATGTCATATATTATGTATAAAAACCACAGCAAACTCAGCAAACAGTAATCAAAAAATGTTGCTTCTCTTGTCCTGTTGTCATTAGAATTAAAAGTATATCTCTTTCTGATTTATAAAACAAAACATATCCTTCTTGAGCATCTTGACAGTGCATCCAATGATTCACTGAAAGTTATTTCCACACCTGGGTTAATGCTTACAAACCTGAGTTAATATTTTTAGACAGAGACAAAAACCAATCTGCAAGGCTGTGAAAAAGGAACTACATTACCAGGAACAGCTAACAGACAGCAGAATTTCAGGAGAAAGGATAAATTAATTAGTGGAATTTTAAGACCATTAGAAAAGGAGAGAAAGATGTTAACACCTACGGAATAAAGTATTAGAAGGAATCATTAGATTATATTGAACCATGAAATCAAGTGACTCCCTCTCTGCTTCCTGAATAGAAATGCTGCTGCCACTGCCCAGCAGTTGGTTTTAAACTTTGGTGCATCACGAGCAGATCTAAGGAGGTAATACTTCCCCTCTATGCAGCACTGGTGAGGCCACAGTTGGAGTACTGCATCCAGTTTTGGGTGACGTGCTTCAAGAGGGATGTGGATAACCTTGAGAGGGTACAGAAGAGGGTTACTCATATGGTTAAGGGCCTGCAGGTAAGATCCTATGAAGAGAGACTGAGGGACCTGAATCTCTTCAGCCTCTGCAAAAGGAGTCTGAGAGGGGATCTTGTGGCCATCTACAAATTCATCAGGGTGGGGAAGAGGGAAGGGGCAGCAAGAAATAGGAGACACTGTTAACCAGGGCGCCCCTTGCAGTTACTAGGTACAATGTCCATAACTGATGGAGAGCAGATTTAAATTAGACGCTAGGAAAAATTTCTTTACGGTGAGGGTTGCCAAAAGCTGGAATGGGCTTCCAAGGGAGGTGGTGCTCTCCCCTACCTTGGAGGTCTTTAAGAGGAGATAGACAAGGACCTAGCAGGGGTCATCTGATCCCAGCACTCTTTCCTTCCCAGGGCAGGGGGTCAGACTCGATGATCTACTAAGGTCCCTTCTGACCCTAAAAATCTATGAAACCTATGAACTGTGTGCACATTTTCAGGTCATTTTTTTTCAAAATGTTTCAAGAAAGAACAAAAGCATTAATAATCCTAGAAATTCCTTCTGATCCAAATATAAAATGAGAAAAAAATACCATAGATTTGCCAAAGATAGATTGTGCCAGATGAGCCCAATTATTAAAATGCTTCATAAATTGAAACATTATGATAAAATTATCTTTTGTAAGCAAAAATCTTTCTGTGCACTGCTCAGTCCAGAAACAAAATTTAAAAGATATTAATATAAACTTGATAAACTGCTGAGCTAATTTATTTATCCAGCTGGTGTCCCAGGCAGAAGTAGACTTACCACAAAATTTGGTAGCCAGAAATCATTTTCCAGCTGTGACTCAGGCATGTGGGCAATCGGTGTTAATAATCAGGTGATCCGCTCCCAACTACAGCATTATCTATTCATTCAGTAGGTGGAATGAGAAGACTAAAGCAAACTTTGCTTCATAAATAGCATCTTGTTTTATGGCACTTGAGAAATAGAAGGGCAAACAAATATTACAAGGAGACATTGTTTTGAATGAAAGAATATTTAAAAGATAGGGAAAAATGAAAGGATTGAGAAAAGTGATAAATTAAGCCATATATGTTTTAGGAGAACAAGGCCTGTTTAGTTCCCCAAAGAATGAAAGATGACTTAGTTTACTTAGTGAGTTTTATACAGGGAAGCTAAGAAAGGCAGAACCCCAGGAAGGCAACAGGATGAAACATACCATGATATTAGAAAGCCAAACACGAAGAACATAAGCTGTCACAGAGCACTGAGGTACCCTGCTCCTAAAGAGGGGAAACTGCTAGGGAGGAAGCCCTAGCAGGGAATAAAGAGCCCAGCTGTTGGTTGCCAGGGCAACCAGAGGAGGTAGCTAACCAGAAGAGGCAGGGCCTGGCTCCCTTATAGACCCTAGGGGCTGGGGCCAGAGGCAGTCCCCTGCCAGCAGCCAAGGAGGAAGGAGCTCTCTCTCATGGAAGAGAGGAGCAGCCTGACTGAAGGTGCAGCATCTGACACGGCTGAGGGATAGAGTATTCCCTGGTAGGCTGGACTGTTGTTATGGCCGGGTGGCTTCCTTTTATGTTATAGCCAAGGGGCTTACGTTTGTGTTGCTGTTTGTCACTGGTGGTTTGGGTGAGGCTACTAGGGGTTGGAGGAGGCCTCATAGGGGACCCACAGCAGTGTGGGGACCTCAGTGCCTGTGAGGGCGCAGCAGTCGGGGTGCACTGACCCCAACCCCACAAAAGGGGACAGGTGAGAAGCCCCAGAGGATGGGGCAGCATTGTGGAGAAGTCCCTGAGAGGGGGCAGCATTGTGGAGAAGGCCCCGAGAGGGGGGCAGCATTACTGAGAAGCTCCAGAGAGGGGGCAGAGTTACTGAGAAGGCCCAGAGAAGAGGGCACATAGTGAGATAGGGCTGTCCACGGCCCTAGCACCAGAGAGGGTGCAGATCAAAAGAGGTAGGGCCCAGAGAGGACAAGGGGCCAGATTATAGTAAGGCTAGGCTATTCCATCAGTGAGGCGTGGGCTGCGGTATAGGGGAGGAACCAGAGCTACAGATAGAGCCCCCTGGCATCGGGGCAGTACAAGGGCAGCCTCCCGCTAATTAACATCAATTAACAGCAAGGCATGGCAGACGAGAAGGCGGGCAGTTGCCCCAGGAACAGGTGTGCGGGCCACATTTAGATCGGCCCAGAGCGGATACCTGTTACATAAGCCCACCACTCATATGATTACAAACTAAGTGGGGTCTGTAACACCTTGGTATTTATTAATACTATATTTGCTAACGCCTTTTAATTATTATCTGAAATTTACCTAAGATTGAACCCACTTGTATAAAAAAAAAAAAAAGAAAAAAGTGTATTTACACAGAAGAGGGAGTTTACTCTCCTATAACCAGCTGCATTATCTACAGACTTCAGTCTGTACCTGCTTTATTTAGAAAATAAAGCCATTTCTATGGATGAAATAATGACCCAGCTCAGGGCCAACAGTGTTGGTGTTTGCACGCATCAGCAGCGTATTGCGCATTAGTTCCAGCTGCTTTAGCACATTCAATGGTGTGAAGTGCCTTAAATGACTTGGGGTGCAGCAAACTAAAATACTTCCAAGGAACACACTTAGTTGGTTACTAGAGGGGTTACATGCTATCTGAGGGAGATGAAGGCTATGGACTAAGGCTAAACACACTTGTAGCCCTACAAAAGTTGACTAAACAGATATGCAAGCCCCCTGTAATATACACAAAATTGGTGGAGGCACTAAAGAAATGTTACTGGATAAAACAGCAACTTTTTTCTGTAGCGCTACAGGATGTAGCACTATGCGTAACATTTATACAGTGCATTGTAATGCTACAAGGGGAGGAAGGGAGAGACAGTGCCAAGGTTGGATGGATTAACCTTGAAAACATGAATAATAACAATGAGGTCAGGTAAGTTTTGTTTCATTTATCTGAATCAAGCTAAGGAAGCAGATTTCATGTAGCCACAAAGATATTTCATTGGTCCAAATGATGACCTCCAAGTCTTTCTTGCTGTTCATGAGTTGTAGGCACATGTAACCAGAATTAGTTGAAGGGTTGATTTTAGTCAGTACTTACTGTACAAGCGATAGGCTGCCTATACACCTGCTCAGGGGGGGAGGGGGGGCATTTTAATTAGAGCAGTTACTGAAAAGCCACTCTAATTACAATGGCTTACCATCACTTGTATTAAGCCCCGGCACATTTAAAAATGGCAGCAGGATGCTTTATCTAAACCTCATTTGGCAAGGGGCTTATACATGGCCACACTGGAGTGTTCTAATTAGAACATGGAGCAGACTCAATTAATCGCGTCCACTCAGATGCATTCTAATTACACACATGCTCATTCACGTTCTAAGCAGCCACAGATTCTGAAGGTTTTATTAATTCTTGCAATCACTGTAAACTGACGTTTCCAAGAAGCATAGCCACATAGTTCATGATAGACTTACATAGTGGCAGGCATCATTTGTTTTCCTTGAACGTCTTGTAAGTGAAGTCAGCTTAGTACAAGCACAAATTAAAGAGCTAACCCAGCCAACACAGTGAAATGAATTCATTGTTCCCACACCAGTCTGTCAGACATACTATACAAAGGCTTCCAGATATTAGAAGGAAAAGCTAAAGTTTGACTACAGTTAAAACTACAGCCCACAGCTGGGAGAATGAATCAAATCTAAAAGAACAAAGGCTGATTCAGAGTCTCACCCCAATTTTCTCCCCTTAGCAAAATATTAATAGGCCCACTTCTGTGGAAGAAAATGCATTAAAATATAACTGGGCCCATGAAACTACTTAATGTAAAACAAATCATTCCCCTGCTCTAAACTTTTGTTCACTTTATAAGGCTCAATTTAACCAAACCTTTATAAATGTTCAGAAAACTTCCCCAGAAGAAGCCAGGTCTGGTAGTGCCAAAATGCTGTGTGAGAAAGGCTGTTCCCACAACATATCCAACTACAACTGGATGCACAAATGCCAGAAATCTTATAAGTAAGCCTGTTCTCATAAGGCTTGCAGCCCAGTTATGTTCATTCAAGAGGTATGGATATATTTTGCAAAAGCATCAAACTCCTGCCCATCTACCTAAATCAAACCTGAATGATGAACTTTTAAAAAGTTCACTTACTACTCACATCCTCTTGTTGGATTCTCTTGAGAAATTATTTTCTAAATATGATAAATTGGGAGAGAAATTCTACATGGAAATCATAACTAAATGACACATTCTTTAATGTTTCCTCATGTTTCATGGGTTTACAACATAAGAAGCAGGCTATATCTGCTGCAATTGGCCAATATCTGTGTCCCATTAAAAACAAAACAATCAATGGAAAGAAGGTTGAAGAGGAGGAGGAAAATTCGAGGAGGAAATGCTCATAGATTTATGTCTTCCTCATTTGTAGTGTATAGGAATTGAAAGATTTCCCTTTAATCACCTTGGGTGCATCTACATGCACAATTAATATAAAGTAATAAACTCTGGAGCACTTTGAGCTGGAATGCACTGCTCCCAAGCACAGTGTCTACACATGCGTCCAGGACAGCAGCACTTTGAGCCCAGGGCAGAGCAGGCCCAGGGGTCAGCCTCAGGCTCCAGGTGGTGGCATTGAGCAGCAGAGGGGCTGGCTAGGGCACAAAAGTACCAAACTTACAGAGCCATGTAGCTAGGTGGCAGGCAGGGGTCTGCCCCCTGCTGCCTGGGCTGACTGAGTGCAATTTCCACCCGCAGTTGCCATTTACATGAGCATTTGATTACTCTTAATTACTCCATTGTAAGATAGTACTGTCCCCAAAAGTACTATCTTATGACAAAGTATACTGCGCCCTAATACCTGAACACGTGTAGACGGTGATGCTTTTCTGCAGTTAATTAGTCAACTCCTCAGTAAAGTGCATGTGTAGATGAATCTCTTGTGACCCATTTTGTGGCACCCACTATGTTCTGTGGTTTAGAAGCAAGCTGCAACAGTGGTGTACATCTCCCTGCTCAACATGCTGGATGTTGTCAATCCCAATTCCTATATAGGCACCCAACTACAATTTATTAATTCCACTCCTGGAGCTAAGGCCCTAACACCTAAAATTTAGACATAGCAACACTTCACCACATCTCAGTCCTTTGGTGAAGCTGGCCTATTTTTTTATTTAGCCTTTAATTCTTATACCCCTGAGTTTTGCTTGGAGTGTTAGGTTCAGATAAAAGTAAGTCAACTGAAACTGGTTGCACATAGTTCCAGGTTTAAACTAACAAATCTCAGTTTGGTATATGTGGGTAAACATATCTCAACCTAGGTTCATCTAAACATCCACAATCTTTCCCTGAGCTTGAACTTGTGCCTGAATTTCTGGTTGGCAGGGTGAAAATTAGGTGCCATGGGGTTTCATAATAAAGGTCCATTTAAAAGACAAATGTACCCAATCTTGTGAAGACATATATTGGAACAAATTCTGCTCTCATTTACACTAGTGTAAATCTAAGTAACCTCATTAATGTCAATGTTGACAGATTTTTTAATACATTTACAAATTTAGGACCTACCAATTTAATTGAAATCAATAGAGTTACTCTGGATTTATACCAGTGTAAATCAAAAAAGAATTTGTCTGAACGTGAGTGTGATACTCTCGGCACAGTTAGTACTTCTGAAATAGCAGCGCAATATTAGTCATTGTTACATGTTGTGTGTCTATAGAGCCAGTGATGGTGCACACAATTCATTTTGGGTTTTTCCTTCAAAAGGTTTTTGCAGCCATTCCAGCAAATAAAGTCAAACTCTGCAGCCAATCCATCCAGAGTTCACTAAGTTCCAGTAAAGGACCTATAGCTGTTTATACTGGTAGTGGCCTCTACTTTAACCTTTGCCCTGGCTTTGCTGTAGGCCATGGAACTGCCTGGGGGTGGTTGGAAGGCTTTACCCTTTTCTTTGTGCTTTTCTTTTTGTTATTTTCTTTCACTCCTTTGCATTGTGATGACTTTCCTCTGTGCTGAACATGTGCATTCAGATCCCGCTATATTTTCATGAAACCCACAAGAAATCTTTAATACTGGGAATGAATGCCGTTCTCTGGGCTTTACATTTTTTACATAAATCACTGCCTCGGAAAGTTTCACATGTTTTTAGCAACCTTTTCAGTACCCACTCTATTCACTTTGGAGCCCATGTTTGATATTTAGCCCAGCATTCCAAAACTGGTCCCAGTAGACAGCTGATGAAATACTATTTTGAGAGGCTGGAGGCACTAGAGAAAAATTTTAAAAAATTCTCCTCTGCTTTGTAAGTGGCTAGAATCCATATTCTTTCATGAAGGCATCCCATTCATCTCCCCTTTTTTCTGTTTGCCTTATCTTTCTAGATTCCTGATTGCCTGAAGAAATGTTATCTCCCTTTTGCTCTGAATATCTGCCCATTTAAGTTCTTTAGGAAAGACAACACCATCTTACCCTTCCACAGGGCTCTGCTGAATTCTAAGGATGAAAGCAGAGTTAGGGTACAAATAGATGTTACTGAATGAAAAAGATCACTTGTCCTGGGATGTGTCCTGGCTGCCAAACCATGGCCTTGAATCTGGGGCCTCAGCCTAGCCAACAGGACCAGGCCTGCCACCCCACTAGACAGGGCAATGCTAGCCTGAAGTCTTGAGCAGGGCCTAACCCTCTGTCCACTCCCCACCATCAGAGTGACTGGTCAGGGTCAGCTGATCCACCAGTTCCCCCATATAAACCCCTTGTCACAACCCAAGGGTGTGATTTTTTGTTTGTGTGTGCTTCGGCACTGCTGAATTATTTCCCGCCACTTGTAGCTTTCTTTGCAGGGTGCATTTCTTCGTTGCAACACAGAAATGCACGTTGCAAGGAGTTCCCACCATTTGTATTCAAATTTGTGCCCCACTATTGGTCAGTTCTAAATTATTCCTACATGGCGGCTAGCGATTGGCTTGCTAGCCGTATAAGAGGCTTGAGTGGTTTCCGCCCAAGTTGGAGGACTCCACGAACATCAGGAGGAGGAGACTTCACGTCTCGTGAAGATCTCTTAAGTGCTGCGGAGCCTATCGGACCCAGCATGTATTTCAAGAAGGCTATAGGGGTCTGATCAACCTCTCGCCTCTCCCCGTCGCCGCCTAATCCCTCCATGTACTCTTCCCTGCGCGCAAGTTCCACGGAGCCTAGCAAACTTCGTGTGAGTGAATCCAGAGCTCTGTCCGAGTCCTTAAACTGGGACTTAAGCGAAGTTTTCCTGGAAGTTTTCCAGCCTGCACCGCGACCATCTACGGTGTAAGTAAACAATCTTAAATAAACCATTAAGCATCCGTGCTTAATTCTAGCGTGCTGCCTGCCTTCCCCAACCCGGTGTGTCCGGGCTGCTGGCCACAGCCCGCCGCGTGAGAAAAAGGGCCTCAGACCGCTCCCAGCCCACACACCCCTGAGCAGGAACAGGAAGTATCTGAGCATCAGGGCTTTACCTGATTGCTTTGCTGTTCCCTCAAACTTGTGATTTTAGTGTGCTTTCTGCTTAATCTCCTGGCTTCTTGATCTGGTTTGCTCCCTGATTCCACTCTCTGCTTGATCTCCCAACTTTCTGATTCAGCTTATCCCTAGACCCTGTTCCTGGATTGACCTCCTGGCTTCCTGATGCAGCTTGTCCCTGGATTCTGCTCATTCTTCCTGACCTCCAGTCTTGTGTGCCCTGAAAATTCCTTGCAGGGGAATTCCTGAGGCATGCAGGATTGGGCCCCTGAAGCCCTAGTAATGCCTTTCTAGGGCGATGGGAGAGCATGGGTAGCTCTGGGCTACTCATACTCTCCTGCCACAAAGCAAACAGAGGAATGGGGCAAAAAAGCAGCACAAATTGATACCATTTGTGTCACAGCCACAATTTTGGAGGATTTATGGCATGAGAAGGGGTATGGACATCTGTTTGCTCAGCCTTTGTACCAACATAAACATTTTTAAGGTGGCACAAGGGCAAGGTCAGTTTCCAGCCTGAGCTAGTTCTTCACAATTGCCAATTTCTCAAGTTTATCATCAGGAGTGCAATGGGAATAGAATTGCACTGCAAAATCAAAGGAGAAGTTAGGTAGTTTAGCAGCACCTCAAACAAAACTGTTTTCTTGTTGTCTCATCATCAAACCTTGGAGCTGGAGCACTTACTGAATAGCAGGCTGGTGGCAAAAAAAGATATCTATAGAGCCTCACACTAGAGCCACCACCAAGAAACAAACCCTGTCCACTTACTCGTGCTCTGCATACACTGGTGGCTGCAAAACATCACATAGTTACTTTCTGGTACATGGCCACAAATGCACTCAAGATTTCAGTCTTGGGCATGTTTCTGATAGTGGCATCGGGCACACCCAATACTACTCTAACAGCAACCTCAAGACATTTTTACAGTGTATGGAGCAGCAGTGACTGGTGAGGGTGGGGCTTTGCTTCATGGGTGTAGTCTCAGGACTACTGCAAAGGTGACAGACCCCAAAAGATTCAGATGTCCACAGCCCTTCTTCCACATTGCCACAGGCTCTCCCTTGGTTTGTTTAGGGGCATAGACCCCCCCCCCCAATCCAAATATTACAAGTTCTAGCCACACTTCAGAACTAAGTCCAGGTTACCATCTTTGGAAAGACCTTTAAAGCATGTGTTGTCCTACATTGCATTCCATTAGTAATTCATTTTGTATTCATAGCTAAGCCTTTGAACTTGGTAGGAAAGGTAAAAAAATTACATAAAATAGCCATATATATTTATATATGTATATGGCTTTCAAGTGAAAATATGCATAAACACCCACCCACATACATATATTTGTTTTATGTATATTTCATATAAATATATGTGGGTGGGTGTTTATGTATATGCGTGTGTACACGTGTATATTATTTTCCCCTTTATTGCCAGATGACTACATTCTAGCTTGTGGATGGTCTATAAAACAGAGCACTTCTTCCTTGTTCAAGTTCCCTTCCCCAAATGTGACCATACACTTGTATATGCAGTATATATTTCATTTTAATGAGCTGCCTCAGCAGTCTCTACTTATGGAGACCCAGCTTGGACCCAGCCAGGCACAACACCAAAATGTCAATGCTGTGTCTGGGTTCAGGTCAAACGTACTGAGTTATTCAGCCTACATCCTGAAACCATAAACTAGTACAGCAGTTCTTAAAATCCAGCCAAGATTCACTCAAAACTCAGCTCAAGTTCACTAGAAACTTGGCCCAGGTCTAATAAAGCCAGTCAAACTCATCTTGGGTTGGATTGGTACAAAGGATATTTCAAAACAGAAATTTTTCATAGTGATAATCTGAAGTCCCAAACACTTTATTGCTCTTTTGCTGCCTTATTTATTATCTATTACCATGACTATATGTTTTTTACCTAAAACACTGGAATAGTCTCTACTTTTGCTCTTTTCTGGTCAAAAAGACAAGATCCATTTATTTGTCTCTGTCCCAGGGCCCTGTCATAACTGTGGGAACATTGCCTCTGCAGTCTTTACAGAAAATTAATTCATCTCCTATTGAAGTTAATGTAAATAATTCTGATTTGAATTTGATCCACCCTGTAGTCATGCATGTAAAATAAATCAAATGTATTATTGCATTAAATATTTTTCTTTGTCCAACAGGACATTAGCATAATGATTACCAAAAATAAAAATCCAGAAGGTAGAGCAAGTACAGCACAAAGCCACAATCATCTTCTCATAATGTAATATTTTACCTCAGTTCTGTGCTTTGAATTGTGAGGAAAAGTAGCTAATGCTAAGAGGTGTCTGTGTAAGGCAGACAGAATAAAGGCAGACAGGACAGTGTCCACTTAGGGCTGTTTGGAGCTAATCAACCGTTCAGCTGGTCCCGCTGTTCCTTCCTTGGAAAAAGTTTTTAAAGAAGTGCTTGAACTAATGAGAGAGACTTTTGTTTTGTTTTGATGGGCAGATAAATGCTCTGTTATCAACTCCCTGCTGGGCTGGTCAGAAGCAGCGAGGGGAGGGAACCCCTCCCTAATCAGAGCATTTTGGCAGGGCCTGACCATGCCCCTCCCTCAGCTCAGCACTATAGAAGGGAAGGGAGGGCTTCTCTAGTGCCCTCCAGCTTCTAGCCTGAGCCACTGCAGGCATATGCTGGCATTTCTTCAGTCCAGAGGGGAAGTCTGTTTGGTTATAAACTGGCTCAGCCTAGCCAGGTTAGACTAACCTACAAAGATTGAATCAATTTAGGCTCTGGCTTTTTGAATGCCTGTCCCTAGCCTATTATTAGGCCTATTCATTGGTCTACATTTCTACCATCAGAGCAGGATTTTTTGGATATGATATTTTTGATTGGACAAACTGCATGGTTGAAATAAAGTTAGATTTATTGAGATCTAACTTTATTCCAACCATGAAGTTGGTCCAATAAAAGATATCACCCCCCAAAAAATCCTTGCCTCTTGCATAGTTCCTGGACTATCATGACTACAACATCACACTAATACTATGTGACGGTGAGACCCGGGGAGACTGGGGGACTTCGCCAGGCAGTCACGCCAAGAATGCAGTTCACAGCCACAGACCAGCCAGTCAGAGACCAATGCAAGCTGGTTTACAGATAGACTTATCTGAAGGAATGGAGCAGCTGGAACAGGAGCAGCATACAGTGCTACCACACACAGCTCTTGCTCCTTCTGGCTCCAGGGATGCTCAGCCAATGTCAGTAAACCACAATGCTCAGGTGGCATAAAAGAGGCTGCAGTGCCACTCAGGAGAAGGGAGGAAGCCAGGCGGCAGAGCTCAGCATTCTGAGGGCATGATAGTGTCCTGGTTGGTCTCTGAGGAGTGGAGAGAAATAAGGACCCGAGTTACTCGGCCCCACCAGACCCTAGGAATAAGGTAGACCTGGGTAAGATTATTCAGGTCGGTTTTCTCCATAAAGGAAAACCTTGGGAGTTGAATGCCAGAGCCTGAGAGCTTCAGCCCAGCCAAAAAGACTGTAATGAGCAGTTTCATTTTCATTTTGCTCCAAGAGGTACTCTAATTAAAGCACCCAAAGCATCTTGTGTATCAGTGTCCCTGCACTTAAAAATGGGAGCAGGGGCACTTTATCTATAGCTCATTGAATGAGCTATAGATAAAGCACCCCTGCCACCATTTTTAAGCGCAGGGATGGTGATACACAAAACGTTGGAGGCTGCTGAAGCATGGTAATTACCATGCTCCAGCAGACATGATTAATCGAGTCTGCTCCAATGCACTGTAATTACAGCACATCAGAGCAGCCTCACTGCTCATGTATAGGTGCCCAGTCTGTCTGGAAAAATATAGCACCTCCAGTGCAAAAACTGGAATATGTCGTTTTAAAATCTGCTTTCCAGGAGCATTTATATGAGAGAAACTATTCTGCATATGCATTCAATAAAGTGAACAGACCTGACATCAATTATATAAATATCAGCAGAGACATTTTTGCTGTATTGAAACATACAAAGAGATCTAGAAATTGGAACTAGAAATGTATGTATAAGCCCAACACTTTTAGAAATATTACACCGAAATATCAACGTGTCTTAAAGTCCCTTTTATACATTGCCAAAACATAATGTTATAATGTCTGAATATTTGACAAACTGAGATGTTCAATGTCACAATGACTTAATTCCAAAAATTCCTTGAAAAGGGATTTTCTTACTGTAGACATAACACCAAAATATTCAGTTTATTAGTAAATAATTCTGGTGATCCCATCCTCTTCCACCTTATGCCTCCCCAGTTTTTTGGCACCCCGCTGAGAAGCTATTTGGCAGTCTGCATCTAAAATGCCAAAAAAAACTAGCTTTATTTACTTTTATTATTTAAAAAAAATAATGAGGAGGTAGTTCCTCTGTAAAATAAATGCCTTCAGATGTGACTGGCTTGGTGACTGAAATAATGAATTTCTCACCTGCTTTTATTATCAACAACTTGCTAGCATCATTAAGAGTGTGACTATGGAAAGAAGCAAGAATTTCTTAGGATCATGGCTTTTATTGGACCATCTATGTATTTGGGATAAAGTTAAATAAGCTTTCAAATGCAAGACACTCTTCTTCAGGTCACCTGACAAAGAATGTCTTGCAGTCAAAAATTTGTCTAACTTTATCCCAACTATATAGTTGATCCAATAAAAATACCACCCAAGAAATTCTTGCCTCTCATATAATTTCTGGACCATTATGGTTACAACATTACAACATTATGTATGGAGAAAAAGATTCCTTTCAATGATACTCTTATCCTTTTGATACTCTTATCCTTTTATCATTTTTTATCCCATATACCCAACCAATTTCAACTGGACCAACATTTTTGCATTAATTTCGTTCAAGACCTAAAACACCAATACAGGGCCCAATTCTGCCTGCCTTACTCATAAGTATGACAATAGTGCTTTGTTTTGTAAGTATTTTCATTTATATCAACACTTCTGGTGGAAGCCAGTATTGACTTGTGGACTGGAGGCAGGTTTAGGTCTTACAAGCTTGGTCCCCCCCAAGGAGTTGAATGCTCTCAACTCCCATTGGAAACTAAGGGTATTTTGGACTTCAAGAGACAAACTATACCTAGTGCTCCAATTGTGTTCATTTGGGACCATAATGTAGTTATGGCTAAGGACAGCAGGAGGAGCAAACTACCCCTTTATTCCCTGGTACAGGCTACCAGAGGTACCAGTGCAAGAAAGAGTAGCTGCCCCTTGGAAATGAGTGGAAAATGGGTCAACAAGGGTGGCAAATTGGGGAGGGTGATGAGTATTACTATCCACAAACACCACCTAGTACAGCTGAACCAGCAAAAATGGAAAAAGTAATGTGGACCATAAAAAGGGCCAGTGGACATGTCTACATGTGCAATTTAATGAGCATTAGCCTATTTTAATGCACACTAAAGTCACAAAAGAAAATGTACTTTCGCTGACAAGGTTCCTTGGGTGAATTTGATATCTTTTATTAGACCAACCCAAATGGTTGGAGAATAGTTATTAAGCAAGATTTCGGGTTCAAAAACCCTTCATCAGGCTAAGGACGCTGCAGCAGTTGCTGCGTGCTGTTCCTGGATGGAATGACAAGTGAACAAGCCAGGGGCTGGGCTGGGCTGGGGAGTCAGTTGCCAGGCAGATTGTAATGTATCAAAAATCCAATGTCTATGTTTAGTCCCTGATCTCTAGTATCCAGCAGGCTGATGAAATGGAGCTCATGGGCTCATCTCTGGGATGTGTTGTGTAAGTTTCCCTTGAGGATCAGGACTGAGAGATTGAAGAGAGAGTGCCCCTCCTGTAAGAAATGTGCCCCCACCGGTAATTGGGTGTTTCTGTCTTTGATGGATTTCCGGTGTGCGTTCATTCTGGTGCTCAGTTGTTGTTTGGTCTCTCCTACATATCTTCCATCAGGGCATTTGGTGCATTGGATGAGGTATACTACATTCCTGGAGGTGCAGCTGTAAGATCCTGGGATGCTGATGGCTCTGTTGTGGGGTGTAGTAATAGTGGAGGTGGTAGAGATGTGGGGGCAGGTTTTGCATTTCTTGTCATGGCACGGTCTGGATCCTTTTGGTGTGTTCTGGGGCTGAGGAAGTTTGCTTCTGGTGATGAGGTTGGCGAGGTTCGGTGCTTGTCTGAAGGCTAGGATGGGTGGCTCTGGGAAGATTTTTTTAAGAATAGGGTCTTTTTCTAATATGGGTTGCAATTTTTTGAAGATTTTCCGTATAGGTTCAAGGGATGGGTGATAGGTCATAACCAGTGGTGTGCGATTTGTGGGTGTTTTTCTTCTGTACTGCAGCAGTTCTTCACATGGTATCCAGGTGGCTCTTTCAAACGTGCGATCTACCTCTCTGGAGGAGTGTCCTTGCTGGGTGAAAGCCTTTTTAAGATTGGTGAGGTGGCGATCCCGGGTGTTCTCTTCAGTACAGATGCGGTGGTATCTGAGGGCTTGGCTGTATATCACAGCTTTTTTGGTGTGTTTCGGGTGATTGCTGGTTTTGTGCAGATGTGTGTTGGTCTGTGGGTTTCTTGTATACTGTGGTCTGTATTTTACCCTTCTGGATACTGATCATTGTGTCTAAAAAGGGGATGTTGGTGCTGGAGTATTCTAAAGAAAGTCGGATGGATGGATGGTGACTGTTGAATTTCTGGTGGAACTCAATTAGAGATTCCTGGTTCTCACTCCAAATGATGAAGATGTCATCGATATATCGTACAAGAAACCCACAGACGAACACACATATCTGCACATATCCGCACATCTCCACCACCTCCACTATTACTACACCCCACAACAGAGCCATCAGCATCCCAGGATCTTACAGCTGCACCTCCAGGAATGTAGTAAACCTCATCCAATGCACCAAACGCCCTGATGGAAGATATGTAGGAGAGACCAGACAACAACTGCACACCAGAATGAATGCACACTGGAAATCCATCAAAGACAGAAACACCCAATTACCGGTGGGGGCACATTTCTCACAGGAGGGCCACTCTCTCTCCAATCTCTCAGTCCTGATCCTCAAGGGAAATTTACACAACACATCCCAGAGACGAGCCTATGAGCTCCATTTCATCAGCCTGCTGGATACTAGAGATCAGGGACTAAACACAGACATTGGATTTTTGATACATTACAATCTGCCTGGCAACTGACTCCCCAGCCCAGCCCCTGGCTTGTTTACTTGTCATTCCATCCAGGAAGAGCACGCAGCAACTGCTGCAGCGTCCTTAGCTTGACGAAGCGTTTTTGAATCCGAAAGCTTGCTTAATAACTATTCTCCAACCATTTGGGTTGGTCTAATAAAAGATATCAAATTCATCCAAGGAACCTTGTCTGCCTATATCCTAAGACCAACACGGCTACAACCTAAACCCCTGCATGTACTTTCCCTAACATTCATTAAAATAAGTTAATACACCTATTTCTAGTACCGAACAATGGAGGTACTTTTATATGCGCATAATGGAGGCACACTTTTATATGTGCTCCAGGAGTTGTGGGGAGGCGCACTTTAATTAGAGTGGCTCTTGAGCCACTCCAATTAAAGCACCACCCCATCTCATGTATCAGCCTTCCCACACTTGAAAATGGCAGTGGGGGCACTTGAACTAAAACTGGTTCAATGAGCTTTAGTTCAAGTGCCTCCACTGGCATTTTTAAGTGTGGGGATGCTGATACACGAGACACAGGAGGTTGTTGGTGTGCAGTAATTGCCACGCTCCAGCAGACTTGACTAATTGGTTCTGCTCTGACACAGTGTAATTACAGAGCATTGCAGCAGCCTCTGCACTCATGTATAGGCATCTGGAGTTATAGTACTAAATTTAATGCACATTAGCAAAAGCGTGTTCATGAACATATAGATGCACCTAATACGGCTTATCCTCCCCCCACCTCCCCCCAGTGAAGAGGAAACATTGACCAAGTGACAGCTCTCAGGCCTTGGACATATAATGGGCTTATACTGAAGTACTTGGTCTTTTCACCTGCATACAAAAACTTAGGGTTCTCAGGGCACAATTACTCAAGACCTTTACTGAGAAGTTGACTTATCAGCTGCACGGTAAATGTCTTGGTGTCTACATGTCTGCCTCTTAGGCTAGAGTAAACTAATTTACTCTGCAGCAGGGTAGTAAATACAAGTACTATCCTTTTGCAGAGTAAAAAAACTCTGCAGCAGTGCACATGTAGATGCTAGACAGATTGGCTTCAGCACAAGTGTGCTTCAGTGCACGGGCTGCCTGCCAGCTATCCCCACAATGAAGCTCCCTCATGCCCCAGCCAGCCCTTCTGCAACACACTGAGCTGAGAGGAGCAGTCCTGGGCTTGATGGCTGGCCCCCAGGACCCCCTGCCAGCAGAGGCTGTTCTGACTCGACTCCGTGTGCTGCACATGAATTAACTGCAGAACTTATTGCTCCTGAGTGAATTGCTCCCAGGCACACCATTTGTCTGGTGTTTATTCATGCACAGTAATAGCACATGTAGACAACTACAACGTACAGTCCTATGCTAGCGTAAATTATTCAAATCCAAAAAAATCATGAGTAAAACTATACCAGTGAAAGTTGCACTACTCTAAAAGTATCACAAGCCTACATGGTTTCCCAGGGTAGCTCTTTGCTTATTAGCAAAGCACTATAATAGCTATGCCCTGGGCATGTCTACAAATTCATTAATGCACTTTTGCTAATGCACATTACATTAGGTACCCCCATTGTGAGGTATTAGAAAAAGGCACATTAGTCTATTTAATATGCATTAACAAAAGCGCAGTTTTTTGTGATGCTTTAATGTGCATTAAAATAAGGTCATGCACATTAAAGTGCATATCTAGATGTGCCCCCTGAGAACTAATCATCTGTCTAATCCAGATCCCACTGTCATTTACATCAATGTACAGAACTAATGTAAATCACAGTAGTATAAACGTGTCATGTGTTCAGATGCTCAGTTGTAATGCAGTTCATGCTTTGCTCATTGGGCACTACAAACACACACATTATTCCTTACTTGAGGTTGTTTGTACAGTGCAAATCTAGCCTTTAGTAAGTATTGTGGTTCTCATAGAAATGTTACTACCCACAGATGTAAATACACCTACAAGTGGTGGGTGGATCCTATTATGTAGGGGGAAAAAAATCTCACAATTTTTACGTTTTAAAAAATGTAAGGTTACATTTAAAGTGTTGATATTTCCATTCCAACTTCCCAAAATAGTCTAACTTGCAGTGACTTTGGCAAAGGTCATTTTTTTTCATTTTTTTAATCAAAGACGAGAGATCCCATTACCCATTTATTGCACATAGTTACATATTAGCTGTCAAATAGCTCAGAATAATATCCCAAAGCATTTTTGAGGAAAAATGATAAAGAAACATTTGCCCTGAATGCATACCATTAGTTTTTCAACATACCTCACATTGTTCAATTCATAATGCCAACAACTAAACCCAGAAGAACTGAAATGGAAGAAGCCATATGAGACAATTATGGCTCTCAATGCAACACATCCATGAAAATCCACTGAACTTCATTATGTGTTGTATGTTGTAGAGTGCCTTCTTTGGTTGTCACCATTAAAATATAAGTTACAGGAGACAAATGCCATTACTTATTCCTGGCACAAAAATAATAATAATAATAATAATAATAATAATAATAATAATAAAAAAAAAGAATTTGTGTTCTGTGACAGTTATTCTTGTAGTATGAAGTGGTGCTAACAAGATGTTTCCACAGAATTGGTAGCTTGACAGTTTCTTGTAAAATATCGTCTCACAGCTTATTTAAACCACACAGTTCTAATGTGCTTCATCAAAAATTCCAAGATAACAGTGAAGGCATACAGGCATACCAGCTGGAAATGGGAGGGGAGAAGGCACCATTTATAGGTCTCTTCATCAGACTCACTTTATTTCTAAGTCCAAACTAATACATAGAACAAATCGATTCTACTTCCAGCTTTGTGGGAAGATGACTGTAACATGCTCGGGTTCCACGGGCGATTGTGATGCCCTCTGGTGGCCATGAAACCTTTACTCAGCTCCAGCTCTAGGATGCCCTCTGCTTCTGACTCAACTGTCATACTTTGATGCAACTGCTGGGTTAAAAGGCAGGCTGCCTAATGGGTCCAAGAGCTAGCCCAAGTTCCTCTAGACCAGGGGTGGGCAAAATACAGCCTGCAAACCAGATCTGGCTCACCAAGGGATTTTGTCTGGACTGTGGTGGGTCCCTCGGTTCTGCCCAGCCTAGGCACAGGAGGCAACCCAGGCCATGGAGGATGCAGCTGATCCCCTTGCCCCTAGGCACAGAGTGGGGCAGAGGTGGAACAGCGCTCGGACTTGCTTCTAGCAGTGCTGGCAGCATCAGCTCCTTCCGGCTGATGCCAGGTCCAGCCCCACTGCCCAGGATATCCAGGGGTAAAAAAACCCTCTGCACTGCTCACTTGCAGCATGAAGAGCAATGGAACAAGCAGTATGTGGCACTGCAGGCATGTTTGTGGCACCACATACTGCACGGCCACACTCATCTGGACGCAATCTCTGGGTCCAAACATAAGCAATGGCTCTCTGTCTGCATAACAAGTCTTCCCTTTAACCCAGGTAATACTCCCCTGTAAAGTATCAGCACTCTGTTTCCCTTCCTCGGGATAGTACCTTTCCCAGCTAAGGGAGCTCCTGCGTTCCCTCTGCTCCGGAGTTCTTGCCTCAGCAGCCTCCAGGGCCCAACTGCCTGACCAGCTCAGACCCTGGGCTTATATGCTTCAAGCCCAGCCCCTTCTGGTCAGGTGACTCTCTAACTGGCCCTGCCATACCTGCAGGCTGCTTCTCAAGCAGACTGGTCCCCTCTTAAAGTGACAGGCACACTAAGCACACTGTCACAATGACACACCCTTTTATAGCCCTTTCTGAACTACTCCAGTGCTGGGTCTCTCCCATCTTGTGATGTTGCCTAAAAAGCAAGAAACCTTTTTATCTAGCTTTGTAATGGTCACATGCTTGGTCTTAGTTATATGCCTGTAAATACTTTGCCTAGGTTTAGAGTCACTACAGAACACCTTGGGTTGCACACATGGCTCTTACAGGCCAGTGCCCTCTTATGAACAATAGTTAAACAAAAAACAATTCATATTTGAGAATAAGATTGCTGTGAATGCATGGGTCAACCTTCAAACTAATGTATGCCCCTAACAGAATGCAAATATTTTCATTATGAGTTGGATCAAGTCTCTGTTCTAAACAGCCAGGTTGGAAATTAAGAGGTGTAAGGCCTGGCTGCAGTCCAGGTGGGGCTGTGACACATTTGTTCTCTGCAAGTTAAATTTTTTTAAATATTTGTTCTCTGCAAATAAGAGAAGTAAGAGGTTGAGGGCAGAGGCAGATCTATGGTTCTGTTCCCCTTCGTATGTCAGCTAGCAGAAGTGAACGTGGGCTGAGGAGGAAGAGAGCAAGCACGTTGTCTGGTAATGGGATGACACAGTATACTCCCCATCTGCAAAACAGGAACAATAGAAGAATTATGACTCAGTGCAGCATCTCTGAGTTGTGTTTTCTTTCCAGAGCTACTACAGGGTTAGCAGATCTACACGCTGCTTCTTACAGAGGTCTGAAAATAGTTTATCAATCTAGCCCTTAACTAAGAGAATAGTAAGCTAGTGCTCCACATTCTCTTGTAGCTCCTACATACACATTGCATTGCTCCTGTTCATACTTGTTTTGCAAAGTCGAGATCTATCATTTATTTCATTTTCTTAGCAAAAGGAAATATATACAAGCTGCTTCACATAAACACTGACAAAAGTAATGTACAAACTGTACACTGCCTAAAATGGAAGTTTTGTGTTGCCTCATGAGGCTTAGGCTTGTAAGAACCCAAGCTGAGTTTAATTGGTCCAGTGTTAGGTTGTATATTTCTGGTCTGAAGGAAAATTGTGCAAGTCAGTGATGATGACTTATTGGACTTTTTTTTTTTTTGAGAAAAACTAAAAGCGAACTACTAAAAGTGGAATTGTCTGAATTCTAGGATTTTGATACATGTCTGCGTATCACAAGCTCTGTACATTTTATAACCATTTCAATTTCCCTTGCGTGCTGTGTATTTTGCCCTTTTCCCATCAGCCAAGTACATTTTGTACCTGTATCATCATGTCTTTTTCCCCTCAGGAGATTTATTTCTTTGACATTGCTTAAATTGCCAGTTCTATATTTTAGTGTGCTTATAATCATCCATGGCACATGCAACTTATGTTTGTCAGATCCTTATAAACAATTATTAATCATTTACTAACACATTGTAAACCACATCAAAATGAGACTCAATAAAAAGTAAAACTGAATGAATATATTACATAGTGTATGTATGTTGGGACAAAAATATAAGCATACACTACATTCACATTATTTCTAATATTGGTGAATACATTCCTTTATCATTTTCTAAAGAAAATTTATTCCGTAAAATTTAAAATTTCACTCAAAAAAGTTGTTATAGGAAATTTGGTGATCAGCTTTCATTTTTACAAAGGATTCTGGTCTTGCCTTGATACCTAGATCTTACAGTCAGATATATGTGGATGGATTACTCATTTCCAGTGGGACTCACAAGCAAAATAATCCACTTACATGGATTCAGCTGCAGGATCTGTCCCAAAGTGCCAATTTGTATGTAACCAACTCTGAAATTGTTACCAGCACATCCATAAAATTGTTATGAATACCAGTTTCACTTATAATAGTTTACTTCCAGGATGTTAGTGATATTGTTAATATAAAGATCAATCATGAGTTTGTGAAGATTCATGACGGAAATCAAAGTATATTGAAAGGGTTAAAGAGATCATAAGTGATCATTTTTGACAAAAAAGAAATACAATTTCTCCATTTCTTCTTTATATGAAAAAAATAAACCAAATCAACTATCCTTGTAACAACCTATTACTTGACAAACATACAAAACCTGTTGGAAATGACAGAACCGTTTGCCTTCATGTATGATAAGATGCTATAGCATATTTAGAACATCTACATTGCCAGTTTAAGCAGAGCATACTACAAATGTGAACCAGATAAAATACATATATGAAAAATTATTCTGTGTTTATTTAAGAATGTCCCTTAGCTACTTTACAATGTTAGGCTACATTTTCAGAAGTGGTGCCTAAACTTAGGTTTTGAAACCATATTTGGGCACCATATTATGAACATCTTGGCTATAATACTTAGTAATTCTCATAATACTCTTGTACATAGTTGTTATAAAATTCCTTTCACTGGTAGCTTGCAAAGGCCTTTATACAAGAGGCAAAGTATTGCTATTTTATAGGTGGGATACTGAGACGCAGACATATTAAGTGATTTGCTCAGTGTACCACATGGGTTTAATGGCAGTTTGGAGAACCACAAACTCCTGATTCCCAGTCACTGAACCATATTGCCTCTTGTCCGTAGTGATGGGCACTATTGTTGAACACTAGATACAGTCCTCACAGCAAGATAACAATAAGTCTTAAGCCACAAAGGCTAAGGACAGAGATTACACATGAACTGGTATAAGTGATCAGAAACCAGTTCAAATCTGTAACACAACACAAGCTCAGTGCACGTAAACCACTTTCAAAATGGCCAAAATCAATTTAAGATAAACTTGGATGAATATAGTATCAAACTTAATTGACTGAAGTTAAATTGGTTTGTTGAACTTCTGTCCCAGATCCCCTCCAGTTTCAAGTTAACTCACAGTCCACCAGCATCCCAGGATGTTTTGCACCTCCTCTGCAAAGCCCCCCTTTCAGAGTGGGTGGGCTAGCCTTGGCCCCAGCTGTCTGCTCCAGCCAAGCAGGGCAGCGTGCTTTAGCACCCCCTGGCTTCTGGCTTGAGTCACTGCAGGCATGTGGCTGTATCTCAGAATCAAAGTGAATGTCTGTTCACTTGCTTATCAGTTCAATCTATGCATTTTAGACTAATCTCTGAAGACTGAATCAATTCAGCCTCAGATTTTTTAACCATCTGTACTTATTCAAAGGGTAAGGGCCCATGACTTGTGTGTGTTCCTCTGAGCTCTTTCACTGTTTTGAGTATTTCACAATGGTAATGAGGAAAGTTATTATAAAACTTCTCATGTGACCCGCTCACTATAAATAATAACAATGTATTTCAAACTAATTTTTACACTACATTTTTAATACAACATTTGTCCTCCAAAATCACAGTCTTGCCTGTATTCTGCAAATGTAATATTACTCCAAAGTTTTATGCTTGTATAACATAAGTAGTTGGTCTTTGAATTGTCTATAAACAAACTTTTCTTTCAAGGAAGAGTTAGGTGTAGGATCTGTGATTTAAGAACTGAAAAAGTTACAGTTGAACTTCAGCTTATAGGCACCACCATATCTTGGGGGAGACAATGCCATGAGATTTCAAGCAGACACAGTTACTGTGCCACCTCTAATAGTATGCTGCACAAACTCTCCTCTTGTAAAAAAATAGCAGAGCTGGAAATACAATTTGCTGTTCTTGTTATGATACATCATTTGTTTCCTACTCAACTTCTGATGGTATGATCTTTTTACTCCTATATTCAACCTAATATTCAGAATCAAACCTACAGTGAAAACCATACATATGTATATTGGACTTGTGTGGCGGAGCACAGGGTGCTCCTGCCACTTTAAGGGCCTGGAGCTGGCAGCCTCCAGGTGCCCGATTAGGGCAGCCATTTTGGGGCCTATATAAACCAGGCAGTTTGTCTGCAGGAGGTCAGGCAGCAACATTGCCTGGCCTTGGGGCTGTTGCGTATGGCCTGGAGGTAAGGGGGAGCTGCAAGGGGTTGGCAGGAGGCTCCTGGTCCTGGTCCTGGTCCTGGTCCTGGTCCTGGTCCTGGTCCTGGTCCTGGTCCTGGTCCTGGTCCTGGTCCTGGTCCTGGTCCTGGTCCTGACCTAAAACTGCACCCTGCCGGGAGTGGGTGGTCTGGTGGGGCTCTCAGTGGCGCAGGAGCCCCCAGGAAATGCCAGGCCAGTGATCACCCCGGTGAAAGGCGGGTCGGGGCGCCTTAACCCCTAGCTCCCACCACCACCGGGTGGGTGACCCCTGAGTTGGGTGAGTGCTGAGAGGGCCAGTGTGTGTGAGGGGCCCAGAGAGGGCGGACCCTGAGAGTGGGAGTAAGGTGGGTGAGGTGCTGCGGTTGCTCCTAGGAGGAAGGGAGTAGTAGCACGGTGAGGCCCGAGGAGTAGAGTGGCTAGAGAGACCCAGCCCGAAGGGGAGAGTCCCCTCGACTGGCCCATGCTGGGGCCAGGACCAGTGAGGGTCAAAAGGGCCAGGGGCCCACCGCGAGGGACGCCCAAGAGCCGGGGGGCCTGGGGTCCCGACTGGCCTTGAGGTGGGCCAGGGCTAGGTAGCCGAAGGTTCCGGGGGAACCACACCCGAGAGGGGAACAAGGCTTCGGGTGGGTGAGGTAGCCCAGATGACGATGGAGTGGCCGCCTGTGTAGCGAAGATCATAGTGGGGTCTTGCATGGAGGATTCTGGGGCCCAGTGCAGGGGCCGGTGAGGAAGAACACCATGATGCCATCTGCGAGGCTTGGGCTGCGGTATTAGGGGAGGTCAGAGCCGCAGAGCGCCCCTGGGCATCGGGGCAGTCGAAGGGCAGCCTCCCGCTCAATTATCATCATAATTGCACTCATTATCATCAAAGGCGTGGCGGGCGAGATGAGCGGGCGGTTGCCCAGAGACAGGTGGGCGGGCCATGAAGAGCTCGGCCCTGAGTAGGCCTGCTGTCACGGTGACAGGCGGGCGGGCCACAGAGCTCGGCCCCGGGAGGCCCCCTGTCACAACTTGCTATCCTGTATGTTTTAGAAATAATTTAGTTTACTTCCACATTGAGAAAAAAATATATCTGCCACATGGTAATTCACCATTCCACTCCTAGCTAATAACTTACATAGAACCAGATGCGCTAATGTGTTTCATGGAACTGGGATGAACTAGAAAGGAAGTTGAAGGAGCTCCACAAAAAGGGGGAGATGCGTACTCCCTGCACTGAGTGCATATGGTGCAAATCTTCAGAGGCTTGGGAGGAAATACAAGGATGGGCAAAAACACATGCACAGAGGCAGTTGTCCAAAAATCACTTTTATTAGCTTGTTTGTTGGTTCCAGTGGGAACCAACATGAGACGCTAACTGTGCAGTAGCCTAATAACACTACACAGTAGTGTGCCAGGAAAAAAAAACATACTAATACGCTACTGCACAGTAGTATTAGGCTCATAGGCAGAGGGCGAAAAAATATTTTAGGGAGCTAAGACAATGCACGCATGCATGCGTGTGCCCCCCACCCCGAGCAGGTAAGTCTGTGGGGGAAGGGGTGTGGGGAGAGGGACAGGCTGTGGGGTGGGGGGTGCATATTGATGCCCCAGCAGTGAGGGAGGGAGCAGGGCACAGGCAAGACCCACTATGGTGCATGGGTGACTGATACCCCCCCAGTGACCAGTCAGTGATTGGTGGGTGGGGAGGTCCCCCATGGCTGATCACGCTGACTGGGAAGTGGCCGCACCATTCCCGGAAGTGGCCACGGCACTCCTACTCCCCAGCTGGCATTTGCTGGGGGGGGCACCAGTGCTCCCGCCTGTCCCCACTGCCCATCACCTGAGCGATGCACGTGCACCCCTGTGAGCCCCCTACATGTCACCACTGCTACGGTGCATTAATGAATGTGTAGATACACCCTGTTAGAAAGTTTGATTGAAAAGTTATCTTTCCACGATTTAGCAAAAACTGCCCCAAGTACTGGAAGATAAACCTCCCAAGCTAAAAATACAAATTTAAAGGCAAATTATTTTGGCACGGACAAGTACGCACTCTAGCAAACTGAGACAAACTATCAAGACTAGCTCAAGTTAGACAGACCGAGGAATAAGAGGTTTAAACCCTGACAATCAGTCAGTAAAAATACCAAAGGCCTCCAGAAATTTTACCCCTCTTTCTGAGGTTTTAACTTTAGGGATCCCTTACTTTTCAAACATTTGCTCTACTATTTCCCTTTCAGTCCAGGGTTCTCCTTATCTACAAAATTGGCAGCCTGTCTTCTAGAGGGTTTAAAGGGCTGTGGGAGATCTTCAACAGAAATAAATGGAATAAGTATGGGAGTGAGAAGGTGTGGCCACACCCTCTTTCGGCAGTATAGAACATACAGGGTTTGCTGTATATAGGAATAAATGTTGTTACCACATACACCCCAACATCTTACCTGCCACCAAAATTGGGAATTTCATTCACTATTGGCATCCAACATTGGCAGCTAGGGGAAAGGAGGAATGAGCGGCAGCAGCACTGTTCATAACCAGGGTTCTGTAACACTGCCAACATAGCTTCTTGGCGGAGCTGTTGAAATCCCTATCCCACTATCAGAAGTAGGCTGTCCAGCCTGTGAGAAGCCCCACAGGGGCAGGACCAAAAGAGCTGGACACCACTGATGATGTATCCCACCACCTACACCTTCAAAATCCTAGATCTGCTCCTGGGTATAAATATCATTATTTCCTGGTTTGGAAATGAAGTACATTTTTATGCATGAAATGGAAGCCTAAAAATTAAGTTTGGAGAACAGCATGAAGACTCTCTCTTTGACATCCCCAGCTCCCATAAGCCACTTCACTGAAATACTGGCTATAGCGGTAAACAAAGGTAAGCAAGCCCTGTGCTTCTTATTTTAGCATATAGGATAGCCACTGCTCCAATGGCTTGTTAAAATATGACTGTTGATCTGGCTGTTTCTATGGCTGTGTACCAGGTAATCTTTGATATTTCAACACAGGATTAATCCTACAGGGAATATTCCTCTCCTAGCAAATCAAAGAAATATGAACCCCTCTCTAGCTATCTGTCAGCCACTGTGAAACTTGGAAACTTTTCACTGGCTCTCAAACTTCTATGGTTGAATAGAAGAGCTGAAATGAGTCATCTCCTCTCCAGCAAGTCTGACAAAATTCAGTTTCTCATTTACCTTAAAATTTATAGCAGGATAATAACATAAAAGGAGAATTTAACTTCCTTCAATTAAAGGATTATATGCTATTTGCAATACTCTATGATATTTCACTCATCTGAGGTGAAATCCTGATTCCATGAAGCCAATGAGAATTTTTTCACTGACATTGAAAGAGCAAGAATTTTACCTTTTAAAGTTTCAGACTTTTGCTCAGAAAAGAATGCTGTTAAAACGAAATAGTTGCCTCATTCCCAAATGCACTAAGTTGGAAGCGTACCAATTACTTTCTAATAAGTGGTGAATAAAACCCTTTGCAATGTGAATCAGAAGAGATAATATTGATACTAATAAAACATTATTAAACATTATTATATAACAGTATTATTATTACTATTAACATTATTAATGATATTATTAAATATTATTATATTATAATATTATTATTATTAAAGAGCATTGTTTGGCATCATACCATCCACATGCACTTTATTTTAAGTTTTTCCAGCTACATTTTCTATTAAAAAAATTTAAAAAACCCAGTTTACACACTGCAATCTGGAGCAGAAAAGGTATCATCACAGAACTGAGTTACATTTAGAAAACATTTGATGTTCTCTATAATTTAAATATTGGAAATCATATCCTACAGTTCTTTACTCAATGCAAAAATATAACCAATTTCAAAGGTAGATTTATCTAAGTAAAACCTTCCTAAATGGACCTTGTTCATCTAACCAAGACCGTTTTTTGCTTCTAGAATATGTATTCTACAAGTCACTGTGCACGTCTACACATGCAATCAATGCAGCTGAATTTTCTGTGTGGAAAATTCAGGCTCATTAAAGAGCTCCCCAGCACACGTCTACGTATGTGCCCTCATTGGAAACAAATTGAACCCCATAGGAGTGAACCAGTACAGAGCTGCTCTTGCTCTGCTCTGCCACCCCTGTACCAGCCAGCCTCCTCTGGATACTAGCCCTGGGCTGGAAAGGGGCATAGGCTTAACTCTGGGCTGTACTAGCTACCTTGTGGTAGGGCAACTTCAATCTGCTCCATAGAAATAAAATGAGCAATTTGCAGTCCTCCAGCATCCTAATATGCACCACTCCTAGACCTCCTTTCCTCCCCCTGCAGAGCAGGTATACAGTCCAGGTGTCCTGGCTCCTAGCTGTGCCCCTGCTCACCAGTTCCTTAGTTGCAAATCAGAGCTGTGCAGACAAGAAATGGTATTAATCCTTGACATGCGACTGCTCACAGCATGTTCTAACTTTAACACCATTTAACATTCCACAGATTTAGTATGGTCTAAGTGTAACGCGTAACTTCACACTACTCTACTCTCCACCACTACGCTCTGTCAGGACCCTTTATTAACTGTCCGAGCCTCTGTGTAATGGTGAAGGTTAGAATGCATGATTATAGAACAACCTTAAACAGGAAAACAAGCTAAGCTTGAACTTCATTGCCTGCAGAGTAAGCTGCCAAAACTATCTGTTCAAACTAGCATTTCCTCAAAATACCATGTCATATCTACCCTAGGGCAGGAAGTATTAAACTATCAGTTCCTATTCACTAGGTTAAAAAAAAAAAAAAGTATCTGTTTCATTCTGAGACATAGTGTTAGGGACAGGTAATTAAATCTGCAGACAATATTAAAAAAACACCAGTCCTTCATTAAAAATAATAATAAATGTGAATATTTGTACCCATTAGAAAACTGCTGAGACTAAGCATGTGACTTTTTTGGAGGCAATAATTTTTGCCAGTATCTCTAGAGAGTACTTGGCCCAGACATGTTCATTAATACCAGACGTACTAGATCTTGACAACCTATAGGATATCTGTTTCAGTAGTTTCCTTTTAGTCTAGCCAAATGTTAGCAGCTAAAATCTTATTGATTTTTCTCCTATTTCTATGTAATTTGAGAGGGGTTATTTTAATACATAAATAGAATAATAGGTAAAATCTTCCGATAATCTAGAATTTAACATGCATGTCTAAAGAAATGTGAGTTTAAATCCATTTTTCTGAGAAGCAGTAAATTCATCCAATACCAGGAAATAAGATGCTGAAGGCACAGTAGACTAATTCTGCTGCACATTAGCACATCACAGCAAAAGCTATGCTAATTCATTAATGCTCAGTAGAATGAGTCTACTGCACATTAGCATCACTAAAAAGATGTGCACTGGTACTACTGCACAGTAGTTCCAGTTACTGAGTATTGAGTTAATACCTGTTAATACAGACCATTTGTACATGACACGGGGGTTTACTTCGGTTTAATTCTCCCTAAATTGAAGCAGTGGGTTTTTAAAAACACAACTTCAAGTTAGGGCAAAGTAAACCCCTGTGGCATGTATACGAATGTCAGGCACGATCCTTACCTGCCTCTCCGGCAGCAGGGAGTGGAGGACGAGCTGCCAGCAAGCCAAGCAGCCCCTAAACTGCTGGGGATAGGCTGATGCTTCCCTCCATGGCAGCAGTGATGCCCCCCTGAGGTGGCACCTGCTTGTAGGCACCCAGGCTGGGTGGTCCCAGGTGGCTTTGCATCTGCGGAGGAAAGCACCAGGCCCCCATGCAGCTCAGACAGCCAGGCAGGCTCCAGGGAGGAGAAAAAAATAAAGATCAGGCTCTCCAGGTTTATTTTCCTTCAATGGAGCCTGCGTGCACAGCCTCCGAGCTGCACAGGGCCCAGTGTTTCCCCCCATGGCTGTAAGATAGCAAACTAAAACACCTCAGACATGTTTTATTTTGCTGAGTCCCAAAGTCATTTAACACGCATTATGCCACCGACATGTATAAACCACCGCACCATTAAAGTGCATTACGCTGCTGACATGTAAACAGCTGCACCATTAAAGCAGTGCAAAAGGGCATCAAGCTACTTTAAAGGCCAATTTTGTGGTGTGCACAAATGGCCGTCGGTACTCAACTTAAAGTGCCGTAACAATGGAGCATTAATGCATGTGTAGATGTGCCCACTTCTTAGTAGAATCGGTAGAAGTTTTTCAGACCTAGAGCTCTTGATTATATTTTTTGTTAAAAATTGAGTTTCTAATTAAAACCAAGAGATATGCTAAAGAAAACTGATTAACATTTGGTCAGACAACTCAAAATGCTTAAAAAATGTCTTGACAAGCAAGAAAACTATGCATTCTAGCAGTTTTAAAATTTAAGTGCAGTAAAAGTACAGAATTACAAAAAAGAAAAAGGCTGCATAAGATTTTTGCTACTGCTTTGTTTTCAACTAGTTCTATATATACTCCAGTTTGCAGTGTGCAAACTGGGTTTTAAATAGATGGAATTAGCATGCAAATCCAAGTAAAGCCAGAGGTCCAGATCCTAGGTGATACAGAATTAGCATTCTAGTCCGGAGTAAGATTTGCCAAATATTTGCAATATTTTCCTAATCTCAGTCCAAAAGGCATAGTTTCTTTTAAAATTTGGGATTCTTAAAAGATTTCCCCTGTTACTGGCCATATCCTCATAAGAAAATGATTTGCATGAGATTTCAGCCCCTACAACCTATAAAACAGAAACTTGCTTCTTTGCTCTAACCAACAGTAGATGCAGCTTTAGATGTAGACAGTTAAATCTAAATCTGGCAACTAAACTGATTCCAATTCAATGACCTAATGTTGGCCACTCAAATACTTATCATAAGGCTGTATAAATAATTAGCTTAAATACATGAAATAAGGAATTTCATTGCTTAGTTTGTAAATTGTCTAGGAAGAGATCATCACCTTTTCATAGATGTATTCATTATTGAGCAAGAAAATAAAAACCCTGAATGTTGATTGAAGCTCATTCACAGGCAGGTCAATTTACATGTTTGTTATTTGGAATTCAGGCTGAGTTGATTAGACAGATCACTTGATAAGTTTGTTTCCTAGAACTAAGTTTCTCATGAGAATACTAAATGTTGGCCGATAAACATTTGAATTCCACCAGTTTCCCATTAGTTACTGAAAATCTGTTGATTGAGAGGAGCGTATTCACCTATGAACTCACTGAATAGAATAGTCATGAAATGCAATCAAAGAAGGGATGTGCACAGGGTTGAAGCAAGCCTGTTACAAGCTGACAGAACTTTTTTTTGCAGAGAATTTCAGTATTTTCTCAGATTCAAATACATTTACATAGATGTATGCACACATGATAGTTTAGTTCTTTATAATGCCTTAATTGCATGTGGTCAAAAAAACATCTAATAGTTGATGCTTTATATGCTGTTTTAGAGAAAAGCTATTTTAACTCTCTTTTAGAAAATGCTTAAAATAAGTGCAACTATTTTTTGTAAATTTCTAAGAAAAAAATTACCCAGAAATTGCTTTTCAGTTTATAAAGGAATAGATCTTCAGTTGGTATGAATCAACATATCTTCATTTATTTCAATAGATTTGTGTCATTACACCAGCTGAAAACCTGACTCATTCATATTACAAATAATAAAGTTTCACAGCCTGCCCTAAGATTTCAGTGGGTTTTGAGTGAGTAACACTTTTAGATAGGAATACTATACGTCTGGGTTTTCCCAGACATATCCTCTTTTTAGGTCCTCTGATCTCCATCCAGGCGGGGTTTTTTAAATCTGAACAAAGGTCTGGGATTTTGCTCTACTCTGCTGGTGGGAGTAGAGGGAGGGTGATTAGAGGCAGGGGGCACCATGTGCGTGTGTGCATGCATACCCACATGGCCAGCATGCAGGCAGGCAGGGTGGTGGAAGCAGCCTTAGCAACTGGATGTGAGTCTATGGGGAGCAGTGGTTGGAGGGCCAAGGTTTGGGAACTCTCAGTGTGCATGTGTGTGTGTATGTGTGGCAGGGATGGGTGTGTGGGCGGTGGGTGCCTGCCACTGCTGAGGATGCTGGGGCTGTGGCAGGGCAGTGGGGAGGCACTTGCCCCTCCAGTGGGAGAAGGGTTTGGGGGTACCCCTTAAGGGTAGCAGGAAGCTCTGTGGCTGGGCCAGCAGCACCGGGACCAATGCCTGTGCTCACAAGGGTGGGGTGGCCAGGAAACACTGCCCAGGAGGGGGTGGCCAGGTCACCTGGCACAGCACTAGAGCCTTAGCCCCCAGTTGGGGGTGCCACAGGCATTTCCTAGTCTTCCCTCCAACCTGGGCTGGAGTGAAGGGCACCAGCAGGACCAGGGGTCTGTGGGTCAGGAGTGGTGGGCAGCAGCAGGGATGGAGGGCTGCAGGTTGGGACTGAGAGACACCAGCATAGCCAGGGGAGCAAGGGACAGTGGGTCAGGAATAAAGGGCAGTGGCAGGGCCAGGGGGCTGCGGACTGGAAGTGAGGTCTTCCCCCAACAGGTGTTCTCTTTTTTAGAACTGGAAGTATGGTAACCCTACTTTTAGAAACATATCAGAAAGCTTAGATATTATCATCCTAATACAGAAATGGGAATGTGTATATTCTTCAGTATGTTCATAATTTCCTATAGTAAATGGACCTGGAAGCCTACAAAAGAAAACATGAAATTCCCCACTGTCTTAAATGTGACTGACTTAAGCTTTAGTGCATTATAATTTACTTACGGACTAAGAAAGACGAGTTTTATGGTTCTGAGGCACTTGAAAAGTATTTTTCCAGATGTTCTTCTTAGGAAAGTATGATGCAAATTATAAACACAGTAGTTCAAAGAATATATATGCTTACTAATTTAATGCATTTCTTCATTAGTTACATTTTTAAAGAATTCTAATTCATGAGTTAGATGGGAAACACACTACTGCAATTAGAGTTAATAAAAGCCAAGTTGGGAAATAGGATTAGTATAAATAAAAGTTAATTTTAAAACACATGTTATCCTAGCTGTAGTCACATCAAGCATACATTTTTCTTTAATTAATAAGCAGTAAAAGGTGTGGAATACTTTTGGCTATATTCAAAAGAACACAGAGCAAATGCTAAAACATTTTATTTGTTATCCTATTGGGTCCAGGTATAGGATAGGTTCCAAGAATGCTTGATTTTGTTTTTAAATACAGTAAATCAAAGCAGTCTCTGTTTCACCCTAAAAGAAAATGTTGGCCTTTGTGCTGCATGTGTTTCTTCCATTTGTGACATAAGAGTTTGCCTCCCTGGAAACTGATGTGTTAAAATTCACGATGACCAGCCTCGCTTTTGGAAGGGCTGAGATACAACAATTCCCATGGACTTTGGCTGGAGCCATGGTTGCTCAGTATTTCTCAAGAAAGAATGAAGAAAAAAAAAAAAGAAAACCCAACCCATATATTAGTGCAAGATCAGAAAGAAAGAAAAAAAAAAAGAGACAGAGAAGGAGCAGATGTCTTGTCCTATAAAGACCTTCTTTAAAACTTAGCAGTTGTGAAGGGAAATAATGAAAATTAAGTAGAAAGTAAATACCTATAATGAGGCTAGTATATTTTGCAGTTTCTCTAGTCTGAATTTCTTTCACAATTTCCTTTTAAATTCTTAGTTCTTTTAATACCCCCTTTAAAAAGGCACTGTTCAGACCTCCCACTAGTGGGTTGGCAAGTACGTGGCTAGGGGCTGCCAAATCTACTGCATGCCTGCTTCACACACCGGCTGTCTAGCTGCCATATAGGCCAACAGGGAGGGGGAAAGCTCCCCTTTCCATGTTTCTTGGATTGCCTCTTCACCCCCTATGCCCTTAAATTGCACACCCAATTGCACCCCTTCCTTCTCAGTTGCACCCACCATCCCCCATTGGCCCTGGATTGCCCGGCCCATCAGCCTCTAAACCGTTGGAGGCCCCTCCTACTAACCCAATCCCCTCCCTGATGCCCAGATCACTGCTCTGGCACCCCAACCCCATCCCCCACAATCACCTCCCCAGTCCCTTAATTGCCAAAGTTAATTTAATTTGAGCTGGGTGGTTGTAACAAGGGGGGCTTCTTGGGGCTGATCTCCCCATGGCCCACCCACCTGTTTCTGGGCTAACCATCCTCCTTCTCTCCTGCCACGCCATGATGTTAATTGATTAATAGATGTCAATTAAGCAGGAGGCTGCCCATTTCCTACCCCGATGCCATGGGGCACTATCTGCGGCTCCATTCCTCCCCTACACCGCAGCCCAAGCCTTGCAGATGGCATCTATTTTTTCATAATCACCAGCCCCTCACTCTGGGCCCCAGAATCCTACTATTGAACCTTACCTGGATTCCTCCCTTCAGGCAAACTCTTCCGGCATCATACCAGGCAACACAGCTCCCTGAACTGATCCCCCTTCAGGTATGATCCCCCACACCAGGACCTTCAACTCTCTAGCCCTGGCCCACCTCCAGGTCAGTTGGAACCCCAGGCCCTCAGCTCTTGGGCGTTCCTCATGGCGGGCCCCCAGCCCTTCCAGTCCTGGCCCCAGCATGGGCCAGTCAGGAAATTCAGACAGGCCTGAGTCTACAGCCCTTTTCTCACTCTCCAAGGGTCCACCCTCAGGGCCCTCCAAACAAAGGGGTAACCCACCCGGTCATGGGCGCTAGGGGTTTAGGCACCCTGACCCGCCTTTCACCGGGGTGGTAACTGGCCAGGCATTTTCTGGAGGCTCCCACACCACTGGGAGCCCCACCAGGCCACCCACTCCCAGCAGGGTGCAGTTTGAGGTCATACCCAGGACCAGGAGCCTCCTTACCATCCCCTACAGCTCCTTCCTTACCTCCAAATAATATTAGCAACCCTCCAACCAATCAGTGTTGTTGCCTGGCCTCCAGCAGCAGAACTGCCCTGTTTATATGGGCAGCCACAGATCCAAAATGGCTGCCCTCATCAGGCACCTGCAGTCTGCTGCCTTCTGGCCGTTAAAGTGGCAGGCACAAACAGTGCCCTGCCACAGTGGCACAGCTCAAAGATAATCCTCACCTGAAGTGGTGTAACTTTAAGACTCTTCGGCCACCGATCTATATGCATAACAGAACAGAAGTTCAGCACACATAGACTGATTTAAAAATGATGGAACCCAGTCTAAGAGTTGCCCCCCTCCTCCCCCAACAGCCAATCTAAAAAAAACCTTTTACAGAAAACTGTGTAACTTGGATTCATTCTGCCTTGGGCTTTTTGAATGTCTGTACCTAGCCCTAGATGGCACTTAGTGCTTGTTAATGAGCCTTAACATGCAATCGTTTAAGTTTTAAGTACTCTTAACAGGTTCTAATTGTAACATATAACCTCACCCAAACACTCCATTTTTCTCCTTTTGATAAATCCTACTGTTCTTTTACTGGGAATCAAATTTCTTCCCCAGTCTGTGCTCCTGACATACTTACTGGTCACACCAAACCATTGGGAACTAGTAGGGATGTGATGTAAAATGCAAGTTCTGAGGGTTAGAGACTCAGACAGGCAAGGCCAATGTGTCACATCAGCTGGGCAAATGGGAGCTGAGAGCGTGACGATGTGCAGTTTTGGCATCTTTTGATGCCACAAGGAGCAAGGAAAAATATGAAAGGTTCTCAGCAGAAAGGAAGGAGCAAAAGGAGAGAGAAGGTTCCTGATGGGTTGGAATTGAAGGGAAAAACGGAGCAATATAAAAGCCAAGTCTACTTGGCTCCCATCCCTCTGAACCCTCAAGATAAGTACAATTGTCCTGACAGTTCCAAGAGTTAACATAATTCTGTTATGTTAACATAGCCAAGTACCAACGAGTGCATTAGTTGCATGTAGCGCCTGATTTTCAAAACTACGAAGCAGCTTCCAGCAGAAAAATAAAGCCACTTCTGCTGTAGTAGAAGTTTTTGTTATTTGGGATTTTATTAAATCAATCAAACCACAATATTTTTAACCAAGTATAAATCTGAATGATGCTCCTGACCAGTGGGTTGGATTCAGAATAGTTCCTTTGTCCCTGTGTTGTATAAGTTTTTGTATATGTGTGTTTGCAGGTGTCTAAAAGAAAGGACAGTTTAATTTCAAATATCCAGGAAATGTCTGACTTGATCCAGTGGAATAAATGAATAAAGCAGTAAATTAAAATGGAAGCACAGTTACTAGATCAATATAAATTAAATTTGGAAAGCCAGGCTAAGAAAAAGTAAGGAAGCCAACAAAAACAATCTGAGGTCTCAATAAATCCACTAAGAGACTAAAGTAAAGAAAATCTGCATTATTTCACACTATATTGCAAACAATGGTTACATTCAACCCTGCAAAGCCATACTTCTGTTTTTTATCCTACTATTCCAGACAAAAGATGGTGTTCAATACAGATATAAAAAGTAATAAAAAGTAAAAAATACAATATTTAAAATGTCATTCAGATTTCTCTTTCCATAGCACTAGCATATACTTAGTCAACACACAGTGCTCTGTGTGACAAGAAACATTTAACAGGTAGAGTGAGAGACTTTCTAACATAAGACCTTTGTCCACTGGGAAATATTCCACATCTTTTATTATTTCCTTCCTGAATTAGGTGGTCTGTCCATCTCTCAACTAAACCAACAGAAGAGAACATTTTCTTTAAAAAAGAAACCCTTACATTTTTCGGTTCTGAACTTCCACATTACACAGAGGTCTGGAATGTGATCTTATGTTAGAAGGAATCAATTCAGCTCCCATTGAAATCAATGGAAAAATCTCTCCCAGCGGCTCTAACTCAGGAAAGGACATTTTAAGTACACACTAAACTCTATCCCATATCAGCAAAGCACTGAAATTCATGGAAGTTAACTGGACTGTAGAAAAGCACCTGCTTAACTAGTGGTTGATGGGATCTCTGAATCTGGCCTAACCATACCTGTTTTGATCCCAGCAAATTCTCAGAATAAGAGAAAATTTAAGAGATGTTGAAAAGGATCCCCCTCTCATTCCTGCAAGGTAATGGCATCCAGCTTCAACCCCCTTCCCTCCAGTTAAAAATACTCTATAGAGGGTGAGAAGATGAGTTGTCAGGAGCCTATCCTGACATATCAGCCAGCAGTGCTTATCTGCCACCAGAGAATGGAGTTTGCAGTCCCCCTAAAGTCTGAGCAGGAAGGAAACTACTCCTGGCACTGTACAGTTTCAACACATTAAATCACACCTTAAAGGTACAGTTGAACCTAAGATCTTCCTTCCATAGCCCACTAAACCTGCAGCATTAAAACTGGCTATTACTCAATTGCATGCTTACGGATTAGGATTTCTCTTTGAACAGTTATTCCAATTATAAAAGACATTTGGGTCTTTGTGGCCTAATAATAGGGATTTTCCTTCTCCTTTTTCTGGGCTTCTTGTTATGGGGGATTTGCCATCATTCAACAATGTTTTTGACTCTCAGTCCTTCCAATCTGAGCATTCCCTTCTTTAAACAAATCACATCATTGGAGCAACTAGCTTTGTTGAGGAAGTCAGCCACACACAGGCCACACATAGGCCTGTGGCCCTGCCATGGTGGCCCATTGCCCACACGCAAGCATGGAGACCTGTGACAGAGCACCAACGGGGTGCTCACCACTTAGTGAGCTGCTGCAGGCTATGGAGGAGCCAGCATGGTGAGCAGCAGGGAGACACCCCCCCTCTCCCTCCGCCGGTAGCCATTTTAAGGGGGAAGGTGTGTGGCAGAGCACACTCCCATAGGACCCTCACTACTGTTGACCCTGGGAAGAGTCACTGGAGCAGGGCATGGCATGCTTGGGGAGCTGGGCAGCATCTTCTCCTGCCACTCCCAGCCAGGAGGGCTACAGGCTCTCTGCAGGAGGCAGTGATGGTGCCAGTCAGGGGTGTCATAGGTACACACAAAGTGGTCCAGGGCCCTGTCCATAAATTCCCTCTCCTGGCACTGTGATTCCAACAGGTCTACAGAGGCATGGGTTGCCTCCTCAAAACAGTTTGGTCATCTCAAGAACCTATTCCTGTGCCTTGGCAGCCCAGGTGTAGGTATCCCCCAGCCTAAGCATGTTCCCCCTCCACATCTCAAGTCTCTCCTCATGCTGGTCCCACAGCTCCTGGAGCCAGGAGCAAGCTGTGTGCACCCAAAGCTCAGAGGTAGAAAATAAGGCCTGCAGCATCACCTCCTTTCTTCTTCAATGCCTTCATGCTCTGTACAGCTGTACCCCTGGCCTTGGGCCAGCATCACATCCTGCACGTACTATCCTCCAGGTGGTGTCTCTGCGGTTAACAGAGCCTTTGTGTGAAGTTGCAACTGTTGCTGATAAAATGAAGTATAAGAGCAGGCATTTGGGACCCTCCCAGCAGTCGCCTGGGCACTCACACAGAGACAGCAAGGTAGCTATGGTAAGTCCCCTGTCTGGACCATTCCCCAGCCCAGGGCCAGGAGCTGTGTCACAGCTCTACACCCAGCACAGCAGAGACTGGGGTCCTGGCTGTGCTGCAGGTAGGAAGCAGGCCCTGCAGCAGTGCTGGGAGGGGTTGCCTAGGAGGGAGGGTCTGTATTCCTCTCCAGGCACTACAGTGGTCATCTTCTACACTCCCTCAGAAGGTTCAGGGACCCAGGATCCCACAGGGACTCAAATCATCCCTAGAGTGAGCAGAGACTGACCACTCTGAGATATGCCAGCAGAGTTCTTATGCCACCCCCTCCCTCTGTCCTTCTCTTACAGGACAAGCATTTCAGCGCTGTGTCTATGCAGGAGTGGTGCTTCACCCTCAACTTTTCCCTGGTAAAAGTTGGCCAAGCCTGGAGGGATGTGCTTTATTACTACTCCCAGGAGAACACCAGGCAACACACCCTACTCCTTCTGCAAGACATGGTCTCCCAGGAGATGCTTGACAGCTGGAGAGGGGCCATCTGCTTTGACAGTGCACCAGGGACCCTGGGTTGCCATTCAACATGAGGATCCACTTCACATGTTACCTGTGGCTCTACTATGATGATCTGACACTCACAGGGAAGTTCATGATCACCACCACTATTGATGTGAAGCTGAACCCATGATTTGACCCAGATCCTGGCTGCCTAAGAAGAGTCCTGCTATGTGCTGCCCTTGGCTTTCCAGCACCGTTCTTCTACTTTGAATATACCAGGAGAGGGTGGGAGTGGGGATTACTTTGTTTTCAGGGTTTGGAGTAGGGGTGGTAGTCCAGATGGGGCTGCAATTGCAGCAGTGGAGGTGAAGATTGCCTTGAGGACTTGGTACAGTGACTGCCTGCATTGTGAAACTCAGAGTCCCCATGTACCTACTCTGCTTCTCTGCTTCTCCCAGGAGCTCAGCATGGCCCTGAGAGATAGGACAGGGTGGTTTGAATGAATCAGATTTATGTTCCCATAGAATGAGAGATGAGCTGCTAATCAGCCAAGGCTGGGGGCAGGAGGCCTGGTGCCTCAGCTGAGGTTTAGGATGGGAGGGAGCAGGGTGGCGAGGGGAAGGGATGACTGGTCTGCCCAGTGCTAAAACAGAAACCCCTTGAGCATTAAACAGCCTAGGGCCCTGTGCTTTGACTGTTCAGGGTACAGTTGTTCCAGCATCCCAGGGTCTCCCTAAACCTCCTCCTCTGGTAAGGTCCCTGCTGACACCTTCCCCCACCCCTCAGTGGTGCTGTAGGGACATGGAGTCTCAACAGCACTGTCCAGAGTGAAGAAGCAGGGCAGCTCTTCATAGAAAGGTGTGATATGCCTCCTGGCCACAGACTTCTTGTTGGTATCATGCACACACCTATACTGGGCCTTCATCCATTTAGTCTTGGCACAGCACTACATCCAGTCCCTGTTGTAGTCCTGCACTACATCTCCTGGGCAATGCACTTGAAGACATCCCTGTTCTAGTGCCCTTTGTAGAGCTGGTGCTGGGTTTCTGCCTCACCCCAAAAATCAACAAGATCCCTCAGTTCCCCATAGTCCCAATTGTGTGACTGGAGTTGGATAATGGAGGAGGATGGGATGAGTTCATCCATGATCCCTGGTGGTGTTCATGGGGTCTCAGCATCCATGGGTGGGTGAGGGTATGGTTGCAAAGGGATGGATGGAAGGATGGATGCAAAAAGGGAAGGGTGGATGGAAGGAGCGATGGATGCATGTTTGTGTAGGTCTCACTGCAGCTGGGGTGTGGCCCCTGCTCCAGAGAGACCAGGACTCCACTGCTCAGGCCACCCCCACAATCTTGAACTTTCCAGGGGCTTCCAGCAGACACCCCATGATTTTGATAATGCCCTACACCCCGCCCTGGAAATTTTCAGTGTCTTCTACCTGCAGCATGGAGACATCGCACCTGCTCCTGAAGTTTCCAGGGGCATCTGCCTGCTTTCCCCAGCTTGGGTGCTCAGTGCCACCCTCCCCCCACCCAGCCAGTACTCTGGGAACCTGTAGCTGTGGGCCAAAAATGCCTTGCAACACCTCAGCTGCACATGGTGTCTGGGTACCTGCCAACAATGGCCAAACTGTGACGGTCACAGGGTTGCCTCCATGCAGGCCCAATCCTGATGTTCTGCTCTCTACTACCCTGACCCACCAGAGACAAACCACCCACTCCCAATTCTGCTCGAAGGGGGGGTCCATCCTGGGCTCTGGGTGACAGGGTGTCTGGCTCCAGCCTCTGAGATGTGGTGTGCAGGAGCCAGAGTCAGGGTCCATGGGGCTGTGCCTGAGCATGGGGGTTCTCCTGGGATCAGTGTCAGGTGTGTGTGTACCCCGTGCTTCATAATGGGGTGCAGGGACATGGCCCGAGGACTCGGGTGCCCAGGTTTTGGGGCTCATGCGGGGAACATAGACACTTCCCTTCCCCCCACTACCTATCTGTAGCTGACAGATGGCTAGAGGTGGGAAACAGGGCTGGAGAGAGGAACTGTGCTGCTTAGCTCTCAGAGAGCTCAGGGATGAAGCCTGATGCATGGGCTGCAGCAGCCAAGCATGGGCTGAGTGCTAGCATGCCTCCCTGGAAGGGTGGGATAGTAGAGGCTGCAAAGGAGGCTGGGATGGCAAAGAACAGCGATCTAACTTAAGTGGGCCATAGTATCTTTAAATACCTGGTACAGACTAGTTTTCTAGTCTAGTCTACATGTATTTGGAATTACAGTCAGTCAGCTTATTCATTTGCAAAAAAATATGTTTGGCACATTTAGATTTTTTATTTCCCAATAGCGCCTGAAAAATTGTAGATAAAACAAACATAGATTACTGGCTGTAAATGACCAAAGAACAGTTAAAGGAATGACACTGAGCAGGATCCAGGGGCAGTTTGGAGGGGGGGGGGGGGGGGGCGGTGCAATGGTGCAGTTGCACCCCACACCCACTTTGATTTCTGCTCCATTCACATTTTAAAACCAACTGCCTAGGAAGGGCAATAGCATTTCTATTCAGGCAGTGTTGGGAGAATCAATTGCTTTCATGGCTCATTGTCATCACCTTAATTCCTGATCATTTCTCTCCACTACATAGGTGTTAATGACCCTCTCTCCTTTTCAAATGGCCTCAATGTTCCACTATTCAAATTATTCTTTCTTCTGCAGTTTTGCAGTCTGTTAGCCATTCCTGGTAATGTCTCCCTTCTATTCCAAAGCCCTACTGACTGTTTTTAGCTCTAATTAAACCTTTGAGTGTGTTAATATTAACTCTGGTGTAGAAATGACTGACAGTGAAGTATTGGAGGCACTCTCAAGAAGGCACTCTCAAGAAGGCTATTTTTTGCTTTATGAATCTGGATAAGAGATCTACACTTAACTATAAAGGCTACAGAATGAATGAGACAACATTTTTTGATTATTTTGCCAATTTTTGCATAGTGTTTTTTGTAATTTTAAATCTAACAAATTTGTGCACATTCCAATTGTTATACTTGTTTTTGTTTTCATCTTAAATTGAATAATATAGTGCCAGCCCCCAGTACATTAGTAAAGCATCTAGTTTCTCTTTAACTAGAGAAAAATATGCATTATATTATATTTAATGGATGATGTGCAACACCATCAGCTCCCTTCCCCCTGCCACCTCTTCAAAATCCTAGATCTGTCTATGGCAGCATCTAAGGGTCTTGATGTGAATCATCAGCAATGGAAAAAACTAACAGAGGAGAGCAGAACATTGTGAAAGTAGCTCAGGACATCTTGGATCTAAGGAATCAGGTACCAGAGTATCAGCTGATGCTTCTTTCTCCAGGGAGAGAGAGGGATGGGGTTCCTGTCCTAGCCAGAAAAGTGTATGGAGAAAAAATGTTACTTGTTCTTAGTCCTAATGTAACAAGGTGCATGGGTCAGCGGCTGGAGCCCAGCTGCAGGGTGTTAGAGGGCAATCACCTGCCTGCCAAGGAGCACTGAGCTAGCTGATGGGGAGGGTTGGCTGGCCCTAGAGGAAGGGAAAAGCTCCCAGAAAGATGATACTGGGGAGGAGGGAAGCTAAGAAGAAAGGCAACATGGAAGTGCAGCAGTGAAGTCCTTACCCTGGATTGGAGAAGCAGGGGGGGATTTGTTGACATTTTGTTATTCTGTTAAGGAGTAACAACCTGCTACACCAAGGTTAAAATATATTTAATAATCCAATATACACCAAACATTATTTGCTTAGGCAGTGTCCATTCTGTCACAACAATCTTAAATGTTGATGGTTCTTGCTTCCTGAAGTACTCTCAGGTAGTACAATCTACAAAATACTCCACAGCATACAATCTACAAGTGCACACAGTTTTAATTCATGGCATTCTGTTCTATTCTATGCTAGAAATCTTCCTCTTGTAAAACTATTGTTGACTTAAATGGAACTTTGATCTGAATAAGAATTTAAGGATTTGGCTGTCAATGTGAAACAGCAGACATCACTGAGCAGTCACATAAAATGCATACTTGAGGGCACTTTCCTCGAATCCCTGCCTCTCATTGCCAGCTGCAGGCCTTGCAAGTGTGATAAGATTTTTGCCACTATTTATTCTTTCTGATTTTGAGATTGCTGTGTTTATGGTAGGTTTTATCTTATAAGTGTAAAACCGCAATGACAAAAAAATATGGTAAAGAGAAAAGGAAATGCAGTAGAAGCATGGCACATTTTATTTTTTTATCCTCAGTGTTCCAGCCCTGATGCTGGTGAAGTACAATGAAAAGAAAAAGTTGTACCTTTCCCAGTCAGTCTTTCCTGGGTTTATTCTTAGACTGTATCATTAACAATTATGAAAAAATGCTCCAGAAGGAAGCAAAAGGGCCAGCATTAAAGATAGCAAATTATTCAGTTTAGCAATTCTCCATGCTATGAGAGGGCCAGTGATGTCAATTCGTACTATAGCTTTTCTATCATTCTCCAGTAAAATTCACAGTTTAACTAGCATGGAAGACAATGCATTGTATGGATAACCTGTCTTTGCACAGTCACAATAATAATGATAGCAGCTAGTTTTTAAACAGGGTTTTTATTAGTCTGGAAAAACTTTACTTCTAAAAAGTAGAGAATGAAATCAGCCCTACCAAGATAGAACCCAAGTATTCAATTTGGGAGGTAAAAATCACCCATTTTCAGAAGAAGACCAGTGGGTAGAACTGCTAGGCAAATCTTGGACTAATATTCCCATCTGTGCAGTGGATTAGTAGCTACAGCATACAGCACGACCTGTATGATAAGATGGGTCCACTTTGTCACATCCATGTGCTTCAGTCCAACTGCATCACTCTATGGAGACCTTTTCTATAGCCATATTCTGTATACCTACCAGAAGATTAACTAAAAAGGGTGCTCTTTGCAAACTTAACTTTGAATTTAAATCCGTGTTCTTAGTGGCTAAAGTTTTCTGGGAATGTGATGAAAGAAAGAAGGAATAATCTACACTTGGCACAGGAAAAGAGGGTTACTTATGCATATCACGTAGGTGGAGTAGGATTTGTTGATGTGTCATTACAGGAAATGTACTGTAAATAAAGCAAGTATGGATGGGAAAGAGCAGAAAGAGCAACTCTGTATATTACAGACAAAATAATCAGGTTTTTACAGATCTTCAGTGAATGTGATTTTGGGTCAATTAAATATATATTTACAGCTCTACAAGCATGCACACTGCTAGTCCAGGGCAGGAAGTGGTTTCCACATCCTGCAAAAAAACCGCACAAGATTTCTAAACTTTTGTCATTTCATGCCAAATCAAGACAAAGATACTTCAAAATAAGAAAAAGATAGAAGCCACGTCTATCCAACAGACTTACTGTGCCAGGCAATATTTGCCCTCTAACCTACTGCCTTACCCTGTATAGGTCGCACTCCTGAACTGGAAACAATGGAGCTTCATTCACACCACACCACACTACAGGTAGGCTGTTTTTGCATGCTAGTGAATGGTATACTCTCCTAGGACATGCTAGACTAAATCTACTATTCTAATGAACACCCGAACTATAATGTGTCAAATTTGATGTGTCAAACTCGAGTTTTCACAGAAATTCTACTTGAGGAAATTTTCCTCAACAATTTTCCATGAAGAATTTTGGTTCCGATGAATCACTGTTTTCCAACATAAAGTGTTTCGTACAAAAAAAGCCAACCAGCTCTTACACACACAATGCATAAACTACCAGTCTTATTTAGTTAATTCCCAGAATGTGTAATAAAAATTGTGTAACTCTAAGTCATCAGGGAAATCTCTCCAGTGGCTGAGAGTGCTTTAACAACTCATCTTCTAAAGTTAGTGTCATTCTGTCCTGGGAAAAGAAACCCTGGGAGCTCAAATATCTGGGAAGCCATTGAAAAAGTTGGCATTGTCCCAAGGAACTCAGCTCCTTTTTCCATACTGCCAGAATGGTCCTTAGGATAGGATTTTGTCTTCTCTGTGAAGGAAATGCAATCTCTGTCATAAATCAAGCTGGAAAGACTAAATAAGCTAATTAGCAGTTTCCATGCTATACCATCAGAGCTGTTTGTGAAGGGGCTTAATCTCTTTTTGGTTTCTTTATTGAACCTCAGCAAAGGGATTTTAGATCTCTTCTCCAACCAGAAAATCTCCAGCATACATTATTTGTATTCTTCAAAGAATAAGTAGAGACATTTGGAGCATTTAAAGGTTGCCACAGCTCATGAGGGTAGCTTTTCCTGGTGGCTAGAGCAGTGATTCTCAACCATGTTGCTATAGCACCCTGGGAAAATGTGATATCCTTTTAAGTGTCCTGTGGAGTGCTAGGCAAACTTAGCACTGTTAGGTGTGCAAGTGCCTACACATGATTCACAAGATAATCTGAGAAATTTCAAATTGGAATCCATAGTGTCAAAAACATTCTGAATTATTGTGGACTTTTTAAGTTCTTTACAGCAGATGAATTGCTCTAATATTTTTCCAGTCAAACAAATGTGAATTCATAGATTCATAGAATGCAGGCTGGAAGGGACCTCAGACAATCATCGGGTCCAGCCCCCTGTACCAAGCAGGAAAGACAATTGGGGTCAAGTCACCCCAGCAAGGTGAAAGTGCAGTCTTCTCTTGAAGATTTCCAGGGTAGGTGATTGTACCACTTCTTGAGGGAGCTTAATCCACAGTCTGGACACCCTGGCTGTGAAGAAATTTTTCCTAATGTTGAGCCTGAAACAGTCTTCCAGGAGTTTGTCGCCATTGCTCCTGGTTTTCCCCAAGGGTGCCCTGGTGAACCAGAGACTGGAAACCAGGAGGCAAGCCAAGGTCAGAAATGGGAGTTAAGAAGCTGGGAAACAAGCCAAGGTTAGGATCCAGAGTCAGGAAGTCGGGAGACACGACAGGGTCAAGAGTCAAGGACCGGGAACAAGAATAGGGAGCAGGAGAAAAGGCAAAGAGATACAGAACAAGCCTGGAGCTGTTTACACACTAGAAGTTCAGTACACTGGGCAGAGGTCAGCTGCTAGAGTGGTTCCCTCAATTCAGCACCGGGGCCAGTCAGGCCACAGGACTGGTCAGCAGATGTCAGCTAGAACTCAGCTAAGCCTGTTAGGTCCTTAAGTGTGGAATGGGGATTGTACCTTACATGGATAATTCATCACCTGGGTAACATTCATTTAAGTCCGGGTGACTCATCCAAATACAGAACATGCTAAGTTATGCCATCCTTGAAAGTCTTGATGTCAGCTTTCTATAAAGGGCTTCAGGTGTATCTTTCTTAGCTTAGTCCAATTGAATGATTTTTTTTCCACTCATATCTGAAATCCTCAGGGGGTGGGGAGGTGATCAGCATTAAAAAATTATAGCATTGTTGAAGTTTGCCGATGACTCTGAAAATCTTATATACTTTTACCTCTTAAAGAATTATTTGAAGTACAGAATGGAAGCTTGTCTTTCACTGAAATATAATAGGATGTCATTTGCACAGAGAATAATTACATATTATTGTGAGTTATGATGTTCTGAATCACTGAAGAAGCCCTGTAAACTAATGCAGTTCATTCTGTGGAGAGACCAAAGAGGTAAAAGGACAGTTTTGCATGGCGCACATATTTAAGGAGAACATGCCTCATCAGGAAATGTTCAAACAAAAGAATATGCACGGTGAGCAGCAATTATAAAATGATTATAAATATCTTTTTAGTGTTAAAAGTACAAGTCCAAAGAACACTAATGAATGCCTTCTCAGCATCTAAGGCTGACTGAATATTTCTGACAATCTATTTTTAACAAATCATCATTTAAATAAGTTCTATGACATTACTAACTTGGGAGGGGAAACTTCAGTGCTTGAAATAAGAATCATAAAACATTTTAGCCAGAACCTCTAAAAATCAAATGATCTAAGCCAGGGCTAGCTTATGGCATTCGGACCATAGGTCTTTGCCTAGACCTTGGTTCCAGAAGTCATGCATAACGCATGACATTGGGATTTGACTTTCATTTTGAAATAAAAAGTTTCCAACTCTTGTAGTTTGCAAGATGGACTTTGGAATATAAATCAGGTTTAAATGAGATAATCAGATTTGCCTGCATTTGCAGGAAGCCTGAAACAATGGCTCTAATAACAGCAATGGGATATTAACTCCAAGCCTGCCTGCTTGGGAAAAATGAGAGACTTTATTGACAGTACTCCTGTGGTGCACTATCTGCATGCTGGAATCAAAGTATGCAGGGGGCCCTTTTTACCCATCCAATTATACCAGTGGTTCTCAACCTTTTTAGGCTCAGAGCACCCCTCTATAACTTGTCTGAATTAGACACCCCGCAGCTGCTGAGATACGGTTTAGTTACATGCAAGTTCCTCAGCTTCACCTTTGCCCCTCTGAGTACGAGAGGACCTTGTTCCCAAATAGACAGGAAACCCTGCTGACACTTCTGAGGTGTGGGAAAGGGACCTCATGCCACTACTTCTAGGTCCCTAAGAGAGAAGTGGCCATCTTGCTCCTACTCCACCAACTGCCTGAGGTCACTGAGGGATCTGGGTCAGAGTGTACCCAAAGTTTTGGACTACATTAATCTAGCAATGATCCCAGTCAAAACACTTACTGTGCCTAAGGAACCGGGATTATTTTGATTTAGCACTGTGGACCTCACTACCAGTGAGATAACACTGAAATAAGACACTTGGGCTTGTAAGGATGAAATCAGGAAAGCCAAAACGCAATGGGAGTTGCAACTACCAAAAGACATGAAGGGTACCAAGAAGGGTTTCTACGATAAGAGGAAGATCAGGGAAAGTGTGGGTCCCTTATTGAATGGGCGGGGGTGGGGCAACCTAATGATAGATGAGGAAGAAAAAACTAAAGTATTCAATGCCTTTTTCACCTCAGTCTTCACAGGCAAGGTCAGCTCCTAGACTACTGCACCTAGTAGCACAGTTTGGGCCAGAGGTGAGCAGCCAACAATGGTGAAAGAACAGGTTAAAAACTATTTAGAAACGATGGAGTTCATGGGGCCAGACATGATGCACCTCAGGGAGTTGGCTGATGTAATTGCAGAGCCACTGGCCATTGTCTTTGAAAATGCATGGCAATTGGGAGAGGTTCTGGATGATTGGAAAAGGGCCAATATAAGAAATGGAAGAAGGAGAATCCAGGAAACTATGACCAGTCAGCTTCACCTCAGTCCCTGGAAAAATCATGGAACAGGTCCTCAAGGAATCCCTTTCTAAGCACTTGGAAGAGAAAAAGGTTATTCCATCCTTTCTGGAACCACCCTTTAGGTAGCTGAAGGTTGCTATTAAATTCCCTCTCAGTCTTCTCTTCTCCAGGCTAAATAGGATCAGTTCCCTCAGCCTGTCTCATAAGTCTTGTGCCCCAACTCACTAACCATTTTCATTGTCCTCTACTGGACTCTCTCCAATTTGTCCAAGTCCTTTCTGTAGTGGGGAGGGGTGCGGGGGGGAGCAAAACTGGACACAGTACTCCAGAAGTGGCCTCACCAGTGCCAAATATAGGGGAATAATCACTTCCCTTGATCTGCTGGCAATGCTCCTACCAATGCACCCCAGTATGTCATTAGCCTGCTTTTCAACAAGGGCACACTGTTGGCTCATATTCAGTTTCTTGTCCACTGTAACCCCAACGTCCTTTTCTGCAGAGCCAGTCAGCCCCCAGCCAATACTGATGCATGGGATTGTTCCATCCTAAATGCAGGACTTTGCACTTGTTCTTACTGAACCTCATGAGATTTTTTTTTTTTTTTTGGTCCTCCAATTTTTTTTTTTGGTCCTCCAATCCTCCAATTTGTCTAGGCCTCTCTGAATCCTAGCCCTACCCTCCAGCATATCTACTTCTCTCCCCAGCTTGGTATCATCTGCAATTTTCTGAGGGACACTCTTCCTACCCTCCAGGTCATTGATGAAGATATTGAACAAACCAAGCCTCAAGACTGACCCCTGGGGCACTCCACTTCATACTGGCTGCCAACTGAGCCATTGATTATTACCCTTTGAGCCCAACAATCCAACCAGTTTTCTATCCACCTTACAGTCCATTCATCCAACCAACCCGTGTTTTCTTAGCTTGCTTGCAAATATTTTGTGGGAGACCATATCGAAAGCCTTGCTAAAGTCAAGGTATATCATATCCACTGCTCTCCCCACATCCACAGAACCAGTCATCTCATCATAGCAATCAGGTTGGTCAAGCGTGACTTGCCCTTGGTGAATCCATGCTGACTGTTCTCAGAAGTGGTGGAAAACAGAACAAGGAGCCATGGTCTGAAGTTGCAAGGGAACTTTAAGTTAGATATTAGAACAACTTTCTCATGAGGAGAGTAGTAAAGCATGGGGAGCAGACTACCCCAGAAAGGCTGTGGAATCTCCATCCTTGGAGGTTTTTAAGGCCCTTGGCTGGGATGGTATATCTGGGGATGGTCCTGCTTTGAGCAGGAGGTTGGGCTAGATGACCTCCTGAGGTCCCTTCCAACCCTAATTTTCTATGATTCTAACAGCATTTCCTCTCATCACAGAAAATGGTTTGTGACCATTTTTACACCCTTTCAACAGAAAGGTTCACATCTGAAGTGGGTCACATCCACATTTTTCATGGGTGTCCCGTTTCTTTGATAATCTCTCACACCCCAAATCCTTCTAGTGACAAGTGCACCATAGCACTGTACCACCTACCAACCACACAAGAAATTGTTCACAGGGAGGGTGGAGTAATGTAAGGAAAAAATAAGAATATAAAAAAACATAATTTTGCTGTTTTCTTAATGATTCGTAGCAACTGGAAATAGAAGGCTACAACCAGGGGCAGATACAGCAGGGTGCAGAGGCACAGTCGCAGCCCCCTTCGATTCCTGCTCCACCTACACTTTGAAAACAACTGCCCGACACAACACCCTTTGACTATTTTTGCCTAGTTCGTTATGGTTTTTTGAACTTAATATACAATCTAGCAAATCAGCGCATATTCCAATATTTGTTGTTGCTTGGATCTGAAATGGAATAACACAGCCCTCATTTTGGGGACCTTAATATATCATCTAGCAAATCAGTGCCTGTTCCATATTTGCTTTTGCTGCTAACTTAAACAATACAGCCCTAGCATATCAGTACAGCTTCTCACTTCACGTGTCGCATTGTACATGAGGATGCCCCCCACCATCTGCACCCCTCTTGTCAAAAACCCTAGATCTGCCCCCCGCGAGGACCATGTGGACCCATGGAGACTTCTGCCCCAGGCGCAAAAGGTTTTTCCATCCTTCCAAAAGTTTCTTTCGGAAAAGTGCTTTGGTCTGAACAACAACAAAAAAAAGACAACTTTGAGGGCTGAAGTTATTGATTTCTTCCAGACATTGTGGCTTCCCTGCTCTATCTCCTGTCTCCTATTTCACCCCTGTCTCCAGCCTGGCACTGGGCAGCGGGGCCTGTGGTTGGAGCGGGCTGGGACTGGGCGCGGACTCGTGCTCGGCGGCGCGGGCGAGCTGCACGCCGGGGAGGAAGCAGTTAAGGAAGGCAGTGCTCCCTCCTGCCCGGGAGGCAACCTCTGCGTTTGAACACGGGCTGGGGCTCCCTTTGGTGCGGCTCGGGGAGGGGGCAGGCGCGCCGCTCCGGCTCTTTCTTCCCTGTGCTGATCCAGCGGAGGTGGAGATTTCCCGATCCCACCCAGCCCGGCGGAGACGGGAGGATCTGCTCAGCCTGCCTGAACCCGAGCCGCTCGCAAGTCGTGCCGGAGGGAGCCGCCTGGTAGGGCTCGGGGGCGCTGAGCGGGCCAGGGGCGGCGGGTCCCACCTGGGGCAGCACAAGGTGCGACCCGCGGGGCTGGGAGAGGCACGCTGGCATGGACCGCTGCCCGGTGCTGCAAGCGGGGTGGGGGGCAGCCCAGTGCTGCGGAGCCGGGTCTGTCCTTCTCCCCCCCCCCCCCCCCCCCCCCCCCCCCCCCCCCCCCGCTTTGCAAAAACCAAGTTTGTTGAGATCCTGCTTGACATCTCCCTTGGGGGCTTCTCCATTGAACAGCAGGCTGCTCTTTGCCTTCTGGGGGTCTTTGGGGATCCCAGAAATCCCAGGCTCTCACCTACTGACCACCTCTTTTGACATTTTTGGCTTTCTTGCGTGTCTCCAGCTGCTTAACCGCTCCCAGGGGGAGCGCAGGCCACCTGCAGACGCCTCCGCAGCCGGGCGAAGGGTGCTCTTACCTGCAAGTTTGCAAAAAAGAATTGTTTCCAGCGATTTGAGTTGGTCTGGTAAAAGATACTGGATTGAACCAAAGCACCTGGTCTGCCAGAAATCATAGACATGAAGAGCTGGAAGGGACCTGGAAAGATCATTGAGTCCAGCCCCTGCAGCTCTGAGCAGGAATACTGCTGAGATCAAATGTTCCCAGCAAAGTATCTGGGTAGAGGTGATCTCTTTTATTAGACCAACTCAATACTTGGAAAAATTGTTCTTTGCAAGCTTTTGGGCGCAAACACCCTTCTTCAGGCATAGGAAGATTTTTCTTGGGTGTTTCTGGCTTCCCTACTCCAAGCAGGAGAGCCACTGCTAATAGGTGCGGAGTTGTGCCCACAGCTCTCCCAGAGTCCCAGGGTGTCAGTGGCTCCAGGGTGCCAGCAGCATGTTACACAGGTGTGCCAGGGCTGCCAGTGGCAGACGAGCTGGGGAAAACACCTGCTCAGACCCAGTCCACTCTGCCTTTCAGCATCCATGCTTTGCCCCCATTGAAGAGACTGGGCAGGATGGACCTACGGTCTGAGTCTTGATGGCAATTCTTAATGTTCTTCTGGTTTACTGCTTGTGGCCTGCGAGTCTGAAATAATCCCACAGATACCATAGCTCACATGTATGCTTTGGCTTTGTATTATCTATTAAGGACAGTTAAGCCAAGTTTTACTCCAGATTCCCGCGGAGATGTATGTGCATGCATGCTGCTACTATGTTCACATACAGACACACTGAGCATAAGCAGTGGCAGGACATGTCAGTGAATCCATATAAAAGTGTTCTTGGAAATGATCACATGGGGGGCATTTTCTGGTTTGTTTAGCTTGTTGGGAAAGTGTCTGAGAATTTGGTTGTCAGTTTGCATGTTCTTGCTGCCTCTGACATCACATTCATAGGGGTTGTCATCCTTTGAGCTTCCACAGAAAAGTTTCATAAAACAGAGAGACCAGTGTGATTAAAGCATGAGTCTGGGTGTTAGGAAATCTGGATTTTAGTCTGGCTGTACTGCAGATTTACTTGGGCGAGTGTGAACTTGGTTCTGTTCACTTAAACTCTCGGTGACTCAGTATTACCCATTTGTAAACCTTGTAATAATAACTAATAAAAGTTGTCTGACAAGGAGCATTGGGAAGCATAACTGATATTTATGAAATGATTTAGATGCCTAAGTCAAAAACAATTTAAGTAATGTACAGTAGTTTTAATGGCCCTGAGTTACCAATATAACAGGTATTATAAAAAATAAATCTAAGGCTGCTATTCAGTTCATTAGATTTTAAGATCATAAGCACAGGCTAATGCAGTGGGCAAGATTCTGACTTTAGATGCATGAGAAATCAGACTAGTGAGCATATAGAGATAACTTAGGAATTAGTATGTTCTATATACTACATTAGAGAGAGAGAGAGAGAGAGACCGCATGTGCTACAGAACTGTGTATGCTACTATCATCCAGTCAGGGCACTTTATGTTCCATATGCTACCATGGAAAAAGTTTCATAAAATTAAATGCAAGTATTACAAATGTGCCTGAGGCACCAATGTTAGTGAATTCTCTGTCAGTTTCCATTGTGAATTCTACATTGTTATTTTATTTTTAATACTCCCATGGCAAAAAAAGTTGGAGAGGAATCTCCATATACCATAAGATTCATTAGTTTAAAAATAATCTTCCAGTTCCTTCATTTACAGTATTGCAATTCTAGACTTGAATTTCCTGGTGAGGCCAAGACTGCCCTTGATGTTGTAAGAAATTGTCAGACTGAGCAGGAGGGATGGGGGAGGAATCTTTGGGATGTGAGAATGTATACTACTTTTGATGTGGATCCCACAAGTGACATCTGGCCTGAACTGCAGCGTAGTATTTGTAATAGTGATAATCATCCATTGCTTCAGGAAATAGACTGTAGACTTTTCTTTTACTCAAACTTGCGCTTGCTGTGGGGGATAACCATGCTGCTGATGTTCCCTCTACAAGCAGTGGATTTCATGGATTATTCCTTAACAGGCTAAACTGTGTACAGTGAACACATAAAATCACTTATATTTACACATAACAGACTTAACTATGGCTTAAATCTAAATATGAACTCCAATGGAATTATGAAAGATGAGGGATACATTGAGCCTATAGGCAGAGCCTATTGAGCTGTACAGCAAATGGGAAATCTTTAAAGGATTTGATCCAAAGTTTACTGAAGTCAGTAGGAATCTTTCTACTGTCTTCTATGGGATTTGAATCTACCTCAAAATAATGGAGAGGATTTGAAAACCATCTCCAAGATCCTTATTTTAAAATCCAGTCTGTTACTAAGATAGATAAAAATATGTTAAAAAATATCAGGGTTTCAGCAGACAAAATAGTTAGAAAATATAACTTTCTGGCTTAATACTTTTAATGATGAAAGGTTGCAATTTGGTTATTTAGCTGAACTCATTTAAGGAAATTTGCTTACATTTTCTAGGAACTGAAATATCATTCAGGGAAGCTTCTCTGATATCCTTTTCCTAACGCACTTTTCTTGCAAGCCCAAGTCTTGTGACACAACTTTTATCTGCCACTTGTTGTCTGGAATGTTTTATTCCACACATAGACAAGTACTCCTGCGCATTTTCATGGTGTTGCAAGATCTTTTTAGCACAAGTCATCATGTGCCAAAGGTTATCTATCTGATTTTGTCAAAATAGCTTAGCTGGTATAAAAAACACATATTTCTTGTTAAATAAGAAAGTGTATGCTTGCTTTTAGTACTACTCCTACTGTGTTGACCCGTATTTTACTTATGGGGTTTTTTTGTATTATGTCTCCTTATAGGTAAAGAAGTGAGAAAGATCACAGTAAAATATTGAAAGAGCTGTTTCACACAATTTGCTTGCAATTCAAGGCTTCAGGATGGGAGCTTTTTGCTTATGGGTGTCCTTGATGCTTCTGGTACCAGGATTTGTCCTCAGTGACAGTTCTGATAGATACTACACCAATCTGAGTACTTTCACCATCTACTCCAGAACAGAAGCTAACCTACTTCTTACTACCAGCAAACCCATGGTGGCCAACAAAACTCACCCTTGCAGCCAACAGACAAAAATTGCTGACACTTTTAAATACATTAACACAGTGATAAGTTGTGCTATTTTCATCGTTGGATTGGTTGGAAATGCAACTCTCCTGAGGATCATTTATCAGAACAAGTGTATGAGGAATGGCCCAAATGCACTGATAGCTAGCCTGGCACTAGGAGACCTTATCTATATCGTCATTGATATTCCTATCAATGTATATAAGGTAGGAAGAAACAAGGTGTACACTTCAACTGCACCGTCTCTGTGGGTTCACAGCAGTTTGGCATGTTTCTTTTTTGTCTAATTTGTGCTTTTATTTAATAACAAGAATGTTATTAACTGGAGTGTAAATTTAAATATAACTCAGCTGTTTTCAAGAACAAAAATCAAGTCTTCATTTACAGGTTTCTCCTCATGAAGATATGGTGTGTTTTCTTTTGTGAATGATCCTGCTCCACCATATCAAAGTTTCTCCTTGCATTTAACAGCAGCTGATTAAAAATCAAACACAGCTGAGCTTAATTTTAGATGATGTCCTTATTACACTTAAGGAAGAAAAGGGTTAATCAGATTAAGCAAGCAGCTTTTGAAAAAACTGCTATCTCTTTTTATGGATCAAAATGCATAGCTGCTATTTTGAGACTATCCTATTCTTGCCTTATGTTTATACAGAGAATATTCTCTGAGATTTACAGTATTTATATGGTAAATCTAAGAGGGCTATGACCTGGTACGGTGAATTATTAAGTTTTGAGTAGGAGAGGCTTAGATCAGTTTAGGATTATTAAAATCAATTATGCTCCATAATTGTTTTTAAAAAGTATTTTAGAGCTGGATTTATAAAAAACATTTGAAGGATTATAAACAGTTATTTTAAATGTAACTGAGTTTCCCAGTCCGGCCTTCATTGCTTTGCACTTGTAAGACTGGAACGCGGACTCTTTGAGAGATACAATCATTCTTTTCTTTCTTGTTTTAGCCTCTATTTCAGTTACTCAAACATATTCATTATGTATGAATTATAGACATATTTACAATACACTTACATGTAGAATAAGTTTATAAGACATTCTAAAACAAGCGTTTTTTTTAATTAATCAAATATATATAAGTAAATATTTGAGCAGGTATATATGAAACAAAGTAACAATGATTCTTTTGTCAGATCAGAACTAAGTGAAAGGGAAGGCCATAAAACGCATACAGAAGCTGATAGCAACTTTCTGTCAAAATATTTTTTCAATAGAAATTACAGGATCTGTAAAAAAAGATTTCAGCTTTCTCTGTGGAAAACTGAAATGGAGCATTTCATTATGGGTCAAATTGACTGACATCAAAATATTTTGGCTTAACATACTGATTCATAGAGTTAAGTTTCTGGCTAGTTTCACAATATTCTGGTCTGTCAGAGAATAGAGGACTTGTAGTTTGGGAGCCTCCAACTCTCATTCCTTCCTGTGGCCCAACTCACTCTCTAACCTACATTTCCCATGACGTGTCAGTATTCCCTGTGGTTCAACTACCATGGTTGAACTACCCTTTGGATATATTTTATGCATTGTGGGGAGGGTTTGCCATGGATCAAATTTTATCAGAAATTTGCAGAATAAGAGAATAAGGCAGATGTTTCTGAAAGGTTAGAGAACAAATGTTGCCAACATTTACACTTTTTTTTTCTCTAGACATTTTGAAGAACTTTAATGTCTCTGGGCTCTGGAGGAAGATCTAGAAATTTGGGGTGGGGGAAGAAAGGAGTTCAAGAGAGAGTGCCTTAGATCAGAGTGCTGCCTTTTATTGGCCTTAGGAAAAGTCATATCATTTCAATCATATTATAAGGTGTAATTTTTAGGTGTGCTGACTTTTTTTTTTTAATTTCTTCTTCAACTTTTGAGTGCTGTACTGTACATCCAGCCTAGCCTCACAGAGTCCCATTGAGTCACTCTGAAGCAGAGGCTCAAACCTCCAGATGCAAACAAAATGGCTCAAGGCTAACACATGAAAATACCCAGAGGGAAAAAAAATAATAATCTGTGGTCATGGAATTAAAGACTTGGGGTAAATTGTTGGCATCAATGTGTCAGCTCTTCCATAGAAAGAAACAGAATTTAAGTTGCACAGGCAGCCTTCCTTCTCACATTTCTTAATTTTTGAGTTCATGATTTTGAAACCCAAATTACTTCTTTTTGCAAAGTAATATAGACATACATCCTGGAAGTAAACTGTGGAGTTGGTTCTGTGTCATCTAATGCAGAGAAATGCTGATAGAATTTAGAATTAAGCACCTTGGTAGCTCTACCTATCACATGGCAATATTATTTCTAGTATATTTTTCATATAAACTAAGCATGTCAAACTCACTTACACCCCATGGCCAGATCCAGACCATGGGGCTCCACGCAATCCAGATCCAGACCACAAGGAGCCTCCCAGGCTAGGTCTGGACCTGGAAGTAGGGGCAGCGCAGGGGTTAATTTGGCTGTTACTTTCCCCCTCTACGATCAACAAAAATGATCATTGGGGCTCCATGCCCTGGATTTCATTGGCAGGTCCCATCCCCACTCTACCCCTGAATTCCCAGCTCCTCTGTGAGCCCCATGAGTTGGAATTGGCATGCAGGCCACATATTTGACACCCTGGATATAAACTATTTGGTGATATAAAAAGTAATTATGCTGCTAGTTAGAAACTGTAAGGACTTAAAATTAATATCTTTGTAATTTCCCTTCAAATATCATCTTGTCTTTAGGACCCCTAAAATCTTAACGCCTACAGAGCAGCATTTAATTCCATCTGTCCAGCTGTGCCCACTGGAAAATATTAGTTGAATGTGAAAATCATTGGGATAAGTCTTTGAGGAAAACCCAGTGTTTAAAGAAGGAGAGCTTCTTTCCTGTTGGTTGAATACTAGCTTCAAAGCTTTCTGTACTCAAATCTCCAAAAAACATTTTAAATGCTTCGTTTTCTTTAAAGATTGGCTTCATAATAAGCCACATCAGACTTAACACAGTCAGCAAAGTTGAGCCAGTATAAGTTGAAGGAGCTGGTGCACCGTTTTCTGGTGAACATTGTATTTATTATTATTAATGGAAATAATTACCAGTATCTTTTATATATGAATTCTTTCAAATAATAGTCTGATCCCACATTCTTTGTTCAAGCAAAACTGCCATGGACACCAAAGTGAACAGACATTTATCTAGATAATAAGCACATCCATAATTAAGTTACTCTGGATAAAAAATGTATAAAGGGATATATAGACCTTCATGATTCAATGAATAAGCCATCTATTAACTGACTGAGCCTAGGAACAAGTTTTCCCAGTGGACAGGTTATTCCATAATTGTTTGCTGTATCAAAATCTATCTTTTTCCAAGTTTCTTTGCCTACATTATACATGTGCAATAACGGAACTATAAATTAGCCTGTATATATCACTTTCAGAAAAATGTAAATGACAAATATGGCAAATTTGTCCCTTCTTAGAGACCAACTATCAAATATTATCACGACAAGAGAAACATATATTGAGAAGTAAAGTGATTTTTTCCATAAACTTGTTCAAAATGCTGAAACTGAGTGAATTAATGAATTTACAGTTATTCAGATTCACAGTCTGAATGTTTACCCCTTCCATGAGGGATCCCTCATGTAATACCAGGTGTGATCCTTCCTGTAACGCACCCTTAAAATAATTCAATATAATGCAATACTGCAAACAGGCTCAGTGGACTCATGTCAATTTATGTCACCTACAGATGTAGAGCTTCATGTTTAAACTGGTATCTTCTGCCTTCTACCCTTGCAGGGGTTGGATTCAAAGGCCTGTTAGGAATTCATCCTCTACTACAATTTTATAACCTCTTTTACTTATGATTGCTTCCCCCTTAAGGTTTGCAGAGGGATTTAGACATAGGTAACATTCACTAGCTTTGATGGCAGTCTGAATCTCAATCAAATGAGACATGAGCCTTAAAACTACCTTCAAATTTGTTTTTAGTCACATGTTTATACTACCTGGACCTATATCTCCTTCCTTTCCTTTCCACTCCCTGGTTAGAATGGGGGCAAACCACATTTTTAGCTTACCCCCAATATCTTTAGTCTGTGTACTGAGGTTGCGGTTGTGGGGAGGCGGGGTAGTATGGATTGGAGAGTGTTATGCACTTATTTGTTATTGTAGGGGGTGTCTTTTGTTTTGTTTTTAATCTAAGGGGAAAAAAATTATCATTAAAATATTTTAAAATTGCTGAAACAACAAATCTAAAATATCAAATACAGCTAAGCGTTCCTATGATAAATACCAGGGTTTAATTACTTTGTTGGCATCTGAAATAGGACTCAAAATATTGTTAAAACATAATTGAAATACAACATACTAGTTTAATACAGGAAAGCTTCTTTGGAAAAGATTCCGTGACATTTTTAAAAACTGAGCTCACCTTCCACCCACTGGGGTTTTAAATACTCCTTTAAAACAAAGAGACATTCATTCAAATCTAATTTGTGTCAGATTGATGTGGGATCTATTTTGTCTATGTTAGCACTCTTTGATTCTATGGGCCCTTAGGTTACATGTGTATATCTGAGGCATAATGGTTCCTTTATTATCTTGGGAATTTTTCATATTTATTTGATTGCTAGTGTAATGAAGGACACAAGCCAAAAAAGCTAATGTATGTATCCAGCAAACAGCTGAACAAAATGTTGTTATATGTGGAGTGATGCTTTCTGTTGGAAAGATGGTTTTAATGATGAAGGCTAACCAAAATAGCTATATAGAGAGAGCACAAGGTTTTGTGAGCTGACCTTCACTTAATCAAATGCTGTGAAAGGAGGTTTTAATGCCAACATCATAGTCACATCAGCATCTAAACCTCAGTAGTTTGTGCAGAGTAGCATTATGCTGAGTCCTATGCATGGTACTCCCTCTGTGTATGTTCACCAGACTATTATATAAATAACACACATTTTCTGGGCTCTTCTCACTGGGAGAATTTTTATATTATACCATTTCTGGCTATTATCAGTGTTTGACATCAGAGAATCTTCTTGTGGGGTGTGTAGATAAACATATCTCTCCTCATCTTTTGCACAAAAGCCACACTGATTAGCAGCTTAGTGCATTAAACTGTTTTTTTATCATTATAATTAATGTTGTGCATGAATTATAATGCTAATTATGTGCACTGAGCCTGACCCTATAGACCTTTCCAGCAGGTAGCATCCATGGAAATCAGTGGGACATTTGTACACAAAATGACTGTAAGATCAAACATACACAAGCAAACATACATACATAGCAAACATAAGGCTAAATCCTTAATTCAGATGAGAAAGTCTGACTTAAAAGAAGATTTCATCCATACACTGTACACTGTTTTTATTAAGTGCAGCCTCTACTGGTACCCTAAGGGGTAATGGGCATACTACTTGCATCAAAATTTAATTCTGCTCAGATCAGTGATCTTAGAAAATAATAGCTTGCAGTGATACAAAATTTAATACAACATGGATAGGTTGAGTGCATGGGAGAAAAGGAACAAAATGAGTCCTCCCTTCCTCTTCATCGAGTCCAAGAAGAGGTAGACCAGTGGTCTATTTTCGCCATTTGAACCATGAAACCACAGTAACCTAAGGAAAAGGGCATCAGTTATATTCCTTCTGTACTCCGAGGTGCTGGCGGAAATATTTTGCCACTGAAGTCCAATCATTACCATGGGTGTACCACGTCTAGCTTATAGCTGTAGTTAAACAGGCACCACTTGAGACTTTTTTGGAAGTCAGTTGTTCTCGCTACAACAGCTACCCAGCTCCTCCCTGCCCAAACACTTTATATGAGGTGTTTATTTTCTACCCGTGGATTTGATGTGCTCTGTAGTATCTAGATGCCATCGGTATAACAAGGATCTCTTAGAATGTTCTCTCTGTTCGTTCTTCAATCAATTGAACTATACAGATAACAAGGGATTGTTTTGACTGTGCATATCCAGGGTTCACCAGTTCTGCGGTAGTTTGTGAGCTGTACTGTCGCTCTCTTTTAAAACACACAAAAGACAACACAGTTGGAAGAAAAATAAAAGAGGCACTTTGCCTAGGGACTGAAAGGAAAAAAATCTTTTCAATAAACTGCCATGCACACCAGCATACCTAACAGATCATTCCCCTGAAGGAGAGCAGCACAGCTTGAGATAGTGTGCCTAAAAAAGAAGGGAAAGTTAGCCAACACCACAGACCAAATAAAAGACCAAGTAATCCTACTGTGTAAACAGAAAATATACCACAAGAGAGATGTCTAGAATTGTCAGGAAAGCTTTACCACTAAGCTGACTGTAATAAACACAGATATTTTGAAGACAATCCAAACTAAAACTACCTGTTTTCCCTGACAAAATAGGTATTCTGCTTCCAAACAAGGCTTTCATTTTCTGAGCTTTCAGCATCTCTGGGAAATATAACCCGTCTGCTATACATTCACTTCCCAAGCTCTGCCTGGCTGCCCAGATGGAAAGGAAGCATACTATGGGAATCCAAGGATTTTAAGAGCTGAGACCTCCCACCTCTACTTAGCTGGCCAAAAGTGAATAAAGCAGCAGAAAAAAAAAAAAAAAAAAAAAAAAGCAGTGATGGGATGTTTAGAGAGACAAAATAACTTGGATGATACTCCCTACTGCTCCACAATAGTCAGCCCATTACCCACACAGAAAGTGGGACGGAGGACAGTATTCAGGTAGGGCAAAATTAAAAGTATGTTTCTACTTACCCATTAAAGACAGACTGGAATCTCTAACCAAAGGTAGTATGACTTGACTTGCATGTGCCGTGCATTTCATCATCTTAGTTATTGCCACCTCCAATGCAACTAAGAGTTTTTTGGCTGGGGAACTTATGTAGTTCCACTCCATAACAGGTACTACATAAAGGGCAGGCAACCTCTGTATGAAACAAAGCTTATTTCCATTGGAAGCCAGTACAATAGGAGGCAACCTCTTTGTGAAATAAAGCTCAGTTCCATGGGAAGCCAGCTAGCATAGTGTGCCAGCACATGGAAGGTAGGGAATGGAAGCAGTCTTGGAAAGGGGCAAGATCAGGACTTGAGGCTGTGGCAGCTGTCACATCATCACCCTTACAAGTGTGTGAGGGGCTGCAAAGCAGCTCAGAGCCTCTTCATATCCAGCATCCAACTAAGCCCATCAACTTGTGCTTGACTCCAGGATCAGCATGTGCCCATAAGCACAACTTCAGCTGTAGCTAGATAAACATTATTTATGCATGTCCGCATGTACTGGTTCACACTCATGTAGTGTGAACCAGCAGCCTATAAATTGGCTGGGTCATAGGTTTTCATCCACACTTTGTACATCAGCTTGCCTTGCTAATAGTGCTTAACAAAGAGCCGCAGAAGCACAGTACAACCGACTGGGTGACATTTAAAAAATCATTGCAATGGAATGTTCTCAGAGCTGCTTTCTTGTTTGTTCCAAGCTCTAGCATCAGGGTAGAGAGGCCATCATAAGGAGGGAGGGGAGATGCTCAAGGAAGCTGTGGCTGTCTGGTGGATTTCAAGTGGAACCTTGAAATCTCAGTTTCTGATTTCAGTGTAAAAATATGCTGTTGACTAAACTCTCTTCTCTCTTAGGAATTGCACCACAGTTCAATTTTGTGTAGTACCCTATGGCTGCAAAATACGCAAGGGGAAAGCATGCTTCCTTTGCCAAGTGTCCTATTTTGAAGAGTTTATTAGTAGGACTGCAGCAGCAGCAGAATCCATTTGACCATGTTTCAGGGAGCTGGAACATGCGTAGGGAGACTGAGCTTGATTTTCCGCTGCTTTGTACCTTGAGGATAAATTTGATTTGGTAGCATTTTATACCCAGTCTGCACAATAAAACATATAAGGCAATGGAAAATCAAGCCCAGTGGGTCCAACCTATCTCATTTCTGCATAAATCGGGAGTAACTCCATTAAAGTTGATAGATCCAATTCACGCCTGCAAAATATAACTCCTATTGAAGTCTTTGGGGGTTACTTCAGAGGCCAACAGACTTATTGAGCTGTAACACTAGTGTTAAATGCAAACAGGATGAGACCCACTGAATCCAAAGACATTGGAAGAGGAAAAAACCTGACATCTGATCCACAAAGTAATGACTGCAGAACTAATGCTGAATAATAATGGAGCATAACCACCAAAATGATTGCAATATTAATCTGAAAAATCAAATAAATGAATTCTGATCCCAGTGATTTTGATTAAAATCAACTTGAAAAGAACGTCTGATCAGTCAGGACTAGTGTTCCTTCAATTAGGGCAAAAGTGTAAGAGACAAAAGGAATAAAATACTTTTCATCTCTCAAACGAAGAGACTCCTGGGGAGCTTGCAGGATGTGTACATGCTGAAGCCATGAGAGGGCCTCACTGTGAAGACCAATGGCTAAATGAACCTTTTTCAAGTACAGCATTTTTTTTTGAAGCTAATGTTTGCTTTGTAGTAGAAGAGTTTCATATAGTCACTACAAAGTGCACATTCATTTCCATTGCTGTGCATGTGCTAGGGCTGTATACTATATGAATAAGCGAATACCTGGCTGTCTTTCTACTAACTCATAAGTGTTGTCTGTAATGGTAAATGAATGCTTGGATGACTGGATAGCTTAGAGGACTGATAATGGCATGCCAAGCCTTTCTCCTTGGCAGCGCCCTTTCAAACCTAACCTTCATCAGTACAGACTGAAAGCTACATTAATTGGCTGGGATTCAAACGTGTCTGAATACTGAGGGCCTAAAATCAAGCTGAGATCTAAATTTCATAGGTGGAGCTATTACACCCTAACTGGCTAGACGATTATGTTGCATTCAAGTTTTGGGGTTTTGGAAAGCCAAACGTAACAGAGTAGGATCTTTTCTTTTTGAGAACTATTCTGTGATCTCTGAAGTGACAGCTTTGGTCAAGAGAAAGACTTTTGAGAACAAGAGCAAACATATGCCCTTCAAGTATTTGGTGTAGAAATGTTATTCTGCATACTATGACTTTACTTATACAGTGTTTAATACTGTTGGTGTCAAAGGAACTGGTCAGTAACTTACTGGTGAAATTTAATCACATTAATTATAATTTATAATAGTTAAGTTGCAAATCCTAATTAACCTATAAGTTCCTAGTAGGGCTGTTATATAATATCTTTGAAGTGCTTTATGACTAGTGTTTCAGTAATGAAAAGTTGAACCTAGGAAGCTGACCCATAAATTCTGCTATCTAGGCATATGGTCAGTTCATATTTTGAAAGTTATCTCTTCTCAACTTTGTGATTCCAACATTATTTTTAACTGAATCTTAGACTTCGAGGGATAATTCTCTAGCAGGAATATGTGGAGTTTGCAGCTGCAGAATTACAAGAACAAACTCTATTCCACATTCTGTTCCACCTGTTAGGTGCTTCGGTTCAATTCTGTTCTACCTTGTCCACTTCCTGAAAATCTTTTGTAACATGCTACCATGTTACCCTTAAGATTGAGTCACAGAAAAGCAGCCAGAAGGACACTGATCTACCTACATCTTGCATTAACTATTTAAGTGACCCAAGCGGGTGGAAGAGACTCTCATGTAGACTCCCAAGTCCAGTTACATGTCTAGTAGGTGACATAGAATCTGGACCAGGGTGCATGTTTTCAGCAAACATTGTTGTCCAAAAGCAGAAAACTACTGGGATGATGGAAGCATTCTGTTTGCTGTGGTTTGGATAAAAACCAGGTGCCAGGCACTTCCTGAGGAATGTGTGGTCTCTCAGTACCTCATGGAGATGGTCAGCAGCTTGCTTGATGCTTAGCATAATAGCGAAGGGCCTTAAATTATAGCTCTCCAAGGCCACATCTACACGAGTGGTGGACTGCACAGTTGTTACTGTGCAGTCGTCTAATACTTGCATAACCAAGTACTAAATGACTACACATTAACCAATATTACTGCATGGTAGCGTCCCCACATGTTTTTTTTTCAGACTTTACTGCACAGTAGCGTTGCATCATGGTTCGTGCCCGCCACCGCTACTGTGCAGTAGTGTTTCATATAGACGCAGCCCAAAAGTAGGGACAATTTAGAATCGAAATATTTGTACTCTCTAGTATTTAAAAATGTCAGGTTCACATTTCTCTTGGAATCCCAAATGATCAGATTAGAATACAGCTATGGTCCGGAAATGAATGGAAAGCAGGAGCTCCCACACAGAGTTCTCAAATATTTATTGGGGTGCTTGTTTAAGAAATATTGGGTACCAACATAGAAACAAAAGCCATTTCCCATTATAAGTGATTGTGATAGATGGGTATAGACTTCATATGATGTGGGAATGTGGCAGAGTAGCTTTAGTGTCTGCCACTTTAAGGCTGGGAGCAGGCAGCCGGCAGGTGCAGGTCAGCCCTGATGAGGTGGCCATCTTAAAACCCAGGCTCTCAGGGCTCATGCAGCAGTCTGCTGCCAGTATCCAAGAGAACAACACCCAGCTGAGCTGCTGCTTATAACACCTAGTGGCAAGGGAAGAACTATGGGGATGACAGGAGGTTCCTAGGGGCCCAGTGAGGTCCAAGCCCCAGAGAGAAGGCTTGGGCCTAAATAAAAGGCCCAGCCTGGGAAGGGGCTTAGGGTTTGTGAGGCTATCCAGGGACTAGGCAAGCCCCTGGTGTGGAACAGGCAAGGGTGAGGCCTGTTGCTCTGATGAGCCCAATTAAGAGCAGAGACATGTTATTAAGACCTTTGGGGTTCTGAGTAAGCCCAGAGTCAGAGGGCTGTATAGTGGGCCCAGAAGGGGACCCCTGCTGCCTAAGGAGGTCAGCTGCTGCGGTGCTGGGACCAGAACACCCCAACTGGTCAATGCAAGAGGGCCAGGGCTGGAAGGTCAAAGGGCAGTGAAGTCCAACATGAGGGGCAGGCCCAGGCCATGATGGGCTATCTGACACCCTGACTGGCCTGGAGGTGGGGCCAGGGCCTAAGGAGTCTGAAGGTTCCCTCCATGAGGGGACATCACTGTCTAGGAGGAAAAGGTTCAGTGAGACAGAAGGCCAAAACAATAACACCTAGCCCAGTAGGGATAAGACCAAAGCAGGTAGACCTGCTTGGTCCTGGGCATGACCAGAAACTGCATCCTGCCAGGGAAGGGTGGTCTGGTGGGGCTGTCCGTGGTGGGACAGTCCCCCAGAAATGCCAGCTAGTTACCTCCCTGGTGAAAGGTGAGGAGGGGAGCCTTAAAATTCCAGCCCCTACATCCTTGTAGGTTACCCAGACCCAGGGACAGGTATGGGGGCCAGGCACATCTCTGGACACCTGAGCCCCATGGAGTGCAAGACCCCAGAGGCCCCAGCGAGTGGGGCAGATGTGGAAGGCCCTAGTGAGAGGGTATAAGTGCAATGCCCTGGTGAGAGAGCATGAGTTGAAGTCCCAGGGAGGGGGCAGTTAGGCCAAGGAAAATCTATGGACACCTGAGGCTGCAGTTGGGCCAGAGGCTGAGACCCTGATAAGTCCTCAGACATGATGAGTCTGAGTTTGGGTCAAAAGGATGAGTAGCTGGACCTAAGAGGGAGCGAAAGTGACAAGTTACCCAGAGAGGGGCTTGGGTCAGAGCTCCTCCCAGGGGAGGGTGAATTGGCTGCTCACTGTTCAGGTGAGGGTCACAAGAGGGCCCAAGTGGGTATGCACCGACCAGCCAAGGAGTGTGAGTAGGCAAGCCTGAGGGCCTACGCGGTCACTCAAGGAAGCAGGGCAGGTTGGGTATGGCCCAGTGAGGGGCAGCATGTAGGAAGCCCGGTGAGAGAGGGCAGAGTGTGAGATGCCCCAGTGAGAGAGGGCCAATATGAATGGGGCCCGATGGGGTAGAATGAAAGGATGAATGCATGAGGCCTAGCAAGGGGTTGAGTTTGGCCTGGCCTCAAGCCGGATCATAGAGCAACTTGAGGATGCCCTCTGCAAGGCATGGGACACAATATGGGAAGATTGGAGTTGCATATACTACCCCCTGGCATCAGGGCATTAAAATGGGCAGCGTTCCGCATTTTACACCAGTTCTGGAACAGTAAGTCATGGCAGGCAAGACTGGGCAGACTACCCTACTTAGACAGGTGGGCAGGCTGATGTGAGACCCAGCTCTAACTTGGCCCCCTATCACAGGGAGAATATCAGAAAACCAGGTCAGAGATGATCATCAAGGACAAACTGAACACCTACATCCTCTGAACACTGAATATGTTTCTTTAGTAAAATATTTCAAACTTTTTCCAGTTTGAATTCAGTTGTTTTGAATACCATAACTTATTAACAAAGTATTTCACCCATATGAATATTTGTAAGCATCCTGATTATTCATAGGTTTCAATGAAAAATGATTTGGAAAGGAAAGTATTTACCTTGCATACCACAATACAGACATAATCAGAGTTTAATTTTTGGAATTCTGCAGTTGCAAAATCCACATATTCTTGCTGTGGAATTGTGCCTCAAAGCCTAAGCTTTGATTAAAAACTGTTTCTGAACTCTGTGGTTGCAGAGTTATCTTTCAAAATACTAACTGATTATAAGCCAAGGTACCAGAGCTTGTGCATTAACTTCATAAGTTTAATTTTTCATTTCTGCTAGCATTAGTCATAGGGCACTTTGAAAACATTATGCAACAACCCTTCTAAACAGCACACCAGTGTTAAAGACAGCAAAACTGAAGTAAAGTAAACAAAATGTCTTACTAAATTTATAAGGCACTCAGTGAAAAAGCATGGGATAGATCACAGGAGTCATAATTCTATCCTGTGCTTGAGCTACTACACATACATCTTCCATTTAGCAAAAATAATGTGCTTCACATTAGCAATAGATTCTAGAATCCACTCCTAAAAATGTAACTATCTAAGCCACCTATGACATCAGTCAATCAGGGCTCCCAGCTGCTGAAGGACACAGTGCACTTACTGCCTTGGAATCCCCATCAGCTGACAGGGCTCCCAGCCAGGGAGCCAAACTTATTGCTGTCTCTAGTGGGTTATGGAATAGAGAAAATCCCACACAATTTACTGATTCGTTTTGATGCACTGGCTGGGGGAGTAGTTAGCTGATTGCACGATCTCACAATGATTACACACCTAATTTATACAACACAATTTTATTTTAAAACTCTTTGCTACGTATATAACATATATTTGCTTAGCTTTAAGAAACACCACAAACATTAAAAACACAATAATTACATATATCAGAAACAATGCTCCAAATGCACTTCCTTCCCAAACAATACTATAAGAATTAGTGTTACAAAAACAACTACAATTACAACTAAAAGTTAAATTTGAATCAATACTATTATTTTTCATATTATACTTACAATCCTAGAATTCCAAGAAGCCAAATACCAAAATATGGTTTCATTCCTCAGTAGTACGATTTAATGGGTTGGCCTCAGTAGTACGGTTCAATGAAATGGGCTCAGCAATACAATTCAATAGGCTGGCCTCAGCAGTAATAGGACTAAGTCCCCTTCCTTCAGTCCCTTTCAGGTGCTCCGCGGCTTCAGCGTGAACTAAGAGATTCGTGTTCACGGAGAGGGTGGTTCAGGTGATCAGTCTGGACCCGGGCTATACTTGCGATTTTTCCTTCGTTGTTCTACAAGTATAGTCACCTCCAAATTGGGACAGTAAGTTACAGTTTTTATTGAGCGAGCTGCCATCAGTGGGCTCCTCCTACTCAATATGTCACTGCTCCCAAATTTGGGCTCGGATCTTACTCAACAGATTCTTTTACCTTTGTTGAGCATTTTAAATTACCTTTGGGAAACTTCCATATCACTGCAAATGCCCTTTTCTTACCAACCTGGTCAAAAGGCCCCAGGGTTTGATCTCTTGGAATTCAGGATATTTGCTCTCTTTGTAAAAGATTTCTAAAAGATGAAATTTAAATTAAGACTTTAAGAGAAGTCAGGACCTTTTGCACGTAGTCCCCAAAACAAAGAACTAGATAAGGAGATAAATCTTATCTTCTTCCTGAAACTGGCTAATGGGCAACCTTTACAAACATTCAAACTATTTCATTCAATATGACAATTGCTAAGGGGATTCTGGGTTTTTCCTGCAGTAGCAACATGGTGCAGTAGGATCTAATGCCCAATACCCACAATCACATCTCCTGCCATTCTTAGTTGGTCTGATAGAAGGTATCATCTCTGAACCAAGAATTCTAAAGTTTGGCATGACAGGAAGTGCAGTTGTTTGGATTGCACATTAGATCCCGTTGCCCCTGTAAGTTCATGTCTCTCATGGGCACAAGTTTTAAAAATTTTCTTACAACGTGTATATGATTTATTGTTTCAGAAACATGGACAGGAAGTGTTTCTCCCAGCTCTTTGGAAGGGAGCTCAGAAACTCAGAGTCCTGATTCAACCTGGGAGGTCTTGGGGCTTTCAGGATGCCTACGCACAGACAAGAGCTCAGCCCAGTTTAAGCCAAAAATACCAGTGCTTCCAAAGCCATGGCTGCCATGGCAGCCATGGATACCTGGCCTGGACAGTCTACATGGTCAAACTGCCACAGTACCATGGATGCTGGAAGCCCTCAGGTCTTCAGCAACCCCCACCTCCACCCCCAGGAAACCAAACAAGCAGTGTTCTAGGCACTCTACTGAGAGCTGAAGTGATTCGAATCATTTAAAACACCATCAGCTTCACTACATAAGATGATATTATGGCTTTCAAAGCCACTGCAGCACCAGTGAGACCCACTCACCACCCTAATGCTTCCTTCCACTTCAAGCTTCTGGCCCATTCTTTCACAGATGCCCAATCAAGAAGGATGACTCCTTGCTGCTCTCTTTTGTCCCTTTGTGCCTATGTCAGGGGTTCCAGGATCTGGCACATCACAGGTACTTGATAGGAAATGTTGGCTGTGCCTCCTCTGGATCATTACATCAACATTTGAAAATAAAATCATGTATATATAGAAGATCTGTAGGAAACAGAAACAAGAACATCCAAATGCCATGACACTCATAGAGATTTACACTGCATCGTTAAATCTAAGTACAGCCCTAATTCATATTGAGATCAGTCAATATTTAAAGCAAAGCTGGTTTGATTTAAAGTCTGGGGCAGACTGTGACTAGTCTAAAGCCAAGTCAAGGGTACAGAAGGGAAAGTAGGTATAAGTGCTAGGAATGACTCTTTCTAGCACTCTTGCAGTGTGAGGCAAACTATCACACAAGCAATAGAGAGAAAGGAGGTGGAAGCATCATCACATGCCTACACCAGCCTGCTGGGTAGCCATATGTAGAGAGAGAGATGAAGTAAATTTCAAGTAGGAATTGAAATCATTCCTGTTAGTTAATTAAGTTATAAATGTTGCCAGCTATCCTGTGCAATGAAGCATGCAGTGTAATTTCTCCAACTCTTCACAATAATTGGATATACTTTCCCAACTTCTCCTGAAACAAATGGAAGACATCTGTGATTACCTCTTGCAAAGTTTCATGCAAATATTCTGCGTTCCATGCCTTTGTTTGGTAGGATTGGTTATAAATAATAGGATGAAACAATTATTATTATTCTATACTGCTTTAAAAAATGGAGCCTCCTATTATGCAGACTCCAGGGCTCTGAAAAAAAAACAACACATGCCAGGCTCAGAGAGTTTGTATTTCTCTTTTACATATACTATTTTGTATTATACAACCATTTTTTTTATTCAGTAAGGTCTAAGTAAGATTTGCAAGCATCTTTATTGTTCAAGCATTAATAATGACAGCTAGGATGAATATTACTGTTGCCTTACTAAATACAAGAACAAGTTTATTCATTTTTGTTACATTGATGCCTTCTAGGGAAAGAATGGTAGTCCAGACTCCTTCCCCCTCAGGCATACCTTCACATACAGCTGCCTATCACCACCTGCTATGGCCCACATGCAGGGTGCCAGTCTCTTAAAATACCGTGTGGAACAGATTATGTATGCAGTGATTTTCTCTGCATTTCTGAGTCCAGCAGACCTTGATAATGACACAAGGCTGCTTGCATGAGGCATGGGACTCTGGTACCATTCTGAACCATGTCTTGAGTGTTAGGCTTTTGGTGGACACGCTGGAACTGCACCCATTTATAGCATGGGTGAATTTGATTTTCTGCATGCAGTAAGAGTAGCTGAAATATTTTAGGAAAGGATCCTTTAATAATACAACAGTTACTACCTCACTGTTCAGTTAATCCACCCCACTGCTTATGTTCAAACAGTCCCCTTTAATCCCTCCACGCTTCTGCACCAGCTGGTTACCTCCCAGTTTCATTCATTACCTAATGACACACTGAAACATGAAGAATTCAGGGCTGTTAGGGAAGAATCTGAAGACAAGACATGTTGTAATCTGTTACATATTCACTGCCTATATCACCATTCAATGTTTCTGATTATTGTATGTTTTTTCTTAGCTTCTTGCTCAAGGGTGGCCATTTGAGAACTCCGATTTTGGATTATTTCTTTGCAAATTCCTCCCCTTTATACAGAAGGCATCTGTGGGAATCACAGTTCTCAATCTCTGTGCCCTGAGTGTGGACAGGTAAGGTATAATTTATCCATTTGTTCTTTCAGATCTTTCACTTGTGTGTGTTCTGAAACTGCCAGCACCGAATGGTGTGGTTTTATTAGGAGCTACAACCAGATGCTTAACAACTTTTCTTATTCATAATCTAAGACTTACTTCTGCTATGCATATAGGAAGCTTTTTTTTAATTGTACCAACAAAAATCCATTTTGTCTCCTACCAAAAGTGCCAAATAGCTTTTGATTCTGGGCAGGGACAAAGCAATGTGGAATATTGTCCTAAACACAGGATAGTGTCACAGGAGTGTAGGTAAAGAACCCATGTTTTCTAGTCCTTACTTACTCCTCCTTCTTTTGTGGCCACAGACAAATCATTTAGACTAAAATTTTCAAAACTGAGAAGTGCCTAAAGTCAGGAACTTAGATTCATGTTTAAACACCCAAACAAAAAAGGCCCTGACTTTTAGATGTACAATCAATGAATATTGAGCCACCTATATATGACATTTGAGTTCCCATGAACTGCAGCATCCTTGCAAAATCAGGCCTGCTTTTTTAGATTGCTAACATTAGATGCTGGCTTCAGTGGCTGTGTCTACACGAGATGCTTACTGCGCAGTTGTTACTGCACAGTCACTTAGTACTTGTACACTCAAGTACCAAATGACTGGACAGTACAGGCATTACTGCACAATAGCACCCCAAAAATGTTTTTTTGGTGATGCTGACTGTGCAGTAGTGTCACATCATGCTTCATGCCATGTGACACTACTGTGCAGCAGTAATGAGCTACTGCACAGTCAGCATACCGTGTAAACTTGGCCAGGGTCTTTGGTTCAGTTCCTAATTTCATATTAGTTTCCTAGTACTAATATAACTGATACTGGGTGCATCTACATGAGACACCATAATATGCAGTAGCCTATTTTACTACACATTAGCATGTCATGGCAAAAACTGTGCCTATGTGTAGTACAATTAGTCTACTGAACACTGAGTGTCACAAAAAAAACCCCATTCACCTTTGCTACTATGCATTAGTGCAGGCTAATGAGCCTTTTTGTAGTACCTCATATTAGAAGGCGCCTATACATGAGCACAAAGGCTGCTCTGACGTGATGGAAGTCTCAACCATGGCAATTACCGTGCTCCGGGACCCTCCTGCATCTCATGTATTAATGTCCCTGTTTTAAAAAATGGTGGTGGGGTCACTTGAACTAAGGCTCATTGAATGAGCTTTAGTTCAAGCGCTCCTGCCACCATTTCTAAGTGCAGGGATGCTGATACATGAGACACGGGGGTGCTTTATTTAGAGTGGCTCTTGGAGCCACTCTAATTAAAGCCCTGCCTCCCTCCACCTATGGAGCACACATAAAAGTGCACAGAGGTACTAAACTTAATGTACAGTAGCAAAGGTGCATTAATGAATGTGTAGATGTGCCCTCTGAAATCTTGCCTGGTATCTATTTCTTCACATATGTTCTCTGCAAATATTTACTACAGTAGTGGCAAGTACTAAATAATATATTTTCAGCAAAGCATATAACATAGGAGAAGAAGTTAAGTATTAAGGCCTAACTAGATGAAACAGATTCTAATCCTACATAAATTTTATACTTCACTAGAAATGGCACGTGAGTGTTGCAGTATCCATCAATGAATGTTTGTAAGGAGCATTCTATAAGTGGTTATCAATTTCAGTGGAGTTACTACCAATTTAAAGCAATATACACAAGAAAACAGTTGCATCTACTGGGATTGCAATGGTCAGAATTTATCCCATAAAGCCATAAATTTTACATATGTTGTTAGTACAGGAACTGTTTTTCAGAACACAGTCTCACAAATTGATGTTTCTTCTTCAAACAAGAGTTTTAAGCCAAGGCAAATAATATTCCCACATGATTTTTGAAGATAGTTTTTCAGGGCTCAGACCCAATACTTGCAGAAAGCACCATACATTTCAAGTTTTTTACTGTGGATGCAATTAAAGAAACATCAGTTAATAAATCAATGTTTTAGATGCGTTTCAGTTAGAGACATTAGCAAATTATCAATCTTCATTCTGGAACACGTAAATTTTTAAACAGCCCATCTTGTTTTTCATACCAACTAAATCAGCATCATTTTGGGGATTGCTGCTTTCAACTTGGTATCATTTCATTAACACGGCATCATTTCATATATTTTTACACAATTTGTGTATTAAACTTGGTGGTATTTTGCACTAAACCTTGATAAAAAAACCCAAGAACAAACAAAATAAGTTTTATAGTAAAAACCCCAACTATCATAACCAAATTAATCTTTTTTTTTTGCAAGGAGCACAAAAACTTTTTGGTAAAATTTATAAACATGCTCAAATGCCATTTTCTGCCATTCAGATCCATAATCTATACACAAAACTGAATCATCAGCTGTGTGTTCTGAGCTTCCAGACAAGTGTTAGCAGTAAGAAGAATTTTAGAAGTCTTGAAACCACATAGAAAAATTAAATGACTGTTTTCCAGTCAAACATGACCAAATGAGCACTAAAAATAAGCAAAACCAGTACTAGAGTTACATTCTGTAGGTAAGAAAAAAATTGTCTTTGTTACTTCAAGAGCTTATTAAAATATAAAACAACCTGAGAATCATGCCAGAGGAAAAAAGTCTGCACGCTGAGGCAACGTCCAGTAAAAATCTGTCTGGCAAGGGAAGTCCAGACAGGGTGTTGCCACTTTAACAACTGCTTTCATAGAGGACTATGCAATAAAGTATGTGGAAAAGTTTTACTTGGTCATTAATAACATAACTTTGGTTTAGAAGTAAAGCCCCCAAATTGGTTGTTGCATAACTGGAGTTTGGGAAGAGAGGTGGGACAACTGGAGCCCCATCCCTGGGCACCAACTTGGGAGGAGGAGGCACAAAAATAGCACAAAAATAGCAACCACCGGGCGCATCTACAAGGGATGCTAAATATGCAGTAGACTAATTCTGCTGTGCATTAGCACATCACAGCAAAATCCATGCTATTGCGCTAGTGTGCAGTAGAATTAGTCTACTGCTCATTAACATCACTTAAAAGGTATGGGCTGGTACTAATGTGCAATAACCACTGCACGTTAATGCACGTGTAGGTATGCACACTGCCACTGCTTTCCCAGCATCCGCACCACACAATCTCATGGTCTGTCTACATTCAGACTGCAGAGTAAGGTAGAGATACCAGAGCTAGGTTTAGAGAAGCTGTTTTGGGTTCCAGAAGCAATATGTTAGTATGGGGCTACTTAACATAAATTAACCTATTAGGACTTCTGTGCTATAATGGCTAGAGTGCTTTGGTACCCAAGCTAAAACATTTAAATTGAGCTCAGATATCTTTACACTATAGTGCTGTCACCAGTGTAGACATATACTGAGTCAGTAAAATCCAGCTTTCCATAGCTTTGGTCACAATCGCTTTGTAACTGTCTTTTGCTGTCTTTAATTCAGGAACTAAATGTTCGTTCCCTTCTGCAAAGATTTGTCCCTGCGTTTAACTACATCCTCTCTCTACTGTAAAACCTTATTCATTACTTATGCTCCTTATATACAAAATGGTTTTGGATTGCACACTAAAATTTAACTGTACATGCCCAGAGGGAGCTCTACTGTTCATGTATAGAACTGATTTTCAGAGGCTATCAGGCAATACCACACCAGCCATTCACCCTTCAAAGAAAACACATTTTTTTTATATGCCTATCAGGCATTTTTAAACTCTAGATCATGGTGATGACTACAGTCTGAATCTTTTCTTAACTGAGTCTGACTGTGACTAAGAGGAAGGAGATTTCCCCCCCTGAGCTTTACTATTTCTTATGTCCCAGGCAATCTGATGGTTGTTAGATGTGAGGCAAACATACGGATCTCATCCTGTCTGTGTAAAGTTTTATTTTACCTTTCTGCAATACTGTACTTTGTGGAAGAGGAGGGGCAGCACAGGACTGAGAGCAAGAGACTTTAATTTTTCTAATTCCAATTCTAACAATGACACCTCTTTGTCCTGGATTGGCTCATAATCTTTTTCTTTTTGCCTTTCTATCTGTAAAATGGGAACAACAGTACATATGAAACTTAACCACAGTATATTCTAGGGTTGTTGCAGTGATTAATTCAATAGTAAACATTTGCAGCATTTGTTAGGCCAGGTACAAACATTACAGTTTTACCAGTATAAGTGATTGGAAACCAGCCTACAACCTAACAGGACAAAGTTAAGCTAAATGTAAGTTCTTGGAGGTAAATTCTTTTGGGAAAAAAAGGATTAGAGGTAAAAAAAGATGTAAATACTTTTGGAGAGTTGGAGGGAAAACATAATCAGCTGTTACTTCAATTATTGTCACAGGAAAAAAATGACCTTAGGCTTAAAAAGTTGTACATGCTTTTGGCTTGCCAGTAACTCAAGAGAAAACAAACAAAATGACCAACCCTAAACACAGTGGAAATATGATATTTCTAGCCTAGAAACTTTATAGTTTGGGAGACAAAATTAAAAGTTCTAAGGCCAGGTACAGACATGACACTTCCACTAGTATAAGTGATCAGAACCGGGTCTATACCTGTAACAGAACAGGAGTTCGGCACATGTAGACTAGTTTAAAAATGGAAAAATTGAGTCTAAGATTTGCCTCCCAAAGGGTGGCCATTAATACACAGGAGATCAGGTTCTATTCGTATGTCTGCATAGCACAATACAGCACTGACAGAGATACCCCAAGGTAGCTCATTTAGCAAAAAACGTATACCAAACTAGTGTCATGTGCCATCCAAGCTTTTTTTTTTGCTGAACAATTTCATTGTTTTCTTCTTTAGCAAATGAACTCTTGTCATCCACTACATAGGCATTCTATAAATATAAGAATACATTTAAAAGTAATTGTTAGGTTTTGCCTTCAAGTCTAAATTGGAATTTGGATGTTTTAATAGACCTTTCATTAATACTAATATTTCCCTTAAAATATTTAATATTAGGAAAGAGCTTGTCCCTAACCTTGCAACTCCACTGTTATAAGTTTTGATTTGTAACTGTGTTGTATAATAGTGCTATGTGTACCAAAGGGAAAAATTCTAATCTATTTAGTGCTAAGATATTGGCCCTGCCACCTTCCACATCTATTCTATCTGTAATCTTATGGTCATGCTGCCGCATATTTTTCTTAATAGATTCATTTCTGCATCCATGGATTCAGTCTTCTTACCAGACACCCTTGCTTCACAGAACTTAATTCACAAGTCCACCAATGCTTTGTTGTGAGTTGGACTTGGAACCTTTCCCCAGGCACTAAAATTATCACACATCCCTTTAGTATTTTAACTGTTTCATTGGACCCACCTTCATATTGTATATTAACATTTTGTAAGCAGATGAATGGCCTTTCCTGGCTATCTCCTTGGTTTTCCAAATTCAAAAATAATTCTGTAGTGGATGACATGGGATACCCATAAATGAAAACAGTACAGTAATTCCAGATGGTAACTTAGTACATTTTTTAAGGAAGTAAACAAACAAATTAAGTATAAACGGTTTTCAAAGTGGATGTGCATTAATGACACAAATAAACCCATCAGGCCACAGTAAACCCTTGATATTATTATAGGAACAAATACTGGAGGCCTGCTTACGAGATCATACTGCCTCTGCTGAACTGTTTCATATGCTAGATGCACATTTATTGAAGCTGTTGTTGGATAGGAGTAACCTCATATGAATAGCTTCAACTTAAAAGTAACCACTTGATTTTAGCATTTTAGAAAGTGTGCGCTGTTTTTAGCGTGGATTTTATTTTCAGATAAAATCTTTCTCACCCGTGTACTTAAATTTCTCATAGGAACAGTGATGTAGATGCTGAGACTGGATTGACAGTCCTTTAGTATTTGTATTCTGAGGCCTGTCTAGAAATTACCATATAATACATGTCAGCCTGTAAAACATATGCATCTGGTCGCATGGGCCAGATGAGTGATGTGGAGCTGCTCTGCAGGCCAGATTGAACTGACAGGCTGGCCCCACATTCCCGTCCTGCTCTTGTTGCTGCTGGGCTGTGCCGCAAGGCCCCAAAGCCCCCATCGCATGCAGCACAGCCCCAGAGCTACACACAGCCACTCTGAGGTTGTGTTGCATGTGGCGACTGCGCCATTGCTCCCTGGGTATCGCACGGGGCCATCTAGCACACCCTACCCACTCACTGCCTGTGGTTCATACAAAGGCACATGGGCAGTACCAGGGGCCAGTTGATACAGCTGTGGGCTGTATCTTTTGACACATCTGCTGTAAAATAGATGACAAATGGCACCTGAAATGGTAAACAGGACAAGGCAGACAAGGTTCCTTGTCTGCCTATGTCCTTAGACCAACACGGCTACAACCTACACCCCTAAACAGGACAAGTGCATTTTCATGAGTGATATTTTTTTCAGGATTTTAGGGAAACTGACCACCCCATAGTAGAAATCATTTATTTGATGCCTACAGATTTATTTGCCTTTCTATGCAAACACTTGCATACATGCTCTGTCTTCTCAGGACTACAGCTCTCCTGGCTGACTAGGCCTTCACTCAAACAGGTAACAAACCCCACGCTGGCACTGGGCAAATGTCACCTGAGGGATTTTAAGAAATGTAGGTCCATTCCTGATATGTTAAGCCTGCACCGAAGTTCTGAATTTTAATTGAGAAAATTGGTCACTGAAACCCAGTGCTTTTCTATTTTAGGTACAGGGCAGTTGCTTCCTGGAGTCGTGTACAGGGAATTGGAATCCCTATGATCACTGCTATTGAAATTTTCTCCATTTGGATTCTCTCCTTTATACTGGCTATTCCAGAAGCAATTGGTTTTGTCATGGTAACTTTCAGATACAGGAATGAACGCCACACTACCTGCATGCTCAATGCTACAAGCCCGTTTATGGTGGTACGTATATATTTACCAACAGTCTTCCTTCTTTTTTTGCAGTCACCAGTGTATAAAACATAGACATTTGAAGGATCTTACGTTTTTAGAATTAAACAAAGCTTTATTTAAGTTTCCAGTGGGGTGGTTGGAATAGGAAACTTTGTTTTAACTTACTAGTACGGTAACTGTGACTTGCAACTATACTCATTTCTTTGCTAGCCAAAGTTTATTTTTTGCAGAGGCTCTGTTATGGTTTTACAATTCAGCCCTGTATTGCTGGGGCGCACTGCACAGGCCTATCAATGTAACAGGTCCACTGGAAGCCCAGTGCTTATAGAAGGTATAATGTTCCTTGGGGCTTCCAGGCATAGAAGGCAATGTGCCTTTAGCTTTTCATTTTCTCATACCTCACCAAATACCAAATAAGATGCACACCTTTTTTTGGGAAGACAAAATGGGGGGTGGGATTTTTTCCAGAGTCATAACTAGAGCTGGCTTTTTCGTGAAGACAGTCTACAGAATGGCTTCCAGTAAGCAGGAGGGAGAATCCGTGTTAACCCCTTTACAACCACTCAAATTTGTGCCACATTTTAGCAAGATTTGTCCCATAATAAAGAGATTGAAGATATATAGTACCAAGGTGGTACCCACTATTGTATGACATATCACCCATATCCTTGTTACAGAAATAAAACTTACCAAACTTGAATTCAAGTTGAGAGAGGCTGTGAAAGGTTTAGCACTGGACTGGGTCTGTTGCCCCCTCCCTTCCTCTTGTGTGCTGGCAGGAGAGAGAAACCGCTAGTTATCTGGTAGCACCATGTCTTTGTGCTTCTGTGCCTCCACGCAGTGAAGTTCTGGTGAAGAAAATCAGCTTCCCCACTTCAGGCATGCACCCCAATTTTAGAGGGCTGAGTTTTTTGGGGAAAAGGTGAATGTGGTATATAAATAAATATGGTAACCATCTACTCTTCATGCGGTCAGCCAGCTCTAGTCATTGTATGGATCAGGACAAGAACAAGCCATGGTAAAGCCTATTGTGTATACCTTATGATCATTCATCTACCCTGTCTTCTCATAGAGGTTAACATTTGCAAAGCTGTGGTATTTATCAAGAAATCTCTTATTGGGTCTGTGTTAGCAAGCCAACTTCTCCTCAAAGTGCCATGCACACCTCTGTATTAAAAAAATAATAGTAGTAATCGTATGAAGTATTCTGCAGACAAGGTTCCTTGGGTGAATTTGATATCTTTTATTAGACCAACCCAAATGGTTGGAGAATAGTTATTAAACAAGCTTTTGGGTTCAAAAACCCTTCATCAGGCTAAGGACACTGCAGCAGTTGCTGCGTGCTCTTCCTGGATGGAATGACAAGTAAACAAGCTAGGGGCTGGGCTGGGCTGGGCTGGGCTGGGCTGGGCTGGGCTGGGCTGGGGAGTCAGTTGCCAGGCAGATTATAATGTATCAAAAATCCAATGTCTATGTTTAGTCCCTGATCTCTAGTATCCAGCAGGTTGATGAAATGGAGCTCATAGGCTCGTCTCTGGGATGTGTTGTGTAAATTTCCCTTGAGGATCAGGACTGAGAGATTGGAGAGAGAGTGGCCCTCCTGTGAGAAATGTGCCCCCACCGGTAATTGGGTGTTTCTGTCTTTGATGGATTTCCGGTGTGCGTTCATTCTGGTGCGCAGTTGTTGTCTGGTCTCTCCTTCATATCTTCCATCAGGGCATTTGGTGCATTGGATGAGGTATACTACATTCCTGGAGGTGCAGCTGTAAGATCCTGGGATGCTGATGGCTCTGTTGTGGGGTGTAGTAATAGTGGGGGTGGTGGAGATGTGGGGGCAGGTTTTGCATTTCTTGTCATGGCATGGTCTGGATCCTTTCGGTGTGTTCTGGGGTTGAGGAAGTTTGCTTCTGGTGATGAGGTTGGCGAGGTTCGGTGCTTGTCTGGAGGCTAGGATGGGTGGCTCTGGAAAGATTTTTTTAAGAATAGGGTCTTTTTCTAATACGGGTTGCAATTTTTTGAGGATTTTCCGTATAGGTTCAAGGGATGGGTGATAGGTCATAACCAGTGGTGTGCGATTTGTGGGTGTTTTTCTTCTGTACTGCAGCAGTTCTTCACGTGGTATCCAGGTGGCTCTTTCAAACGTGCGATCTACCTCTCTGGAGGAGTGTCCTTGCTGGGTGAAAGCCTTTTTAAGATTGGTGAGGTGGCGATCCCGGGTGTTCTCTTCAGTACAGATGCGGTGGTATCTGAGGGCTTGGCTGTATATCACAGCTTTTTTGGTGTGTTTCGGGTGATTGCTGGTTTTGTGCAGATATGTATGTTGGTCTGGGGGTTTCTTGTATACTGTGGTCTGTATTTTACCCTTCTGGATACTGATCATTGTGTCTAAAAAGGGGATGTTGGTGCTGGAGTATTCTAAAGAAAGTCGGATGGAGGGATGGTGACTGTTGAATTTCTGGTGGAACTCAATTAGAGATTCCCGGTTCTCACTCCAAATGATGAAGATGTCATCGATATATCGTAAGTACAGCAAGGGTTTGATGGTGCAGTTCTTGAGAAAGTCTTCTTCCAGGTGGCTCATAAAAAGGTTGGCATACTGTGGGGCCATTTTAGTGCCCATAGCTGTTCCCATCATCTGGAGGAAGTGTTGATTATTAAAAGTGAAATTGTTGTGTGTGAGGGTGAAGTGATATCTTTGGGTCTGATGGAAGATATGTAGGAGAGACCAGACAACAACTGCACACCAGAATGAACGCACACCGGAAATCCATCAAAGACAGAAATACCCAATTACCGGTGGGGGCACATTTCTCACAGGAGGGGCACTCTCTCTCCAATCTCTCAGTCCTGATCCTCGAGGGAAATTTACACAACACATCCCAGAGACGAGCCTATGAGCTCCATTTCATCAACCTGCTGGATACTAGAGATCAGGGACTAAACACAGACATTGGATTTTTGATACATTATAATCTGCCTGGCAACTGACTCCCCAGCCCAGCCCAGCCCCTGGCTTGTTTACTTGTCATTCCATCCAGGAAGAGCACGCAGCAACTGCTGCAGCGTCCTTAGCCTGACAAAGGGTTTTTGAACCCAAAAGCTTGTTTAATAACTATTCTCCAACCATTTGGGTTGGTCTAATAAAAGATATCAAATTCACCCAAGGAACCTTGTCTACCTATATCCTTAGACCAACACGGCTACAACCTAAACCCCTGCAGCATGAAGTATTCTGTATACTTCATAGCATCATGTTTCATGCAAAATACAAAACCTACAGTAATATATTGTTTTACGTGTAAGACACTAAATGCCAAGACATATATGTAACATTGAGTTGGAAGCATTCTGCCTCTTCTAATACTATTGGAGCTATTATTTTCCTCACCATTAGTCATCACAATATCTCCAAGGAGTAAAACTTTTAGGACTTAATGGAGTCTCTGGCACTTTTCCCTTTATGGGGTCAGAACTCTGTGTGGGTGAGGGTTTAACAGGTACATTGGAAGTGTTTAGCAATCAACTGTGTTTAGTTTTGACTGTCCCTTTTGGCAGAAATGCAGCCTCAGCAACTTCACTTGGAATACATGGAGTATAAGCCAATGACAAATTTGACACTTATATAGGTCCTAGTTTGGGAGGGGGAACAAGGGCAAGAGAAAAATAACTGTTCCTGCTTGGGTATGGTGCTCTCCTACTGGTGGGGATAGAACAAAACTGTCCATAACTTGTAGGTATGAGGAGCAAATATAATGTAGAACATGCAGTCATCGTAATTTAAAAGTGTACTCAGCAAAAATAGTATCCTGGTTCCCTTCCTCTTAAGTGAAGTTTAATGGCCTCTCCTTCCCCAACACAGGATTGACTCAATTCACTCCCTTTTCCCCATGAGAAAGAGTAAGTGTTCTTCACCCCTTCTAAAGCTAAGTTCTTTCTTGGGAAGGACCTTGGTCATGGCACATTTCATTATTTTTGTTCCGTTTTGTTGCACTATCCAAACACAAAAGTCTAGATTTTTAAACAAAAACAAAACAAACAAACAAAAAGGAACATTTTACGTACTCACTGAACCCAAAAGCTCCAAGAACAACTGTGGTTTGATTTTCCAAAAAAAATTAAATTGTGTAAAATTTCAAGCTGAGATAAGTATGGGAAGTATCAGTTAAAAAGAATAATGTTGTAATATTTAGCAAGTGTGTGAAAACAGTAGATTAAAATGAAAAGTGCCTCTCAACTCTAACTATAGTGTCCACTATCAGAACCACTGTAACACACGGTCACTGCATTTTGGGAGGGCTATAAGACGGTCTAGTAGTAGGGGACATTCATCTTTAAAGTCGTCTTTTGGAAGATTTGGGCTGAGATGTGAATCCTAGGAGGCTGAGTGCATTAGGAAATGTGTTTTAAATGCACATTTCCTGTAGCAAACTAGTTCCATGTGGACTTGCAAGGAAAACAAAAGGATGCCTTTCTCTCTTAAATCAACCCAGTTTTGCACTTTGATGTAAGCTTGGTGAAACTCAGATTCCATAATTAATCATTTACAGACGTTCGTGTAGGTTTTATAACTTAGAAATTTCCAAATGTCAGTCCTCCATGCAGAATCAACAAGTTGGTCAGAGCCCTGGCCCTGGTTAAGGCTATTTTGTTGTTGTTGTTTTGCTTATTTAACTTCCTTTATTTTAGACATGCAGTGCTTATGAAAGCTGTTGGATTGCCACTATAGAAATGGAAGTGTTCTTTTTAGGTATAGAACATGTACACCAGGGATCATAGCTTGCAGATGCCCCAACACTATCTTACTAACAGGCTTCAAATCTGAGCTGGAAGAACATCTTATCCTAAGGGAGATAATTCTGTCTGCATGTACATACAGCTCCCGCTTCTCTGCAAGCTAGGGTGCCAATCGGCACTCTCTACCAGCACAACCTAGGCAGCAAAAATATTTTAAAATATTGTTTCTCCTCTGGGTTTCTTCTGACAGAAAAACAGTCTGGAACCCCAGCAGGTGAAATTCTGTCCAAAAGAATTTGCAACCCCTCCTCCACATTATGATGGGGAGGAGAAGAAGAGGGTAAAAAAGTTAATGAGCAAGTTACCTGGGGTGGGCATATGGCCAAGATACCATGATTATATGCCAGTTCAGTTTACCTATTGGGGGAGCTTCTGTAAGGGAATTCTGATGAAACCCCTTCTGCAACTTCCTGTTGCTCTCTGTGACTTCCTCCAGGATATTATTCCCTTTACTCTTCCTTGCCAGCACTACCTTCCCAGGTTTCAATTCTGGAGGTCTCTGAACTCAGAAGGAAGGAGCCTTATAACTGTAGGAACTCAATAGGCACACAGATGTTTTTGTTCTCTGAAGCTGATTTAAATTGAACAAAATTATATTCTGGCTGCTGGAGCCTTCTAATCGAGCCCAAGTACCCTGGGCTTCACCCTACTTAAAAGCTGAAATCAGTCTAGAGGAGAATTCCCTATGAGCCCGATTCTGAACAATCTTACACTGAGTAGTTTTCTCTCTCTAACTTGCCCCTGGGCTTCAATGGGAGTATTGAGATGTGCCTGTCAACATGAGGAAAAGATGCAGAATAAGACCTGCAAGCATTCATTTTTCCTTTACTTCTACCTATCCAGGGATAAAACTGTTTCTCAGCAACTCAAGGGTTCTCATGTAACTAATAGTTCTATAGATGAAAGGGCCGAAAAATTAACAGAAATCAATCTGCTTCATTTTTTTTTCATCTTCAGACATTTATTGCTGTTCAGTTTTTATACATAAACAGATTTTAGACCTCTGACCTCTTTATTCGGCAGTTGGGAGTCACAAAATCCTCAGTTATAATATTATGACATTTTGGTGTGGGAACTGTGATGTTACAAGTAAAATTACATCCGCAAGGAATAAACAAGCTAGGGAAAAGATTATGCAAAAGCAGGATCCCCTTTACATGCATCTATCTCTGTGACTAATAACCTAGAAACAGGAAGCATTCAAGACTGTCATATTTCAACACACAGTTTTGGCTAAGCATAAAAGTGAATCTTTAAATATGGAAAAAGAATATAATATTTCCTCAAATTCGTAATTAGAGCTGCCATCAGAGGAATACACTTTGTAAGGTTTTGTCAAACATAATAGTCTCCCTACACTGCTTCAAGTATTTGAAAATCACATAGGAAAATAAAAGTAAACTTTTGATGGCCCTAATTTCCTGTCATGAAAAAGTTGCATAGTATTCATTCCAGGCAAAGGTTTAAAACTAACCACACAGCTGAATCCATTGGAAGTGGTCAGTCTTAAGCTTCACATTTTCCAGACCAGCACACATTAAGTGGCTTCTATCTGCCTAGCACATAAGCAAACTTACTAGTAATCTTTCTACTGATAGCAGAGGCTGATTATACTAACAAGACATTTTGAACCTGCCCAGTTGGAATCCAAAACAGTTTACAGGAGCTTTAAAAGGTAAATGACTTTTGTTGAGAAAGGCTCTTATCAAGACTTGCTATCACAGAGGTTTAATACACAGCTTAGTGGTTGTGTTATTGTTAGGAGTCAAACTGATGCTTATTTCAATTTGGCAAGTAATTCATATGGTAGGAGTTGAGTTACGATTGTCATGACTGGGCATAAATGCACAGCACGTACTTCCACAAGAAGTTGCTTCTAGCCCAAAACGGATTGCAACAAAGGTGCAGACAAATTATCACCATGGTAAGCAGAATGTCAATGCCGCTGCCAAGTCCCTATTTTGTCTGTATAAAGTCATCTCCCTGTTTCCATGTTAGTGAAGTAGCCTGGTAGTTCAGGACATAATATGGTGGGCAGAATCCACTGAAAAAAAATGATTTATAATTATTTGATTTAATCAGAAGGGGCAAGATTACCCATACAGCTAGGGAGGCTATAATATGGGATTACTGCTAGTTCTAATAATACTTTTCAGATGTTAATTAAGAAAAAGTGATGACAAACGAGTTGTAGGAACTAGATAAATTTAACCCATTCCCTAAGAAATATCTTGATGGTGCTTTAAAGAGATTCCCTGTCAGAAGGCTCAGAAAAAATATGATCAGCTGTTCAGTCATATTTCTTTTATATGTTCTATTGTATCTAAAGAAAATGTATCCTCTTCTCTTTCCCTTATCATCAGTTTTACAAAAATGCAAAGGATTGGTGGCTGTTTGGTTTCTATTTCTGTGTACCACTAGCATGTACGGCCGTCTTCTACACGCTGATGACATGTGAAATGCTAAACAGGAGGAACAGCAACTTGAGAATTGCTCTCAGTGAACACCTAAAGCAGGTAAATATTAAGGAAACCTAGAACTAAGGAGCACTACTGCTGTGTCTACAGGCAAGTTTAGCAATCTTTCAAAATAGCTTTTAATAAAAATGAATTCCATAAATAGAAAGTGAGGCTGCAGCTGACTTTTGACCCTGAGGTATTCAACCAAACCCAGAATGTAAGAATAATTTATAGTATAAGCAGATATGGGAGACAACATGTTCAAGTGACTAACCTATGTTTATTTCCTTTTCTTAGCAAGTGTGACAGTCCTATTCACTCACTCTCTAACCTCGATACTCTGCTGGCTAAAATTCCGTGGAAACCAGCTACAAAGATTTGCTAAAAATACATTTCCTGAATTTCTCTGCAAAAATATAAAATGCTCTGCTTTAGTCCATCTTAATAATGTAAACTTTCTGAATAAAGAGATCAGTGGCAGAGTGCTCTGGTTATAAACACTTAGGCCTTATCTAAATGAGGCTGGAATTATTTTAGAGTTTTCCCACTGACACCCACCCACCAGCATGACTGTACCAATGGGAGCAAGAACACAAGCACAGATAGGATGTGAGCAGCTATCGGCATTTTGCCATAGTGTCGTCTGGATCTTCTCTGAATAGGTATAGACAGTGATAAAAATAGAGAGAAGGGATATGCTGCTGTCACTGATGCACCCCACATTGCTACTACGAATGGACCAAAGAAGAGAGAGAGGTGTCATTTCAGACCATATTTTCCTTCTTTGTAGCTCTTTTCTATGTCACATTTTGGACTGCAACTTCAAAAAAACAACCTGTAGCCAGGTCTCTGCTATTATGATCTGGCAAATGAGTGCAAATCTTACCTCAGCTCCTCGTTTCTTGACTTTGTATTTACATCTGTGAACGACCCTCTAGAAGCAAAATACATAGTCCCACTACCCAAGGGAAGAGCCTTCATAGCACAAAGTGAGCCCTGTGAGAGCTTTCCCTGTGCTTTTCAGAGTTTATTTAGGCAGAGCAGGGGTAGGTGAAAGGAGGTTAGACAATCTTTTGACTTTCCAGGCATGAGATACGTGTCCTGTACCCACAGAGTCTACTCAAGTCATTAGAAGTAGAAGGGTATAGGAAGGAATCCATCCATTAGGCCTGTGCGAAGAAGCTAGTATTTGCTCCAGATTCGGATTCGGACAGTTCGGGGGACAACAATTTGATTTGGTGATTTGAATCACTGTCCTGAATCGATTCAGCTGAATCTGATTCAGAGATTCAGCCACCGCCAAATTGGCCAAATCTCCGAATCAAACAGTTCATATCCCCTGCCCACTCTCCCAGCCCCATCAGTGGCTGCCCTGCCCGGCCCCAACATCCCAGCTGTTTAAAAATAAAAATTTTAAGCCCTGCAAGCAGCTGCCAAGCTCCTACTCTGAGATCAGAGCCAAGGCTGGGAAAATGTCCCCTGTCCCAGCAGCTCCCTCCTGCTGGGCCCTCACTCTGATCCTGCCAGGCCCCTGCTCTGAAATCAGTCTGGCATCCAGGCAGCTGCTGGGGCAGGAAATATTGTCCCAGCCCTGTCTCTGAATTGCTGAATGGAGCAGGGGCCCAGCAACAGGCAGCTGCCTGGAGGAGGGGACAGTTCTCCCACTCCCTGCTGCCTGGGCTGACCAGGAGCAATTTGCTCCCTGTCAGCTATGTACCCATGTGCTACTGCACATTAGCTAATGCATGGTAAATCTACTTGTATTTACAGGCAGTAGAAAACCATGCACTAGCCTATTTCAATGTGCAATAGCTGCTGCACACGGTTACATAGTGACGCTTTACTACACAGAAGATTAGTCTACTGCACAGTAAAGCATCTTATGTAGATATACCCACTGATTATGATAGTTGTTCCCTAAATATGCAGTGGAAGATTAGGGTCTGATAAGTAACACTTAATGGCATAGCTTTTCTTAGACTGCCAGCTTGCCTGATCATCATTTAGCAACTAGATTGACAGACATCAATAATCTTTTGGATTTTTTTTTTCTTTCTTCAGCGTCGAGAAGTTGCCAAAACTGTTTTCTGTTTAGTAGTGATTTTTGCGCTCTGCTGGTTCCCTCTCCATTTGAGTCGAATTTTGAAGAAAATGGTATACAATGAAAAGGACCCTAACAGATGCGAACTGCTTAGGTACTAAGTTTTTTCTTATTCCAAGCATTCACAATGAAAAAAAAGTGAAACATTGCCCAGAGTTTACTATTTCATAATTTTGTTGTCCCTGCAGCTATATATGTAACCAAACACTAGAAAGTTGGTTGCGTTGGCACCTCCATTTTGCAGTCTTCATTGGGGGTAGATAACAGCCAAATTTGGTTTATTACCATTATGTACATTTTCCCTTCATTTTTCCATAGTGGAGCCTTAGGCCAGTTATTTCAGGCAGACCATGCTTAAAGTATTGCCTACCTTGGAATAAGATAAGCGGTGGATAATTAATCTTTGTATCATAGAAAAATTGGCTGTGTGTAACATTAATGCCTTTGCAACGTATAAATGGTTGTAATTATTTTACTTTCTATTTTACTTTCTTGTTGTCCAGTTTCTTGTTGCCACTGGATTACATCAGCATCAACCTGGCAACCATGAACTCTTGTATAAATCCAATCGCTCTCTATTTTGTCAGCAAGAAGTTTAAAAACTGTTTCCAGGTAAGATTTCTGTCCTAAGACCTTTTTCTTTTTAAATGTTGATTTTAAACCCAGTAGATATGTTCTAGTCAAGCACTTAGTAATTATTTATTTGTTATCAGTTTTAAGGAGGGGTATATAAAGGAATGAAGGATTATAAATTATCTAATTTGCTAGCCAGAAGGTCACATAGTACACATACCAAACTGAGAGCTGAAAATATCCAGCTAGTTTTAGGCACCAAACCAATAAATGCTTGGTTTGACATAGTCCACCTAGATAAACATTAATTGATTAAGTAGTTTCAAAGGACGTTTCTACTATCCAAAAACTCCCCAAAAAGCAGTTTTTCAATCTGATAGACTGTAACCAGGGGAAAGGGCAGGGATAAATCTGCTCCATATTATTTGGGGACCATGGAGAGGCTTCAGGCCTGGACCTCTCACTGAGTGTGTCTACACGAGGCACCCACTGCACAGTAACTGGTGTTACTGTACAGCAGCATCCCAGCATGGTTGCCTAGTGACACTTATTGCGTAGTAGCTCATTACTACTGTGCAGTAGCATCACATCACAGTTCATGCCCAGCGACACCACTGTGCAGCAGTAACGAGCTACTGTGCAGTAGTAAAAAGCTATTGCATAGTAAATGTCTCATGTAGATGTGCTCACTGAGTACCAGGGGAAGGGGACTAGGAAAAGAGGGGTAGCCCATGCTGCCACTGCTCCAAATTCAATTAACTAACTCCTTGCCTGACCCCTCAAATACAATTCCATATCACACAGCTCCTCTCCAGCAGCTCCAGGTTAACTAGGTCAGGCTATACCCTAATCCCCACCATAAAATTAATTTATCCCTCCCATCCACTCATCATAAATCACATCCCACATTCCACTTTATCAGTACAGCTAATCCAGGCCATCTCCCCACATTCAAGTGATTTATTCCACCTGCCTCTGAACCAATACAATGAATTTATGTCTCAACCCACAGGGATACAGTGTAGTTATTTTAAGCTCAACCCTACCTCTCTACAGCACTCCCGCTGCTACTCCACAGCTTTTATTGCACTGGGATTCTCACCCTCATTCCCTTTCTCCCTAAAGAGCTGTAAGAGGAAATCCCAGCTACACAGGAACAGACATTGTTTTCCATTAAGGTGAATAAAAGTCAGAGGGAGCATGCTGAACTGTTATATTTTTCAGAGGAGATAATGTAGCCTCAATCTGTAAAAACCCAACAGTTTACACCTGATTCACTTCCTCCTCCAATCTGTGAGAAACAGAGCAACCTTACCTATTTCCGTTATACCACTCCCCTAACCGCAGACATTTGTCTGCTTCTGTGCCTACTTCTTTCTGTTTTTTACATAAGAGTGTCCATGTGATGGGGGTGGGACAGACAGGGACAAAACATCAGGAGGAGGATTCCCTTCTTTTTTCTCCACCCTTGCTAGTCTGCTGTTGCTAATCCTTGTCTGGCAATATTACCTTCATTTGTAGCATAGTGGAACAAGGATAGGGGTGCAGCTGTTGTTGAGAATATGTCACAACACTTGAGGAATTTGGTGGGATTAGCTCTTTCAAATCAAACTCAAGCCAAATTTCCATTTGATGTGCTGGAAGCTTTGCCTAAACCAAGAATGGAGAGTCCCCTAATTTGTTGGTGTTGTGAAGAGTAATTAAAAGCATTACATGCAATTTAAGGTCAAACTCTGCCTGTCATCAGCTGTCTTCATTTGGGGGTCTATGTATGCTTCTGAACTTGAAGGCAGAGTGCAGGCCTATAGATTGATGTTCTTTGAAATCCTTTTTCTTTCTAGTCATGTCTGTGCTGTTGCTGCTACCAGTCTAAAAGTCTAGTGACTTCAGTGCCAATGAATGGAACAAGCATTCAGTGGAAAAACCAAGACCTGAACAACCACATTATAGATCGAAGCAGCCATAAGGACAGCATAAACTGAAACTAAGGAACTTTGACATCACTTCAGAATCCATCAGGACAAAAAGTATCACATCAAAGCTGTTTAAACAGGAAATCAATGAGTATTCCATGAAATATAATCTATGCAGACGTTTTTGTGCCCTTCTACCTAATTACACAGACATGACCGAGTAGATTGACCACACACTTAAACTTCTGTGAATTGGGATCTTCCTGACAATGTTCCTGTCTCTGACAATTATACTCATCTTATTGTACAGTTGAAAGACTCATTCTGCACTGTGCAGACTGTTTGCTGTCTATGAACCAGGCAGGAATGGCCCAGTGTGGAACTGGTACACAGCCATGTCTTTACATGATGGTTGATTAGAATTATTCACATGGGATTTTTTGCAAGATGTCAAAAGTGGAATCTGTGAGCGTATAGTTGATCTCTGCCCTTCTGCCAAGGAAATACTTAATTGAGTGGTGGTTATACTCTGTACAAGAGCATGTTTAGCATGATTTTTACAAAGCTTTTATTTGGAAATGTGTGAATCTGTGCCAGTATTTTTTTTAACTTAATTTTGCAAGATGAGACAATGCAAGAGCTGAACATTTTGCATTTGAAGCACTTTGCTATTCAAAGATTGGAACAGACCTTCTCACATACCACCAACATTAGGCACTTACAGCATAGACTGATACCAAAAAGAAGGAAATATAACACGCTACATATTCTAACTCTCTGCTTAGTAAACTTTTTTTCTATATTGCCAAAAAGAATAATCTGTGACAATAAAAAATAGGAAGAGGCGATCTCTCAACTAGTCATATTTAACTCTTAAACTAGATGAACCTATATTCAAACTATATCTGTTTTGGATGTAAATTGAATTGAGAGTGCAGAAGTATTAATGGTGCACCATAAACACCTTACTAGGACTGTCTGGAACTCTTCTCAGAAGATGGTCAAGAGCAGTTCACATACTGTCATGTAATGGAGCTGAAGTTATTGCCTCAGCAAATGAAGACAGAACTCATACTGCAGTCCAATAGAGTTGTATACACATAATGATTTTATGTCTCATGCTTACAAAGTTCAAATGTTTAAAATGAGTATAAAGTTCTTATTGGGGTTATTAACCATAAAAATACTATTGACAATATAATATATAGAAAATATTACTTACATACATGTAAACATGTGACATGACTTTCATTACCACCAGCTCTTGTTACATGGCAAGACATTTGTTGTTTGGCTGTTATGTCTGCTAAATAGATAGTGTTTTATTAAATAGAAGAATGAAATAGAGCAGTATCAGATACAATATGCCTGCTGCAGAAACGTACCATGAGATTTATAATATCTGGTAGGCCAGGTTGCAAGGTAATAACTACAATGCTGTTTTTAACATCCAGTTGTGTTGCAAGTAGAAAACACAAGCTTGAACATTATTTACCAGGTCAAAGTATTAAGTGCCTTCTGCTGCACAATTTCCCAAATGTTTACACACACAGCAAAAAGAATCTTTTAATGTATATTAAAAAAAAAATCCTGCTCTTTAAACTACTTCATGTATTTTGTGGGCTTTTGTCTCTATGGCATATATGTGTGTATATATACATACAAATTTATGTTAATACATTATAAAACTAAATATAATCTTTTGACAGTGCTTTGTAGTCATGCCCAAGAGCATGCTATTGAATGAGACTTGGCTGAATTTTATTTAAAACATCCCAGCATCCAAGCTGTACCAATAACCAGAGGGAACAAATAATGATAATTTTTCTTTCAGAATTCTGGCTGTGTGAAGTCTCTTTACACCTAGATCCCTTCATTCCTATATGAGAGAATCCACCAGAAAGGACATGCAAGTCAAGCAATAATAGACATGTGGGATGTTTTGTGAAGCAATAACAGACAGGCTTCAACATTATTAAAGCTGGGAAGGGATGCTGTATGCTCATACCTGTGCTCATATGCCCTTTAGTTGACTCTAATGTGGACAAAAGGAATCTCATGATAATATCAAACCAATAACATAGTTACTAGGAGCCATTCATCAGCTTCTGTGAAGAGGCAGGTTGTAGAAGCCACCCAGGGGAGAGAAACTTCAGGCTAGGTACAGACATTCAAAAAGCCTTAGGCAGAATCAATCTAAGTTATGCCGATTTTCTGTAAGCGGCAAATCTTAGACTGGGCTCCACCATTTTTATACCAGTCTGTGTGTGCCAAACCTCTTCTGTTACAGTTTCTGATTGCTTATACCAATAAAAGTGTAATGTCTGTACCTGGCCTCAGTCTACAGAGACATTACTGCATTTTCCTTACTGCTATCAGAGAAGGGTCCAGCAGTGAAAATCCCAGTTTCATTTACATCCAGAAGCTGGCCCTTTCAACCTTAACCTACACAGGACATAAGCTGCAAGCTGTGACAAGCCAAAAGTTTTACCTTCTTAATATTGAATTCTATTGCTCTTAACCCAACTGGTGCTTCCCTGATGCTGTATCAACCTTCTTGACAATTTGGCTTGACAGGAAAAATGCCTTCCTGACCCAAACTGATGATTAGTCAGAACAGCAGAGGCATAAAAGACAGCTCCCTTGCTGTTCCTAAGGAAAGAGAGAGAGTGTAGAAGCTGCCAGGAATAGGAAGCTGTTGATAAGCCTGGGCAAGCTGAAATAAGGGATTGGGACCATTAGAAACTACAGGTGCACCGATATATCAGTCCATATCATATCAGCACAAATAAAAAGAAAATTGATATTATCGGCAATTGTTTTTTTATGGCCAATTTAGCTGATAATGTCACAGATAAATGCCACATGCATGCGCACAGCCAGGAATGCAACCTGGCAGCATGAAGAGCAGCGTCTGACTGATAAGTCTGTGGGAGGGAAGGGGCATAGAGGAGGGAAGGGGTAGTGGGGCAAACTAAGGCCCCCACGGTGAGGTAGGGAGTGGGGCTGGGGCAGGGCCAGGGGCAGGTACTGCCCAGCCAGGGCAGGGCAGATTGCAGTATGGAGCTGCAGGCAGCTTGTCTGGGGCCTAGTGGGGCAGGAAGGGGGGCAGTTCCCACCACTGCGCATACCCCCAGGGGAGGCATGGGGGGCATGTGCCCCTTGGATTTGTGCACAGGGTGAAGGCAGGCTGCCTACTGCAGGCAGGGCTGTGCCAGCCTCTTCCTCTTTGGGGGAGGCTGGGCCAGGGCTACACTCAGGGTGGGCAGGGGTGGGCAGCTGTGGCACAGGGAAGGGGAGCTATGGGGTGGCTACAGTGAAGTTTGAGGTAGCTGTAGCCCACCCCATAACCCCCCCTTCCCAGCACTGCCACCAACTGTCCCAACCACACCTGCCCCAAGTGCAGCCCTGGTCCAGCCCCCCCTGCCAGGAAGAGGCCACAGCAGACAGCCCACCCTCACCCTACGCACAAATCCAGGGGGCTCATGCCTCCCCCCCCGGGATGCATGCAGCATGGGGAGCCACCCCCCCATCCTTCTCATGCCCCCCGGACAAGCTGCCTGCGGCTCCATCCTACAGTGCCTGCCCCTGCCCCAGCCCCATTCCCTCCCTCACCATAAAGGCCTCAATCTGCCCCCTGCCACACCCCTTGCCTCCCCCACACCCTTTCCCTCCACAGACTTAATGACTGCTCTCCAACCTACCAGGGTGCATATCAGCAATCGGATCAGTATTGACTGATATGGCTACTTAATAATCGGCCATTGGTATCAGCCAAAAAAATCTTTATCAGTGCACCCCTATTAGGAACTAATTGGCTACTCTCCAGGCATTGGAAATGCAGAACATCTTTAAAAGAGAGGGAGCACCAACACAGGTTAGTATGCACTGGTTTCTCTAAAAACTATACTCCCATGTTTAGTACTGTTCTACTCTTGTGGCCTACCATTGCTCCCTGCAAATACCACAACTGTCAATTATTCTAATGTTAGTATCTTTGACTTAGTATCTTCACAAAAATAAAAACCACCAACCCAGAAAACACTCCACTGACCCTGAAATCCTACCATCTTACTCTATTTTTAACCTTTCTCTGCAAATTGTTGGAAAAGGAGCCCTCCCATCTTCTAAAGTGCATTTCAGGTAGCAATGTATTTTCAGTCTGGGATCCAAGGCTCTAGTTCTAGCCATGGTACAGAAACAGCTTTTCTTAATCTAGTTAATGTCCTCATATCTACATGATGATTAAGGCTCGTTTGCTTTTACCTCGTTAAGGCTCATTTTGCTTTCAACATTTTGGGCGTCTCCTTACTCTTGGACTACCCACAGCTCTATCAACATTTTTGCTGTTATCAGCTAACCTAAACTGTCCTTTTTCTGGAGCTGAATCCATCTCTACACTAAATGTCTCCTACCTATGAATCTTGCAAGGTTCACCTCGCAGCTCCCTGGTTTTATTTTATCCAGCTCTTCACTGTCACTTCCACATACCTACAACTTTACCTACCACTTTCAGACTTAACATCTTTATTGATCCTTCCATTTCTACTTTCCTTCTCTGTTTATACAAATGTTATGGTTTTGTCTACTCCCTCACCTGAATGTTTCAAGTGTGGACTTGCTTCCCTTGAGCAAAAGCAGTAATTTCTTGCCTATATCTTTAGTATCATGCTAAAGCTGAGTTTTCTTTCTTATAACTTTTTAAAGTTTTCTTATAGCTTAAGTTCCACATCTCACCTTGCCCCTTTGCAACTTTACCAGAGTTCGCTGATACTTAAAATCCATTTGCACCCTTATCTCCTCTTTCTTTTCTTATTACAACTTAGTGTCCTGTGCCCTCCACAGTTCCCGTCGTCTTAGAGTTTATTATGTGTAGAAAGTTAGTGTCTGTTTTCTCACATGAACAATTTTGTCTTCCATCTCAAACAACCTACTGGATCCCCTTCACTGAGTTCAGTATAGTCTGTCTTTTTAGTTTTAACATGAAAGTATTCCAGTTCACCTCATGTACTCTGCCTTTTCTATAGAATACTACTTTTATTCTCTCCACTGATAGCATGGGCCTCTATTTTTCGATGCAGCCTTGTCACTGTCTTTGCAAGAGACCCTTCCCTGTAGCTCCTACTCTCTGGAACAGTTTTCCCAAATCTCCATAACCCTCCATTCTTGCCCTGCCAAACACTCAATAAGGGCAATTGTCTTCAAAACTTGGGTGAGAGGAGAAGCATAAAAAGTTTATCAAACAGGAGTTTTCCAAATAAATACAGCTTATCACTACTGCACCATGGGAGAAACTGAATAAAAAAATGTAAGTCATCTGCACTTTCTCCAAAGGAAGCTGAAAAGAGCTGACCTCCAATACCCCATCTATCATCAGCACAATGTTTTTTCTCTCTGCAGACATGATTGCTGCTGAAATCAATACCTGCTTGATTCACACTTTTGCAGTCTCATAGGTTACTGTAGCTACTGTTATTCTTGGGTGGTTGTTCTTTCTAAAAATACCGTTTCTAATTCCAAATTCCACTGGGTCTTCGGGCACATTTAACTGTAGCTCTATATTTTTTCACCTCTGTCTCTTTCACTTGTGATGTATGTGTCAAGGTAAGGATTATGATGAAGTTCAGGTTTGTTTTGCCCTTTTTTTATATCTCTTCAGATGTCATCATGGCTAACCACCATAAACCTTCATGAGTTTAAAAAATATTTGAATACATTTTCCATATACTGTGGGCTCCACACAAACTATCCATATAGTACAGTGATTTTCAACAGGATTTTGAAACAATGTGTGCCACAAGATACTTTTAAATGTGCTGTGGGGTGCCACACAACACCTACACATGATCTACAAGATAAATGGAGAGGTTTCAAATAGGAATACAAAAACATTCTGATTTGCTAAGGTCTTTCTGAGATTTCTGCAACAGAAGACTTGCTCTATTTTGTGTAGTCAAGAAACAACTCAAAGCTAAGACCTAGAATTTTCCTAAGTGTGCCTTGAGTCCAATGAGGGTGCTTTGAATCGAAAAAGATTGAGAACCACTGATATACTAAATACCACCTTATGCTTTAAGATACTAAAAGTAAATGCCTCTAGGTTTCCTTCTTTCTTTCCTACTAGACAAAAGCCTACTCTTTCCTAATTGCTATGCACACTAATGCTCTGTACAGACATTCAGAGAGATGAGGGGGAAGTTAGATAACTTTAAAAATGGCCACCCAATTTAACTCAGCTCGCCCAGCTGTGGACCTTACACTAGTTTGGTGGATCTACATGCAAACTGTACAGAAGTTCAGGACAGTTAGATCCATCTAAAAATTGCCAACCCAATCACAGTTGAGTGTACCTCTGAGGTAGTCTAACTTAGCTCAGGTCCAGCAAGATCAATCTAACTGAACTTCTGTGTGTCGCAGGGCACTAAGTTGCCCTGCTCCTAGAAGAGCAGAAACTGCCTGGGAGAGGGCCCAACGAGAGAGACAGAAGCCAGGTGCAGGTTACCAGGGCAACAAGCCAGAGGGCAAATTAGCCTGCACCTGCGCATGATCAGCTGACCAGAAGGGGGAGGGCCTTGAGCCAATATAAACCCCAGGCTGAGCTAGGGAGGGCAGTTCTCCACAAGTGGCCAAGGGAGAAGAAGCCCTCATAGAGTGAGTGAAGGGAAGAAGCCTGCCTAAGTTCTGCTCCCAGTAATAGAAAGGGGCAGAGCACACCTAATGCAGTTGGTGTTATGTTATAGCCCAGGGGCTTATGTTTGGTTGTTGTTTTATAAGACCGGTGGTTTGGGTGAGGCTATTTGTGGAAGGAGGAAGCTTCATTGGGGGCCCACTGCAGTATAGGGACCCCGGCACCAGAGAGGGCATGGCATTTGGGGTGCACAGACCCTGACGCCAGAGAGGACGCAGCATTTGGGGTGCACAGACCCCGGCGCCAGTGGGCTGCAGAGACAGAGCTGTGGAGAGCCCAGAGAGGACAAGGGGACCAATTCATAGCAAGGCCCAGACCAGACAATGTCAATGCCATCTGCGAGGCTTGGGGTGTGGTAAAGGGGCAGTTGCAGCCACGCATATAGCCCATAAGGCTAGGGTGCCCCCGAAACACCCATTGTGAGAAGGGACCCACAAGAGGTCTGGGAACCCACAGGGTTCAGAAAATCTTGTCAAACTGTGTCCAAGACGACTTAAAGGCAGCCTCCCTATTTTTATATTTCCATCAAAGACGTGGCGGGCGAGAACAGAGGGTGCCCATCAGGCCGAATTGGCACAGTCGAGGGGCCTTAGGGGTAACACGGCCATCTTTAGGGACCCCATCCCATGACACTGTACAATTCCCAGTGCAGACACAGACACTGGCTCCAGCCCTGGGGCTATAATTTTCCTACACCCTCCCTGGCACCAGGCTATTTAAGCCTCCCCTAGCCCTTCCCCCTCCCCTCCCCTCCCCTCCCAGATGGACAACTACTCCCATGAACCAGCTACCTTCCCCCCCAGCCCACCAAACCACCCATCCCACAAGCTGCTTCAGGTGCCAGTTTTATCATCATTCACCAATACTGGGAGCTGAGGAAGTAAGCCAAGGTTGGGGGTGGGACAGGAGGAATGAAGAGGTAGGCTTGTGGGGGGGTGAGGATTGTTTGTCTGGGGGTGGGGGAGGTTAGGAGGCTAAAAATAGCCCCTGATCCCCAGGGGAGTGGGAGAGAGCTTGCCATCCCTCTAAACCCACCTGCAGACCCCACAAGCCCCCCTGGTCCTGCCAAACCTTCCCAAACCCCCCAACCCCCTGCAGACCCCTCCTGCCCCCCAAACCCTCCCTCAGACCCCCAATGCCCCCAGAACCTGCTTGCCCCCCTAATTCCCCCAACCCTCCCACTAGCCCCCTCCATCCCAACTTACCTTAGATCAGGTAATTTTTTATTAATATTTTTAACACGATCTAATATCCCCAAAAATTCCCCGAATCTCTGTACGCAACCTAAAAGAGCCCTAGCACATACAAACACAATTCTAAGCCACTACTGATATCAAATCACTGACTTGGAAAAGCTCACTATGAAAAACAATATGTCAACCATTCACTTACCTCTAGAGCACCCATATCCTGTACTAGTACTCCATGCATGCCTTTGATAATGGAAGGTGTGGCATAAGTACAAATACTTCAGTGCAAAGGCTGCATATTTTTGCAGTGCTGAAATGCAGATTTAGAAGTAACATAAATTACCTGATGCATAATGTGCTTTCTCATCTCCTAGCTGTTTTAGAACAGTGCCACTTCTGACTTGTGAAAATAGTCTGAAAAATATTAGTGTCTGCACTTCATTCATTTCAGCAATATGTACTGGAACCCATTGCATGGGATTTTACTTATTGTGCTGCCAGCGTATCAACACAATTTACATCACATCAGCTCTCCAGTTGTTATCAAGAGCTGCAAAAGTCGTTCTTTTTTGTTCTTTATGCTCAGATAGAAATATTTTACCATGTGTATTCCTGCGAATACGAATTTCAGAAAATCAGATAAATCTCTCTTTATAATAATTTCTACTTTGTATTCATCAAAAAATATCTAACTAGAATATGACTATACAGTACATCCCTGCATAAAAACAAGAATCAATGTAGAAAACATATAAGTAGGCTGGGAGTGAATTAATATATATGCCTACAAAATAAAACACTTCACTAAAAGAAACTAATAATTTCATTGACGTTTCCCCAAATATAACTGCTTATAAAATAAAATGCTTCTGTTAAAAATTCAAGTTTTAGACTTCTGGAAGTGAGTAGTTGGGGAATCTACCCAGTAATATATAATCCCTTTTTTCTTACCATTGCCTCACAAGATTTATATTACCCAGCCAACCTTAGGGTCATCTTCCAAAATTCAGAACAATATGCATAATGATCAACATAAATTACCAGGAAATTATATCATAGCATTTTCTATTAAAGGGACCGATTTCTGATATTTTAAAGTACTAACACTGCTTTACTCATTACAATACAACTACAAATGTTAACTCCTTGGCATTATAAGCAAAAAAAATCAAACGTACATTTGACAAGTGCCTTGATCAATCTATAACGCTACAACTGACACATTCTCTAACACCACAGATCAATTATCCAATTCTGTCTATACAAACATTCTTGTATTCAGTGAACACACTCCATTTAGAAATACCCACACTATTCCCTTTTGAGGTCTTATTATAAAATCATATTTGCAAAATCATGATAACATTTTCAAAAGGAATGGAAATCTGGCTATATAGTAAGTGAGGTTCCCTTCCCACGTGTGTGTGCAAACTCTCTGGCTTCCTACTCATCACAAGCCTGTTGACTCCCCAGGCTTCACATCATGGATTCACCCTCCCATCTGCTCATTTCAAGGATCTTAGGATACTTCCCAGTATTCCTAAACCCACCAAACTCAGTAATTTCAGGTCATAGACACTACCCCCACCCTCCACACACCGCCCCCAAGCAGAGGTTTCATACTTACCCGTCCCACAACTGCTCCCTTTGCCCCCTCTTGTCCACCCAAACCATTCCTGCTGCTTGTTATCTATCTGCTATCTATCCATTTTCCTCAAGCACCCAAGACTGCCCCTCAGTTCCACTGTGCCCTCATTTCTCTTTGGGCATGATTCAGAGGATGAAGCAAATGTAAATCTTGTTGAGGTTGATGGAAGTTTTAGGCACTCACTATACCTGAGGGTAAAAGCTTTTTTTATGACTCATTCTAGCTCTGTTTTTTGGATTAAAAGGACTCCACCCTTATTTATGACAGCATAACAGAACACCCCTTCAAACTTAAATTGTGCTTGCATCATTTAACTTCCCAATAAAATATTGTACTAAAAGTGATCTCTTCCCCATTCTAATAAATAAAGACACACTGACAAGTAAAACAAATATTCTTCACAACAGACACCATATTCTTTCAGCCCTCAGGCCTCCACAACCCACAATGCTGGAATGGGAAAATGGGTCTTGCCTTGAAGGTCAATAGGTCAAAAATATGATGGGCTATTTCTGCTGTCAGACTACAGCTGGATGTCTTCTGACCTTTTCTCCCTCAGCTTTCAAAAGAGTAGTCACTGTTCAGTGCATGGATGATAACAGCCTTCTATCTCCTTCCAGATCATTTGGCTTAAACCCTGCCAGGTTTAAGCTCCAGTAGTAAATGGTCAAAGGGCTGTAGAAGAAAACAGGAACATATTGTACAGCAGCCCTGAAAAGAAATGCACATTATCTCTTGCTCAGTCTGCTGTTAGGACATTTCTGCTGCTTCTCTGCTTGTTCCCTCTGTTCTTCTGGTCTTGCAAAAGCACATGTTGTATTTAATGGGGCTGACTGTGGTTATGTCTAATTTGCACTGGCGAGCAGAGGTGGTGGAGTTCAGTTATTGCCCCCACATCAGTTCCATTGTGATCCTGGCAATGATAATTGGGGATCAAAAAACAAACAAACATTGGGCTGAAGCTGGTTATTAGAAACTGCCCCCAAGTTCAGAAAAATGACTTCCGATACCCTCCCAAAACACACAATCAGTCCTCCCTGAGCTTCCAAATGGAAAGCAACTAACTTCCCTCTGCTTTTTCCCCTTAACCCACAACCAGCTCACTGGGTCACAGACTCCCTCTTTCATCCCCTTCATCAGGTGGCAGACTTCCCCTTTCACCTAGTATTGCTGAGTCACTAGGCTTCATTTCTAACTCTTTGAAATCCCGGACAAGCCAGTCTCTGACACCTTTCTCCCAGCTTTTCCCTGCTTTGGGCCCCGTACTCTTCCTAAGAGGCCGTGTCAGACCATAACCTTGATCGTAGGGCCTTGGTTTGCCAGGCCTTGGTTTACTCATTCTGGTCTGCCAAGCATGCTAGGGCAGACTCAGGCAGCCAGAACCTCCCATGTGGGATAGCAACACACCTCTTCCCTAACACTGAAGTGATCAACCGAGGTTAGCTGACCCTTTGTCCCTTCCAATATAAACCCCTGACCAGAAAAAGAAAATGTTTGAGCAACAAGATTAAACTTTATATCTAGGTTACTGCACCTTTGGCTTGTGCTGCTACCTGATCTCTGACAGATTCTCTAGATACCTGACCTGGCTTGCCTGTGGACTCCAAGTTTGGTCTGACTCTTTGGATCCCTGACCCAACTCATGTTGGATACCTGACCTGGCTAGCCTTCTGACTTTATGCTGTGCCTGACCCTTTGGATCTCTGACTTGGTTCCCCCGACAGATCTTCTGGCTTCCCTACACTTGGACTTTGCACCTGCTCCTTGGATCTTGGTTACTTCTCCTAACCATGTGTAAACCCCCACATCTAGCTGCCCATGGCCTGGTATGACATGGGACCAAGCTTCATGACTGTTGTAATAGAGTCATAGAGTCATAAAGTCAGTGGACCAGAAGGGACCTGTAAGATATTCAAGTCCAGTCCCCTGCCATAGGCAGAAGATTAAAGAGCTCAAACTAGCTCAATGAGGAATTTATCCAGCCTCCTCTTGAACACCTTTACACTTTAATGTCTTTATAAACAATCTGAACTCTCATGTCAGAAGCAGACTGTCTAAGTTTGCTGATGACACCAAACTTTGGGGAAGAGTATCCATACTTAAGGATAGACTGGTGATCCAGGCTGACCTCAATAGGCTTGCAAGGCGGGCAGATGAAAACCTGATGGCATTCAATATGGAGAAATGCAAGGTGCTCCACCTCGGGATAAAACACCTGCATCACATTTATAGACTTGGCAATGCTACACTTACTAGCATCATGGCCAAAAGAGACTCAGGGGTCATGACTGACCACAAGATGAATGTGAGCCACCAATGAATGAGATACCACAGCTGGCAAAGTGAACAAAACTCTGGCTTGCATCTACCGATGGATCTCAAGCAAGACCCAGGATGTCATCGTACCACTGTACTTGGTGAGGCTGCAGCTGGAGTACTGCACCCAATTCTGGGCTCTACAATTCAGGAAGGATGTGGAGGTGCTTGAAAGAGTCCAGAGGATAGCCACACATATGATCAGAGGGAAAGAGAACAGGCCTTATGAAGAGAGGCTGAAAGCTATGGGACTCTTCAGCCTGGAGAAGTACAGGCTCAGGGGTGACTTGGTGCTAGCCTATAAGTACATAAGGGGTGTGCATCAGGACTGGGGAGAACACCTGTTCACCAGAGCACCCCAAGAGATGACAAGGTCCAACAGTCACAAGCTCCTGCAAGACGGTTTTAGCGTGGACATAAGGAAAAACTTCTTTCCTGTCCAAGCCCCCAAGGCCTGGAATAGACTCTCCTCAGAGGTTGTGCAAGCACTTACTCTGGACACTTTTAAGAAACATTTGGATGCTTATCTTGCTGGGATCCTTATACCCTAGCTGACTTCCTGCCCCTTGGGCAGGGGGCTGGACTCAAAGATCTTACGAGGTCCCTTCCAGCCCTAATGTCTATGAAATCTGTGAAATCTATGAAATCCCCAAGGATGGCGACTGCACCACCTCTGCCAGGAGTGTGTTCCAGGTTCTGGTTACCCTTATGGAGAAGAAGTTCTTCCTCATGTCCAGCTTAAATCTTCCCTCTATTAGTTTGTGATCATTGGTCCTCGTCCTCCCAAGGGATGCCTTCCTGAAGAGTTGCTCCCCCAGATCCTAGTGTTCCCCCCTGACATTTGTAGGCAGCTATCAAGTCACCTCACAGCTTCCTCTTACCCAGACTGAACAAGCCCAGCTCCCGAAGTCTCTCCTTATAGGGCCTATCTTCCAGGCCCCTAATCATGCAAGTGGTCCTTCTCTGAACTCTCTTGAGTTTATCTGCATCCTTCTTGAAGTGCAGTGCCCAAAACTGGGGGCACTACCCCAGTTGCAGCCTCACCAACGCTGAGTAGAGAGGGAGAAGCACCTCCTTGGATCTGCTGGCAACGCAGCGGCTGATGCACACCAGAGTTTTATTTGCCCTGCTGGTGGCTTCCTCACACTGTTGACTCATAGTCACCTTCTGGTCAATTGTGACTCCCAGGTGCCATTCAGATGCTGTGCCAGCCAGTGGGCTACCACCTATCCTATAGTTGTGGTGAAGGTTCTTCCTACCCAGGTGAAGGACCTGGCACTTTTTCCTGTTGAACCACATCTGATTCCAATCAGCCCATAGAACCAGTCTGTCAAGGTCATCCTGGATCTTTACCCTATCCTCTGTTGTGCCCACATTTCCCCACAGCTTGGTATCATCTGCAAACTTAATCATAGAGCATTCCACCCCTGCATCCAAGTTGTTAATAAATACGTTAAAAAGCCCGGATCCAAGCACCGATCTCTGTGAGACACCACTGGAGACAGTCCTCCAGGATGAGGCCATCCCATCAATTATAACTCTCTGGGACCAGCCTCTAAGCCAGTTATCCACCCACCTCACTGTAGGCTGATCCAGGCCAGTACCCCCCAGTTTAACTGAAAGAATTTCATGGGAGATAGGGTCAAAGGCATTACTGAAATCTAAGTAGATTATGTCTATCTCATGACCCTTGTCCAACTGATTCATTACCTAGTCATAAAAGGACACCAGGTTTGTCAGGCATGATCTACCCTTGACATAGCCATGCTGGTTGTTTCTTAATAACCTGTCAGTTTGCAAGCTCGTAATTGATGTCCACTTTAACAATTTTTTCAAAAGTTTTTCCAAGGACCAAAGTCAAACCGACTGGTCTGTAGTTTGCAGGGTCACCCCTCCTCCCTTTCTTAAAGATGTGGGCACCATGTTGGCCCTCTTCCAGTCATCCAAGACCACGCTCAAGTTCCATGATTTTTTGAATATCTTTGCCGAGGGCCCAGCTATGAGTTCAGCCAGTTCTTTCAGGACTTTTGGATGTAGGTCATCTGGCCTAGGGGACTTAAAAATGTCCAGTTGTTCTAAGAGGACTCTCACCTGTTCAGGACTGATGTCATGTTGTCTATAGGCTTCCCCATGTTCTCTGGGCTTCTGGATGGGTGCACAGCTCCTATTAGCCTTCTGGAATACTGATGTGAAGTATTCATTTAGGAGCTCAGCCTTTTTGTGCGAGTCAAACATGGGCTATCCCTCCATATTCAGTAAGGGTCCCACAGTGGAGCTCTATTTTTTCTTGCTCCCCATGTGCCTGTAGAAGGACTTTTTGTTGTCCTTTATTTTGGATGCTAGCTTGATCTCCATGCCTGCCTTGGTTTTCTGTAGCTCTTACCTGCAGACCCTGGTTATATATGTGAACTCTTCTCTGGTTGCTGAACCTTTTATCCATTGATTATGTCTTTTTTTCTTTTTCAAAAGTTCTCTAATGTCCCTGTTGAGCCAAGTGGGTCTCTTGGCTCCTTTCCCACTGTTTGATCATGTGGGAATGGCCTCTTTTTGGGCAGTAAGAATCGCTACCTTGAAGAGGCATCATTGCTCCTGAACTCCAAAATTGTCCAATCACTGGTCACAGAGAGCCTTTCTAACTAGCTTCCTGAGTTTGTCAAAGTCTGCCCTTCTGAAATCTAAGACTTCTGTTCTACTAATTGGGATCCTCGCCTTCCAGTGGATGGTGAACCTAATCAGATCATGATCGCTGTCCCCCAGAGTACCTCCAATCTTCAGGTCCCCTACCATGTCATCTTCTTTGGTAAGCGCTAAGTCCAGAGTGGCTTTACCCCTAGTTGGTCCTTTGACAACCTGTGACAGGAACAGGTCATTGATAGCTGCCAAGAAATTGGCTGACTTGCTGGAGCCAGATGAATGGTCCTCCCAACAGATGTCAGGTTATTTGAAGTCACCCATGACAATGAGGTCTTTAGTTCTGGCTGCCTCAGTCAATTCCCTGGAGAATGCCTGATTGTTCTCCTCTTCTTGGGAGGGAGGTCTGTAGTAGACTCCCACCATCAGGTCTCCCTCTCCTGAACCCCCTTGTATCTTGACCCAGAGGGTATTGAGGGATCTCTCCCCACTGTCAAACCTGACCTGCAAGAAGGGATACTGCTCTTTCAAATAGAGCTCCCCCCCCCCCTTCTTTCCAACTCGATACTTTCTGTAGAGCCTATAGCCCATGATATCCACTGCCCAATGATACATCTCATCCCTCCAGGTCTCCATCAGTCCAATGAGGTGAGATTCCTCGTCTGCCAGGATGAGAGCCAGTTCCTCCTGTTTGTTGCCCATGCTTATGGTGGTTCCATAAAGAGACCTCAGTTCCCCTATGGTCGCCTCAGTTTTTCTGTCACTATGTGAGTATCTTAGGGCATTGGTGCTCACCTGGGTGTCCACTTTGTCAATGCCCTCTCTTTTTCGTTATGGGAAGAGGATTCATGTTCAGCAATGGATTCATGTATAACAGTGGAACCTCCCCCTCTCCCCCAGACATACCTAGTTTAAAGCTCTCCTCACCACGTTGGCAATTCTGGTAGAAAAGAGCTTCCTCCCTCTGTCTGTGAGGTGAATACTGTCTCTTGCATAGACCACTGCCATTGAACTAATGTACCTGGTCAGTTTACTGAGGGCAGAAAATGCAGTTTCTGATAATTATGCATTGTCTGCTCTATACTTTTAATGGAGATATTCCCTAGGAGCTAGATCTTTACCAGCTATCCCCTGATTGCACTTGATGTTGTTGTGCTAAAGGGTCTGGAATTTCCCAACTCCTCCTCCACTAATATCAGCCATTGCTTCCTGTTCTCTTCACTGAGCTGCTTAAGAGAAAAGAAAAGTACCTCCTTCAACAGGTCTTTTTCTCATTATTTTGCAGGTATTGACATTTAATCCCATTTACCATGATCTGGCTCATTCACTTTGTGAGTTCACCTACCTCATGTAGTTCTTTCCTAAGGTGTTCATTGTCCACTATGACCTTAACTATTCTTGATTAATGAATCTGTCCTGCTTTCTACTTAACTTCAGAGTAACATGGTTAATTATATCTCAATAACTTGGTCATCTACAAGTTTGCCACCTCATTTCTCACTCACTTTTCCAGATCATCAACAAATGTATAAGCAAAATGGGACTTAACATGCAACCTTGAGATAGTCTACTGTTAACCTTTAACTATAAACAAAACTTACCAGACTCAGTGGCAAAGATGGCAAAGAAATCGTTTAACCTTCTCAGCAATGTTCTTGTCTTCCCCAATAGCTTCCTTTGACCCTGGGTGATCCAGCAGACCTATTAATTCTTCTATAGGCTTCCTGTTCCTCATATACTATAAGTCTTTTTTTTGTTTTCATATCTGCTGCTATTTACCCTTCAAAAACATTTTGTCTGCTTTAATGTCCCTTTTATTTATTGCCTGTTCTAGTTTATACTCATGGTTTACTATCTTTACTAAGTTTAGCTTTCCAAATTTTGAAGGACTCCTGTTTGGCTCAAATAGCATATCAAACCTTTGCCATATTGATTTATTTCTTGCCTTTATGGTTCTCTTTCTGTTGAGTAATAGACATGTCTTCTGAGATTCTGTGTGTGTGTTAAACATTTGACAAGATCCATCACTGAAGCCTTTAAAAAAACCCTGCCTTGCCACAGAACTGGAGAGAAGGTTCTTGTGTGGAGTGAGAGCTGGTTAAAAGATAGGAAGCAAAGAGTAGGGTCACTTTTCAGGATGGAGGGAGGTCAAAAGTTGGGGCCCCACAAGGATTTGTGCTCAGCGATATTTTGTTCAACACTTTCAACAATGACCTGGACATGTAAGTGCACAGTGAAATCTCCAGGTTTACAAATGATAGTAAATTATTCCAGGTAAACCAATCCCCAGCATGATGGAGAGGAGCTGCAGAAAGATCTCACCAAGCTGGGTGGGGAAAAAATGGCAGATGAACTTCAGTGTTGACAAGTGCAAGGTAATGAATCTGGGGTAAAATAACCTCAGCTATACATACACAGTGCTGGGTTTTGAACTAGCTGTACAACTCTGGAAAGAGACCTTGGAGTCATTGTAGATAGTTCTTTAAAAATGTCAGCTCATTGTGCAGCAGAGACCAAATAAGCCAATAAAATTTGGGGCATCATTAAGTAGGGAGCTGAAAGCAAAATGGAGAACACCATCATGCTATTAAACAAATCCATGGTGTGCCCACATCTTGTGTAGTTCTGTCCCCACATCTGAAAGAGGATGCAGTAGAGTGAGAAAAGGTATATAGAAGGGGAAGCAAAATGATCATTGGCCTGGAGCAGCGGCCATACCAGGAAAGAATAAAAAGGTTACGACTCTCAGTTTGAAAGGCTGAGGGGGGATATAAAATAGGGGTCTATAAAATCATGAAGGATATGGACCAAGTGAACAGAGAACTCTTCTTCACCAAGTCCCAGAAAACTAGAACTAAGGGCACCTGCTGAAATTAGTAGGTACAGGCTTAAAACTAGCAAGAGAAAATATTTTTTGAATGAATGAATGAATGAATGAATGAATGAATGAATGAACTTGTGGAATTCATTGCCACAGGTGGTAGTGAAGAAAGATAGCATAGCTAGATTAAAAAAGGGACTGGATAGATCTATCATCCATTAATGGATTAGAGGCTATTGAACAAAATGGTTGGAGATGCTTTCTCTGGCATCTCTAACCCAATAAATGGTGGATGCCAGGCACTGAATAGAGCTAGATCACTCCAGAGATATCAGGTTTGATGCACAGTATTCACTCCTGCCACTGCATAGTATCCACTCCTGCCACTTTCGGAGACAGGATACTGGGGCTAGATGGACCCAGTATGACACTTAACGTACATGTCACCTCTAAGAATTTACTCACTTTGAGCACCTATACATGTGCCCAACACCTGCATTGATGCATGAAATTAATTTAGCAGCAGACAATGAATAAATGAGTCTGCTAGAGTGTGCTAATTAATGTGTTCCAGCAGCCTCAGCATCCCATGTATTTAGCATCCCCATGCTTTTGAATGGCAGCAGGGGCACTTTAACTAAAGCTTGTCAAACAAGCACAGGATGCTGAATACATGAGATGCTGCTGGAGAGCTGTTCTAATTAAAGCACCTCCCACCCCACCCCAGACCACATGTAAAGATACCCTTTAACTCTAGGATCTTTGTGGTTCATTCTATTGAAGTATTTCTACTAAAGGTTACTTTGTTGCTTTTTGGTGAAATTTTGTGTCTTAATGACCTGGAGCCTAGGCATGTGATTACAAGAAAATTATGCTTTCATTTTAAAATAAGTAAATTTCTAGCTTCAAGATCAATGAAGAAAAGCTGAAAAATTGAAAATTAAAAGCTCAAAACTCAAAAGGATAAATACAAAACACCAAAGTGCATTATTTTTAAGAACTCTGATTTTTTTAAGCTAATCTCATGATTTTGGGGGCTTGATCCATGACTTATGAATGCTCGAGGCTGAGAGGATTTATTGTGAGCTGTTGATCTATAATGGAACTGAAAGGAAAGTAGAAAGAAAGGGAATTTTCTGGATATTTATTACTGTGTAGCCTTAAAACAAAGCTTTGCAAAGAAACTGGAAGAGTATGATTTTGAACAGCAGTAAGCCAGGCAATCCAAGCATCTTCAGTGAGGAAGAAATTAGGCTTTTTATGGAGTTAAGGAACTCTTATTATTGTAAGTTATTAAAAGCAGTTGATAGGCAAGCTAAACAGTGTAATTAATACAAAAGAATGAGTAAGCACACTGACCATAAAAGGAAGCATGCTGCTCAGGACAAAAATATGAGGATTTGGAAAAATACAGTGACTATTCCTGGACCTTCATGTGCCCTGAGGTAGTGATTTTACATGTTTTTATTAGTTCCCCATAATTATCATCATTTTGTGCTAATCTGTTTATGCCTATGTAGACCATAGGCATTTTGCTTGTTTTTTAGTATACCATCTTCATTCCACTCCTGTTCGTTGAATTTGCTTTTTAATACAGTAACATTCTGAACTCAAGCTCGCTACTTTCTCAGGCATTTTCTAAAGTGGAAGATATGGATCAAGCAACTGATATTATTGGTATTATTTATGTTAGGGTACTTACAGAAGAAAGAAATGCTTTGAAGAGAAGGTTTGGGCTTTTTAAAAAGTAAGTATTGTATTCTGGATATTTTATTTACTTGTGTGGTTTTCAGAATGCGGGTAGGCAGCTAGAGCAAAAGACGGATCCTTTTTAACAGGTTTGAATAAATACATATAATGATTTGTGTATCTAAAACCTATCTGGACTTGACTGATCATTTATAGAAGGAATGATTTGGAGGAGTTTTTCCTAAGGATTCAGGATTGGGCCTGAAGTTTGGACAACTGTGTCAGCATTCTGTCAAACTTCAGTTATTCAGTCAAATGAGCATTTCACTTATTAATTTCAGCAAATAATTAATACTGCCAAGTACTTGATTTAATGAATGAAAATGAAAACCAAAGGACTGAAGTATGTGGTCAAAGGACTAAAGTAGTTCAGTGAATCAAACAACAGTGTATGAATAGATGGTAAAATTCAGTGTATGCTGATATGCAGGAGAACGTTGTATACTAACTGAAAGTGCTATGTGGTGTTGCATCACTATGTAACAGCATGACCAATCTATTTCTGCTCATCCCACCACCTAATTAAAGTACACGAAGTAATACTTTTGCTGGTTATATACTGTTCATATAAGTGGTCTAGCAGAGTAGCTTCCTTGAGGCCACATCCTACCCTTATTATTGTAATTGCTGGTATGCAACACTAGTAGCATGAGGACAATGTTTGCTAAGTGTCCTGACAGCTTTGGAAATTCTGAGCATTCTTCTCTCTTATGGCTATGCAGTCTATAATTTTCCACGTCCTGGAACTGTGAAGAAAGGATGAGAAAGCCCCAGGACTGATAAAACCTTTATCTCAGAATGAAATCGTTTAGGAAACAGACTTCTTCAGTCACTGATTTCAGAAACAGAATATAACATTAACAGTTTATGACAATTGCTCTGGAAGTGGAGTACTAGGAGTATTCAGCAAATAACCGACTCCGTAGCTCTATATGCAGATCCCAGGGCAACATCCATCGGCGGCTCAGTCCACTGTATTAGACAAAGAGGCAGCCAACATCTGAGCTCTTATAAACAGTAAAAGAATGTACAACTTTGCCACAATGGAATACCATGCCTTCTTTAAGAATAAAATCATTGTATAGTGAAAAGAAAATTTCAGGCACTTCAGTCAAGGCTGTCACTCAAATATTCTTTATTTTAAAGCTAAAGAGTTCTGACACTTACTCTACCATGTAAACAACCCAAATTGTACTGCATAACCTTTATTTTTTTTCCCAACTCAGCAACTGGGAACAGAGCACTGGTGCAAATAACCCAACTCATTCCACTTCATTAGACACAGAGGCAGCCAAAGTTTAAACTCTTGTACATAGTAAAAGAAATATATAGAAGAAGACCTTCTGTGCAGTGCCCCTGAAAAAGTTCATGTCATTTCTTGGTTAGTTTGGTTTTAAATAGTTACAAAATATCAATAAAGCATCCACCAGTCTGTGGTATATGCCAGTCTGTGGTATATGCCAATGTAGAAGCACAGTTAAGTCACATAATGAAAAAAGTCACTTTGTTAGGGTCAGTTTTTAAATAGAAAAAATATCAAGAGACTCTTGGGATAGATAAATACTATAATTTATCACCGGTAGGGAAAATACATTTTAAAATATTTATTTCTTCCAGGAAAAGTAAATATTTTCTTCAGCAACCTTTCTTTTTCTAACTCAGCCAGGATTTAAAAAAAATAAAGATTAGATGTTTACATGAATAATAGGAACACAGGCATTTGCAGTAGCAGGGATAAAAAATATGTGGAGTATAAATTTTCATGATTTAGGACACGAGACAACCACTAACTTCCATAATTGTGCAACACAAGATTCTTGCATTTTTTCCCCTAAAATAACTGGAGCTGCCCATTGTCAAAATGCTGAGCAAAATGGACTACCAAAGTCATATAGATGGCAACTCATGTTCTAATTGTGACTTGTCTTTAGAGCTAGTCAATTTTTTTTTCCTCAAATGTATTATTTGACTAATACTGTCTTTGTGTAGCTAAAATATTATTCAGTTAATATTTGGTAGTATGCTGTCTTTGTGAACATTTGCAGAAATAAGATTTAGCTTGCACAAAAGTGTAAGGAATGGGCATTCTTTCTATAAATGCCTGTGTTATGAAAATCCAGATGTCTGTGCCTGAACTGAAGTATTACCTGTTCTTCTACTGACTTAAGTGTCAGTCATTCACATTCACAGTAGAAATAATACCATGAGCCATTCATGCCCCTACAAAAAGCGGTTTGTTGACATGATCAATTTGTATACAGTTGCAAGCCTAAACTTTACCCACATAAATTGTAAAAGAGCTAAAGTCATAAGGTAACCTGTTTCTTATTAATAATTTGAGCATTGCTCCCTAGTACGCAAAAGATGATTATCAACAACGAATCTTGAACAAAACGTGTCTGAGTAAGGGCAAGGCTCATTTCCAAGATTTCCAAACTTTTCTGTATAAAGAGCCCTGTATGTCAAGCATATCCTGGCTTGGTGTTATGTAGCTTTATTTTTCTAAGTAAGTGACATGATACATTTTTTTAAATCTTTGAGATTATGAAATGATCAGCAAAGAAAGCATGAAGATGCTGCCCAAATTGGGCCAATCTGGTTTTATCTGTTCAAGACATTTTAATTTGCTTATGCAGCAAATGGTCTGAAACCACAAGGATTGAAGTCATTAGAAAACAAGGAGGAAGGGTATTTATTTTATTCTCCAAATGAATGAAATAGCTGTGCACTTGTGCTTAAAGCAAGTATCTAAATCAAGATATCTAGAATTATAACTAAAAACTTTAGGGTAAAATCCTGACCAGAGAAGTCCATGGGAAAATTGCCACTGATTTCAGCAGGATGGGACACATGTGGCAGAGCTCTGTCAGTGGAATCACCATGACAATGTGATCAGGCTTGCCACTGCTGCCCACCAAGTAAGGTGTGTTCTTAAATTGCAGTATCCTTAGAAACACTATCTGCTTCAGAGTGGCTCCTCCTAAGGAGTGATTCACTTCCAGAGGGCTATAGGATGCTCAGTTTTTCTCCGCTATTATGTACTTAATGGAAATGGTTGGCCACACTGGAAACAAGGAGGGATATTGCATTGCACTGCTTAATAGAGTATCAGAGATTGCTCTCTACAGCCGGCACTATCAGGATGCTCCATGAGGCACTGCTGCATATCAGTATTCTTTACATACAAGATATGGTCCTGATTTTCAATCTTTACTCATGAGATTCTCTGTTACTTATGCTAATTATCCAGTAGATATCAATAGGGCTCGTTACATCAGGAAGGGTTGTTAATTGTTGCTGGGCACATAACCTGCTCTGTTGCTGAAGCACCTGAGTTATACAAGGGAAATATAACTTGGCAGGGATTATTCTGCTGGGTCAAACTGAAATTCCTCTCAGTTTTCTTAGATATAAGCTATAGAAATAGACCTGGCCTCTGGGATTGGCATCCTTTCAATTCCTGTATTATATATACATACAGCACTTTCTGAAAGTTTCATCTCCAGTAGTTGATGATTATATATTTAGCTGTTCCAAGGAAGTGTTTTGTAGGCTTTGAGAAAACTGAGTTTACGCTAACTAAACACTGCATGAGAACTGAAATACAAAGCCATTCCCACTCTACAGTTTTGCTATGAGTATGAGATTTCATAAATTCAGTTTATTGCAATAAACTTCATAAACTCTGTACGCAAGGGAGATTATCAAGTAAAATTATATGGAAACTATATTGTGGAGAAAGGAATTATATCACAGGGGAAAAAAATGGTGCTTTCTATAAACTAATCAAGCTAGCATACTTAACATACACTACAGAGTCCTCCTGCTTCTTTTTAATAATCCCTGGGCACATCTATATGTACAATTAATTAGACTGAATAAATTCTGGTGCAGTTCACGTTAGAGTTTATTGCTTCTGCGTGCTGTGTTTACATGTGCACCCAGGACCATAGCATGTTGAGCTCAGTTGGGAGCAGCTCTGGCTGGCAGGGAACCCAGGGGGTCAGCCATCCAGCCCAGGGTTGCTCTGACCAAGCCCAACATGCTGCCGATGGGTTGGCTGGAGCATGAGTGCTCCAGTGCAGGGCTACCTGGCAGATGGCCCCTGCACCAAAGAACCCTCATGCCCCAGCCAGCCCCGTCAGCATCTACACATGCACTGTGACACACTAAATAATGCCACCATAGGATAGTACAAGTTTTCAAGTGTTTGTGTTTACAAGTAATATTGGTGTTTATTAATGTACTGAGGCCTAATAGGACCGCACATGTAGACTCTGAGACTTTACTGCTGAGCTAATTAGACAGCTCTGCAGTAAATGTCTCATGCAGATGCACTTAAAGTAAGGTGCAGTATGGAAACAGAATGCTAGGCAATGCTATTTTTGCATGGAAAATAACATCCTCTTTGTAATTCAGACTCTTAACCAAATATAGTGTTATTTTTAATAAATTGAGCTCTCTGCACTACTTTGAAACTAAGCTATCATTTCCTACAAATGGTTAATATCTGCTAGGCTTCTTAGGAGTAATATATAAGAACTGGAGCCAGATGAAATGGGAAGGCTTGGCCAGCCTAAACAAACAAACAGTGCTGCTCAAGAACAATACTTAGGCTCACCAGGGACTCTAACAAATCTTCTCTGAGTGCTGACTGGACCAGCACTGATGCTGAATTAAGACACTCTAATGAAAACAGTAATCAAATCTGTTCTGCAGCAGCAGAACTCTCCTTTCTGTTGACTGGGGTAAGTCTTCTGCCACCATCCAGCAAACAGCATAAGTAGGCACTTTAGCAGCTTCTGGCAGTTCTGGCAGTCTCTTCAGTAGCTGATACTTCCCAGGGTGCCCTTCACTCTCTGGCAGTACAGCTGCTGTAGTAGAACCATACAGAATTTCTAAAAGTACATAGAAATGTACAGCCTGAAGCATACGTGCCAACTTTCATTTTTGCTGGGGGGAGCTAAAATACCCCACCTCCCACTCCCCGTGGCATGGCTGGAGCAGGGCTAAGCAGAGCCAGCGGGGGCCACTGCAGACTCAGGGCTCCCTGCCCTGCTGCCCTCCCTTTAGGAGCCCCATGCCACTATGGCAAGGTGCCCCCTGCCTGCCCAACAGCAGCAGGGGGCACAACTCCACACCACTGCCCCTGGTGCTACTGCTGCTGGGCAGGCAGGAGGCACCTTGCCATGGTGGCACAGCTGATGCAGGGGTCTTGGAGGGAGACCCCCAAGTCTGCAGTAGCCAGCTTGCATCCACGCCCGCCCCACATAGAAATCTGGGGGGCACGTGCTCTCCCCACATACTTCCCCCCCCAGGAATGTGCACAGGACCAGGGAGCTGCCCATGGCTCTGTCCTGCTCCCTGCCCTGGCCCTAATGCACCTCCCTAGCTGGGCAGTACCCCCAGTCCTGGCCCAACTCCCTTCCTCACATTTGGGCCTCAGTCTGCCCACCCTCACCCCCTAGCCCCCATTTAGACCTACCTGGAGGCAGCTGGGAGAGCTGCTCTATACTGCTGCCTGGGGCTGTATTCCTTGCCACATGCATGTATGCACACGCACACGTGCACATGGAGCCCTCTGTGTTCTGCTCCCCACTGCCCCTTGCAGACTGGAACTCTGCCAGCCTGCAAGGGGAAACCTGCCATTTCCCATGTTTTTCCATGGTGAAAGAAAAATCCAGATCCCTGCACAATACTGGGAATCCAGTACTTGTACTTGGCTTCTGTGACCTGAATTGGTTGGGGATGGGTGATGTCTCCTTCTAGAACTTCTGCCATCTGAGGCAGGAAACTATAGACAAGACCTTAGCTTTCACTGTGCTGTTTTTCCAAGCTAGACTCCAGAACCTATACTAGCTTGTTTAAAGCTAACTCACATGCATCTAAAATACTGCAGTCACTGCTGCAGCCATACCTTTTGTTGCAAGTCTTAGCAGAGAGAAAAAGGACTGAAGGCCCAGTCCCAAAACCAATCTGTTCTGAGCTCCACTTGTAGGACCTTATACAGGGGGGATCCAGGATTTGACAAAGTGGGGTGTGGAAGCAGCCACCTGTGCTGCAGGGGGGCTGCACCCCACTCCCAGCCTTGTCCCTGTCCCAGACTGGTTTGGGCAGACCATACTGCTGGATCCTCTGCGGACTTCTATAATCCCCAAAGCAGGTAAGAATCTCCCTCCTTCCCCTGTGTGCTCAGAAATAGGTCCCCTTTCTCCCCCTCACCCACCTGCTTCTACTGCTTTCCCTGCTGTCTTCAGCTGGGGAAGCTTCAAAGCCTCTCGTCTCTGTTCCAGTTGGGCTACATAGGAGCTGGATACAGCTGGTGCAGCAACAGCTGGAGCAGCAGAGATGGGCAGGGGTGGGTTCCCCTGGGAGCAGCCATGGGAAAAGAGAACCCCCCTGCTCACCTGCTGTTCCCAGTTGACCCCACCCCTGTGCATCCTGGCTGGAGAAGGCAGGAATGGCTTTGAAGCTTCCCTAGTCCTTGAGGCAAGGGAGAAAGCAGTAGCAGCATTTGGGGGGGGGGGGGGGGAGTAGCAGGAGGGGATCTGCTTCTGAGGGGGGTTTACTGCAGAGATGATTAATTAGCACTGCAGTAAAGTGTCACCATCTACACATGTGGCACTATTAGGCCAGAGTAAACTAATTAACTCCGCCATAGGATAGTCCTGCCCAACACAAGTACTATCCTACAGCAGAGTTATTTAGTGCACCACAACATATGTGTAGATGGTGACTGGGGCTGGCTGAGACACAACGGTGCTACAGTGTGGGGGCTACCTGCTGGCTAGCCCTGCACTGTAGCACCCTCATGCCCCAGCCAGCCCCTCTGCAGCACATTGAGCCAAGGAGAAGCAGATCTGGGCTGTGTCACCCCGGCTCAGTGTGCTGTGGTCCTTGGTGTAAACGCTGCACCTGGGAGCAATAAACTCCAGTGCAGACTGTGCCAGAGCTTATTCAGGCACATTAATAGCACATGTCAATAAGAATTTACATCCGAGAATTCGTATCTATTTTGAGGGTCTTAAAAGTTCCTCCCAGCATTGTTGGGTGTGCTCCAATCCAAAAGTGGGGTACAGCTGTGCCACTGGATCTGCCCCTGATCCTATATGGAAATTCAGTGGAAAGTACCCTCTCACTCAAATGCTACATTTACATAAACTAAAAAAGACCCACAGTTCACAACTGTTGTTTCTACATGTGGAGTGGCAGCAGTTTTGAATGATAGATCCCACCAATATAGCCAATGCCCTAGAAAAGGCCTTTCAGGTCTGGCTTGAGGCATATTAACATAGCAATCTGTGGGAGCTTGCAATTCTGCTGCTGTACTGTGCATAATCTCAGAATAGTTGGAGCATTTCACTTTCTAGGACTGTCAATCTGGCACCCTTCACCAGCACTGTATTCACTAGAAAAAAATAGGGTGGGAAGGATTGAATGAAAACACTTAAATAAATAAATAAATCAAAGTGGGTTTATTATAGCATCACAGAAAATTTGACCAAGAGTAATGTGGGCAGAAAAGTAAAAGGAATTAATTTGGGGAAATGTATGTTAATATAGCTGGGAGGAAATAATCAGAAGCCTCTCAGTAATAGGGAGATGGATCCTAAGATGAATATGAAACAGACCTACAGATGACAGCGAGCAGCAAATAAGATGTGAGTTTTCAATATGATATGGCAGCAAAAAAAGACAAATGTAACTTTGAGCTGAATACACAGACACATCATGTCATGGGACAGGGATTTAACATGTGATTCAGGGTGACTGTATGTAGAATAGTGTCAATACCATAGTTCCTGAAAGATAATGTGCACAGTGGAAGACATAAGGAAAAGAGCAATATAATTTTTTAAGGATGCTAGAGGGGCTTTATGAAGAAAGATTAAAGACCTTAATATATATAGTTTAGTTAAGCAATGGCTAAGGGAGTCATGACAACAGTCCACAAATATTTGAATAGTGTAAACAGCAAGGAGGGAGAGGAATTATTTAGGATAAGTAAAACAGTATAACTAGAATGGAATATTTTTGCTCATTATACAGAGAACTTCCTGACAGTGAGATGTATTAAGTTCTTGCAGTGACACTTGTACTGCTTCTTTAAAACGATAGGAAGAAGCCAGGTAGAAGAGAAGCAAAAGCTATTGAGTTTCTAAACAAAAGCTCTAAAGTAAAGCTAAGGCACACATAGAGAAGTTCTAGAAAAATACTGTTTTTCTTAGGGCCTCTCTATATGTTACATTTATACCACGATTAACATTAATTCCAGCATAAGTGTCAAGTGTCCTACATGTGCATCCAGTTTAAGGCACCATGAAATGGCAAACCAGCTGTAACACTGTAACATGTATAATACAGAACATTTTTATGGCTGCTTTACATGACACTTTAAATTGAATGTGTGGCAGGACTGGGGTAGACAGTCAGCAGATTGTTGGCCCCAGACAGCCCTGGATCATGCCAGGCTATAGGCACTGCCTTTCAACTTGCTGATACAATGTGTGCGTGGGATTATGTTCCCAGGTGCCATATGCACCGGCAAGTAAAAATAGTGCGACTGGGATCTGATCTCTGTTCCTGGATCCCAAAATGACACTTCCTGCCCTGCATGTGTGGCATGTCAGGAGGCATGATTGTTAGGATCAGAGATCAGATCCCATGGCACCATGGGAGGTGGTTGAAGTCCATATTATATTGAACACTTAGGGTGGTTCATGGAAAAAAAAATCAAATGGAAGATGAGTGCTTTAAGAATATTTATGTTAAATTAAACATGCCTCCATGCCAGAACAAGAAAGTCACTGGATTAAATGCTGCCTTAACTAAAATTTACAATGGAACAATATATCTTTCCCTTAACTGTCCCTTTCCCGAAGCTATGATTTTGTCATCAGCAAAGAGCAGAGCTCATGGCCTGCACCCTGAGTACCTGTACAGTAGTCAATGTTCTATCAGATTTGTCTTGGATTTATATGGAGAGCACATATTGATATTAAATTGTAAATGTATGTCTTGTCTATTTAAATATATTATCACACATGTTTTTTGAAGAAAAACATATTTCTATAAATTAACTAGGCTGAATCCAATCAGTAAGCTTCTTCAATTAATCCTTTTTTCTGTGCTAGTAACAAGGTGTTCAGCAGAACTTGAAGATCTATTGGAGTCTGACAGGGCTGTGTCATGAGCACTTCTTCTATGGCCTCAAATTTGTGACCTCTGGGCTGTCCACCATGCACCTTGGCACCCACACCACCCCAGCCTCTGTTACAATTAATGCAAAATATGGAAGAAACTGCTGAGAAATAAAAGCATTAGTTTAGAGGAAAAACTATTATTTATTTGTATTTGGCCCTTCCCATCAAGGACTCAGGAAGGCTTAAAATAAGGGAACAGAATACCTTATAAAACAGGAGAGTGATGAGAACAAAACAACTTAACAGGGAACTAGAATATCAACACGAAACAGAGATCCCATAAACAATATCTCAGAGTAGCTTTGTTTGATAAATGACTGCCCAGATAGGAAGATATTACAGAGCTTCTGAAAGATGTCTAGACTTGGGCTGTGGAGGGCTCGAAGATGAAGGGAGTTCCAGAGCTGAGGAGCAACTGCTGATAATGACCTCCATTGCTTGTACGCCACCACTGATGGCACTTGCAGAAGGTTGCTTTTGACTGTTTGTAGGGACCGTGATGGGGTATAAGAGAGAAGGCAGTCCTTTAGATAAATAAGGCTCAGACCATTTGGGGCTTTAAAGATCCAAACCTGCACATTGAATTGCTGCAACTAAACCATTCTGCTGTGAACTGTGTAAGAGGAATCACATCGAACAAAAACTGAAAGAAGAATGTCACTTCTATCTCAAGTTGGATGAAGTTTACACAATTCAGAGGAACATCCAGGGTTTTTCCTGCTATCATAAATGCTGGTAACTTCTACGTTTTATTTACTGAATAGAGAATAAATGTTGTTGCACCAGAATTTTCAAGAGTTTAATAGTTTACTGTAAAGTAACTAGCTCTTGTTCTCTCTTTGTCATCCCTTCAAGTAAAAAATCACTAGCATGCTTGTGTGAGCTTAGGGAATACATTTAGCCAGCTGTTCTGTGCTGTGCCATTCAATTGCACTCCTAAAGGTAGATGCAAAGTTTACACCACATCTGAGCCTGGCCCTTCAGGTAGAATGGAACAGTCCATAAGATCCCATCAATCTTGCTCATCAATCATTTGAAGCACAGAGCAGTCCTAACATAACCCCATACTGGAAGAATGCTTCAAGAGCAGTTAAACTGGCCTTACAGACCTTTTATAGCTGAAGAAGCCACAAAAGTGGGACCACAAATGTATTGCCTGCCTCATTTCTCTGTCAGTAAAATGAGGATAAGTAAATCAATGTCTGTGATATATATTGCTTAATACTCTACATGCTGCCTTGTGCTTCTTACCCACTGGCTCTCATGCCCTGCGGGGCCAGATCTCTGTTACGTGGCTGCAGTAATGCTGATAACATTGCAGCCTGTGGCTCTCTATTCTCTTTCATAGTCACAACAAAGGAATCAAGGGCCCTGTCCAGATGAGCACAGATGTTTGGTTCCCTGGGGACAAGTAGCAGTGACACACCTTGCTCCGCAGCTACTTGTCCCTAAGGAATACCCGTGCCACATGTGCTTTGGCGCATAGCAAGTTACCCAGGGGGTGGTAGGGGTGACTCAGGCCAGCACTGTACTGGCCCCAGCATGCTTATCTGGGGTCCTGGGGGCCTCCTAGGGCTGCAGCAGGGGGCATCCTGCCAGGCAGAGCCTGGATAGCAGCCACAGCACAGCTCTGGGCAGCCCAGCTCCTCTTCAGCGGTGCATGCTGCCTGTGCATGCACTGCTCCATTATTTTTTCCCTTCAGGTTTGTTTGACCCCCTGGATATCCCACAGGACCACGGGGAGTGGGGGGGTGGGGTCCTGCATGCTCAGTGGCAAACCCAGAAGCGGACTGGAAGTACATCCGGTCCACTTCCAGGTCTGCTGCTGAGTGCACTGGGGGGCCACCCCGCACCCCCCTGGCTCAGCGATCAGCTGCGGGGGAACCCCAGGTGCCCGCCCAGTGCTTCAGACTCAGGACGCACCAGTCGCCAAGTCAGGGGGATGCAGCTGGGGGGGGGAGCCTGCGCGCTTCCCAGCAGACCCAGAAGTGCTTCTGGTCCACTTCTAGGTCTGCTGCCCAGTGTGCCAGGGACTCCCCTATGCTCCATCCGCTCCAGCATCTCAGCATTCACAAGCCACCCAGTACCTTGAGGTATGTAGAAAAAACATTTAAAGCTGTGTCTATGGCTGAATGATTGAATCTTTCCAAATCTCTCCAAATCGATTTCATAGCTTCATAGATTCATAGATGCTAGGGTCGGAAGGGACCTCAACAGATCATCGAGTCCGACCCCCTGCATAAGCAGGAAAGAGTGCTGGGTCTAGATGACCCCAGCTAGATACTCATCTAACCTCCTCTTGAAGACCCCCAGGGTAGGGGAGAGCACCACCTCCCTTGGGAGACCTCCTCTTGAAGACCCCCAGGGTAGGGGACAGCACCACCTCCCTTGGGATTTGGAGGGTTCTGATTTGATTTGGAGAGATTGAAGGGTCTTCTGATTCGATTCAGATTTGGAGATTTGGCGACCGAATCAGGCTGGATCTCCACCGAATTGAATCAGCGACCGAAGCTTTGCACAGCCCTATTGAACAACTAATCAGTGGACACTTCTACTAATGATCCAGAAGCTCAGATAAGGCCTTTTCCAATGTTAGTTTTGCATAGTTTGATAGTCATTCTGGACTAGGACACCTAGGTCCATGTGGTTGCAAAGTACAGCAGTCAAAATAAGGGTGCCAAGCAAATGAGAAAGTGTCTCTTGTTACTAAGCTTGTCCAGTACTTCCCATGATATGACCCATTTTCAGTTGCTTATAACTTTGCCAAATTTTAACCAATTGAGTTTATAGTTTCCAGACTTGTTTTCTACCTCAGGCGGATTTAAAAGAAAAAACCCAGATGAAATTAGTCAGACATTTCCAAGGTCTCCAAGATTTTGCCCATGCTATAAAATTCTAGAAGTCTTTTCTTTGAAAAGTTTAGCACTTACATACTTTAGAGGAGAGCCTTTAAATTTGGCAGGATTATGGCCTTTGCATCAGAGTTGTGCCTTTTGCTGTCCCTGTGAAAATCTACCCAAATTTAGCCAGTTTACAAGAACTTTAAAAAATTACAATGTTCATATCCGGATACTAAAATTTCCAAATATTTTCTCCCCTCGTTGAGCAAGCTCACATCTCTCATAGAGAATCTCTAGTTAGCAAGGGCTTTATTTTGCAACCTGACTACACTTCTTTTAATGCTATCTTTGAGTTTTCAGACTCAAACTTGACAGTACGGTCACATTTGGAAGGATTTCTTCACAGCCACTTTGGCTAAAATCTCATATTTTTAAGTAAAATATTAGATTTTTTTTAGGAACTAATGTTAAAAGTCTAGTCTTGTTTAGCACCATATTCCAGCTCAGTTAGACTTCTGTACTGCATTCACAACAGCTTCTACACTCTGTGAATGCAGATACACACAAAATAATTTGACTCATTTAGGCTAGGTACAGACATTCAAAAAGCCCGAGGCATAATTGATCTAAGTTACATAGTTTTCTGTAAGCAGCTTACTTTAGATCAGTAGAGAACAAAACACACATTCGCCCTTTCGTGGCAAATCTCAGCTTGGGTTTTGCCATTTTTAAACCAGTCTGTGTGTGTTGAACTTCGCTTCTGTTACAGGTATAAACCAGTTTCCAATCGCTTATATTGGGAAAAGTGCAATGTCTATACCTGGCTTTAGAATTTTTAATTTTGTCTTCAAAACTACAAAGTTTCCAGGCTAGAAATGTCATGTTTCAATTGTGTTTAGGGTTGATCATTTTGTTCGTTTATTTTTTTTGAGTTATTGGCAAGCCAAGAGAGTGTGCATTTTTTTTAAGCTTAAGACATATTTTCCTCTGACAATAATTGCAGCAACAGCTGAGCATGTTTTCCTACAAATTTCCAAAAGAATTCACCTCCATGTTGAGACCAAGCATGGAAAGTTTTTGCTACAAAACTTTTTTTTCCCAGAAGCTTAGGAACAAATGAAAATAGGACTTTACATGGATGCATGTAATCGTCAGGAGAGTTATGCATTCTCACTGAATTGGTTTTAATGGTATTTTACACTGTAAGCTTGATTCTCTGGAGTCAGAAGAAGCTTTGCTTAAGTAAAGTAGTATAGGATCAGATACAGAGGATTTGAGCCAATTTCTTCTTTCACATACTGCACTGGTGTCACCCAGAGATGAAGTTAGCCTTTTAAATGTAAAAGCATTCACTTCTGTGAAAGCCAAAGGGTGAAATTCTAGTCTCAATTACATATGAGCAACTCCCAGCAAAATTGATGGGAAGCGCACTCATGTAACTGAAAGGGCTGGTTCAAACAATGAAGCCAAACTCATCACAGCAGTGAGCTTTGGAGTCATGCAGTTATGAATATTCTACAGAAAAGTTAAGAGGCTAATGTCCAGTATTGATACTTCAGTACTGTGAAGCATGGAATAAGAGCTGTGGCACATTGCCTAAGAACTCTGTGATGATAAAGTTCATCCTCTTGTTGGCATTCTGGTTGTGATACATCACAAGGTTTTCTTCAGATGGCATAAAAGGACATTTCCATTCACTTTTATCCTAGCTTTTACCAACACAAACACATACACCCAAGTCACATTCCTTGCTGTTTCATTGTGAGCCTGAACTTGCCCCTCTGCCATCTGCCATAGGTGTTTGGGGCAGGTATATGACATGAAATAAAAGTATATGTTAATAGCCTGCTTTTCTTAAACACTTGATACCTGTTTAACAGAAGTTACTGAGTGCTGAATAATTCTAAAATCTTAGAATAATTGCCCAACTAGATGCAAGAAGTCTAAGGCTTGTTTGAACTATCCCTGGTAACTGGGAGATGATCTTGGCTCATAATATTTATGAGGCTTCTCCCTCTGTTTAAAAAGAGTTAAAATATTTTGTAGTTGCAGAATACTTCATTGTGGTTGTAATTACCTTTGACAGTCATTTTTGGCTTAGTAAAATCAAAGCATGTTTTTTATTTAGAGTAAATGTGTCTATTTAATTAAAAAGGCAATAGATACTATATACAGACAGACAGACCAAGCAAGGATAATACTGTTGCTAAAAGGTAAAATCAGTTTAAAACAATTTATTAGACACAAATGAGAAAAAATAATGAGCCCACATAAGACTCATATAGTTTCTTGTAGTTATAAGAAAACTGGAAAAAAAAATCATTGGGTTCATTCAGAGGGTAATTCCTATAATTTAGGTATTTTGAAATAATATATGTCTCTTTGGGAAATGCACTACTCTGGTGTCCAGCACTAAAAGTTTACTGAAGTTTTGTGGGAAAAGAATTGTTTGGCATCATCCCAGTCCATAAGAGCCTGAGAATGATGTGCCAGAAAGACTCAGGAGGCCTGAAAAGCCACTTAAAAATATTGAAGAGCTTTCTTTTTCAGGGGCCCAGTTCAGGGGTTTTAATCTGTTTCATAGATTTCTCTACACTCCAGCCCAAAAGCAAACAATTGAATACAGGCTCCGAGAGCCTCACAGCTATTTCTAAGTCGAATCAATGTTGCTACTTCAAAAGCAGAGATTTTATATTTGCACTTTTTCAGGGTTACTAAAAAAGCTCTTTTCCCCATTAGTAGCTAATAACTATCTATTTGAAATATGTTTAGCAAGAAGAATGTCTTCCAGTCATATTATTGCTTATATGTTTCTATGTATCAACGTCTATTTGTGTCCTCATACAGCTTCATGTTTTTATGTGAATGCCTTGTCTTTATGATTTTACGTTGTTGTGAATGATTACATCTAATAGTATGCATAAACTATTATGGTAGCTTTAGCTACACAAATCCATGAGTGTGTGAAATCAAAATCACATACCTATCCTGGAAATGAAAATTGTTTTCTATTTTTCTCACACACACTTCCACAGCACATTGAGCCACTTTTCAGACACCTTTTGGAAAAGAGTCAGGTTATAACTGAGAAAGAGATTTTTTTTTTAAATTGATTGATTTGTTTTGAGGTGTTGAGCCATGTATGGATTTAGCAGAAATGCTGGTGCTCAAGAATGAGGTACACAAGATATATCTATTTCTCCCATTGCTTCTTCCTCCAGAAATTACAGCCCAATCCTTCTCTCAGGAGCTAGACATTACACATAAATTGGTTTAAGTGATCAGAAACTGGTTTAAACCTGTAACAGAACAGGTGTTCAGTGCACATATGCCGGTTTGAAAATGAGTGAAACCGGTTTGAGATAAACCTGGTTGAATTTAGTATCAGACTTGACTGTTTTGGGTCAAACCAGTTTATGCAATGTCTGTCCCAGACCCCTTGCTGGTTTAAGATAAACCAGATACCCCAAGCATCCCAGCATGCTCTCTGGGCTGGGCAGGGCTCTCTGCTCCACAGCAGGACTGGCCCCTCCCCTCTGCTCCCTGGCTGGGGCTATCAATTCCCTGCTGGGCTGGTCAGAAGGGGGGTGGGGGGACTCCTCCCTAATCACAGCATCCTGCTGGGGCCTGGTCACACCCCCTCAACTCAGCACTTTGGAAGGGAAGGGAGGGCTGCTCTAGCACCCCATAGCTTCTAACCTGAGACACTGCAGCATGTGCCTGCATTTCTAGGATGTATGTTCAGTTACAAACTGATTCAGCCTAGCCAGATTAGACTAACCTGCAAAGATTAAATCAATTCAGGCTCAGGTTTTTTGAATGTCTGTCCCTAGCTAGGAAGGTCACTGGGATTTTTCATTTGTTTCTATAAGAAAAAATGGTATGCAAAATATGTTTTTAGGGCATGTCTGTAGTGTTTCACAGGAGCTTCCATGTACGGTACCATTCTCGAGCACGCCCAAACTATCCATTCCTGCTCAGCAGGCACTGAACTGGAATTGAAGTGCTGAAGTCATGCCAGAGCCTCGGCTGTTCTCAAGATTTCTGCCACCAGCACACTTGAGATTTTGAGGGGTGGGGGGATGCACATGGGAAGGGTTCATGCTCAGAGAGGCTGCATTGCCTCACTTCTGGGCTTGGTGCTGGCTAAGCAGGAGTTAGTAGGTAGATTGGGCATGCTAGTGCTATACCCCAGAAGTGTTGAAAAAGTGGGATAGACATATTCAAAGGGTTGTTATTTTAATAACTGACAAGAAACAGAGGGGGAAAGAGAAGGAAATCTTATCTCTGCCAGGTCCCTAATATCCACGGGCAAGATCCAAAAAGGGGCTTAGATGCTGCAGGGCTGGAGACTTCAACATGTAACTTTTAGATATGTGCTCCCATGCTGGAATCCAACACCCTGACTGAAAGCATCCCATATTGGACTCAAGGCATGCCTCAGAAAATGCTAGCTTTTACTTTTCATTTGTTTTTTGACTGCAGAAAAATAATAGAGCAACTTTTCTGATGCAAGAAACTCAGAAAGACCACAACAGGGAAGAATGTTTTTGACATTTTGACATATGGACCTGTGACTCTATTAAAACTTGGCCAGAGTTTTTGTCCTCCTTTGGATACCTGGCCCCCATACCAGAATCCAGAACAACGCATTTGAAGGGGAAAAAAGAGAGTATTCATGTCTCTGTAGCTTAGTCTTTATGGCCCTCACATGGAAGGTGGTAAACCTGGATTCTAGTCCTTGCTCCAAAAACTATTTCAAAATTTTATCCAAAGACTCTTTCTTGTAAAATATATAAACAGGTCTTGGAGTATGGCTAGGAACCCAGGACTCCCCTCTCCCAGTTGAATGATATAACCAGTAGGTTCTGGAGTCACACTCCCTTTCTGTTCCAAGGAATCTTAAATCTTTTATGTTGTAGAGCAGAAGGACTAAAGAGTGCCTGAACCTCCAAATAGCCTATGGTTTGGTGGTTAGGAGACTCTTGTTGGAACTGAGAAATATGGGCTTGAATATTTTCAGGGAGAAGAGGGCACTGAACCTGAGTCTGTCACATCTTGGATGAGTTCTCTAACCACTGAGCTGCAAGAGAGTTGCCTCCTCTGGCTCTGTTGGATGAGTTTAAAAATAAAGGTGGCAGCTGCTACCTAATTCTGTAGGTACATGCATTTTCAGAGCATGGCTACTGGATCAAGCTCTCAGGAGGATAAGTAGAAGAATGCCTTGTTTCTGGATCCCAGCTGGGTTTAGGCATGAGCTAAGCACTGAGCTGCTCCGTGCAATCAATACAGAGGCTCTTTTGGGCCTGTATGACCACCTTAATGTCAAAAACTGAGGCTGAGATTAGGCACTACATTTCTAGGATTAAGCATCAGATGAAAATTTTGCAGTATCTCAGTTTTAGACTTAGGCACCTTCTACTTAAGTATTACTAGCTCTGAATCTTCACATGCTCTTTTGGATCTAGTGCAGGGTGACTGAGCCATTTCCTTTTACTTACCATGTAACAGTATATCAAAATAATAAGTTTGATATAATAGTGCATAAGCACTACTTATAAGCATAAATTTGATATAATAATGCATAATTTTAGTGCATAATTTTGATTTTCAGCATGTTTTAAAATTATTAACTAATTCTCACTTTCATTGCATTAAAATTGTTTTTTACTTCAGAAGGAGAAAGATCAAGACTTTTGTCCTTAATAAGCTGCATCTTTTGGGTACAGTTAGAGGGAGGGATTGGAAATTATAACATTTTTGAAGAAGAGTTTTATGCAAACAGCATAAGTCAGAGATGCAGACAAATTAAAGACAGAAGAGACTAAATCATTTTGTCCATTCCTAGCTATAAAAGCTTGTTCTCAATAACATGTTACTGTTAGGAGAAAATGCAGAACACAATTTATAGGGTTTTGTCTCACTTTATGTTCTTGCTTTCAAAGCTTAACAAATCCAGACAGAGAAATAGCACATTCCTCCTAACTCCATTTTAGGGATTGTGCACAAGCAACTGAGGCCAATTCAATGGTTTTCCCAGCCCACAACCCCCTGACAATATGGCTATGACTACATCCTTACATTGTTTGTTGTCTTTGCTTTATTCTATTATGGCTGCTTAATTGAAAATTAAAATTAATCTAAAATAATGATAATCAGCACTAAAAATACAAGAGCAGAGGAAACTTGAAAGTAATTTCAATGGGTTTGTAATGAGAACACAATATGTGTAAAGTCTGCATGAGATATTTTAACAAGAGAAAAGGTATTTGTAACCTCTCCTGCAATGACGTAGGGAGTTCATTGAACACCTAGAGGAGGGTGGGGGGGGTAGGGGCTATGGTGAACGTAAGTTATAATTCAATGTAGCTCTTTAAGCCCATAAGTAAAAAGAGAAGTTTCTGTTTAAGGATAAATGCTACAAAACCTTTGCTTAATAAATATCTTTACTTTTTAGGCATGGAAGAAAAAGTCCACAGAGAGTTTTATGATGTCACTGTACATTTTTAAACGCAGAAAGCAAGAGTTCTCTGAGTTTTGGACACCCAAACAGATGATAAGTATATGTGTAATGTTACCTAATTTTTTTGCCTCAGTTTACATCCATATATTTGGTTTTCCACAGAGGAATCTTTAATGTAGGCTACCGGATATCATATAGGACATAATAGAGTTTTGATAGAAACTCTATTGCAGTGACCATCTTTGAATAAAATCCGATTTTAATTGATAAATTACTGAAGTTATTTGTAATACCAACAGATTTCCTTGTCAGCCAAACTCTCCTTTTCCTTTTCTTTGCAAAATCTGTATTTTGTAGTTCTTTTCTAAGATCTCCAGAAGAGAATATTAGTGGATTATGTTTACATCACATTTGGGAATTTCTCAGTATTCACCTCTTATGTACTTTGTCTTACATTTAGAACTATAGCACACCCTGGTGGTTATTTGCTACCATTTCACTTTGCTCTTGCATATTAGTTGTCGGTGCCTAATAGAGCAACCTTCAGAATATGGTCTTTTCTTAGCTTTGCTTTATGAAACAACTAAAAGGAAAGGAAGGACAGGGGTCAAATGGCTCAATTGATATAGTCCAGGAGAGTGGCTGTTTAGAAGTTTCTTTATTAAGTTCATTTTCTAAGTTAAAATACACATTCCTAGGTCATACTATGGCATCAGTTTTAAGCAGGAAACTCACAAGATTGAACAACATAGTATGCCCTGTAAATTACATTTCCCCATAAAGATACCTTTTTTGTAAATTCTGTTTCTATTGGAGCAAATGTTCTTAGGTGATTAGGGCAAAGGGTAATTAAAAGTTCACGTTCTAAATATAGCTTTAATGCTAAATCACAAGGGAGACAAGGTTTTTTGGGTAAACCCGATATCTTTTATTAAAATAAATAGTTAGGAAAATTCTTCTTTGGAAGCTTTCAGGTATTGTACAAATACCCTTCATCAGGCTGAGGAAGTGTCTGTCTGTAGTTGGTCTGTGCTCTTCTTGGATGGAATAGCAAAGAAACAAGGGATTAATTCTGTCAAAATGCCTCACTACCTTTGTGACAGTCAAGTTCAGTCAAATAACTGCCGATGTGCAGAGTCATGACCTAAGTCATGAGGGAATATGTTGGTGATGTTTTAGAATAATATAGGCAAATAAAATCTCAGAATAGCCCAATTCAGTGGCTTTTGAATTGTCTTCATGGAACTGAGAAACTATGAATGCCTGCTTTTACCGTGTGTGACACCCATGGAAAATTTGAACATCACAGGCCTGCTTCTCCTGTGAGTGATTTCTGTTAGTTGCATAGTGGCAAAAGAAAATGCCGTCACAGAACAATAAACCACCACGGATAAGGGCAGACACTCAAAAAGCCAGATCAATTCCACCTTGAATTTATACAGTTTTCTGTAAGAGGCCTATGTTAGATTGGTAGTGAACAGTACACCCCAGGGGTTTTCAACCTTTTATGGTTGGTGTACCCCTGGCAGTCAGTCGAGAAGCAGGGAGTCCACCAGCTGGTCAAAAAACACAGGGCAGGGGTCCCCTGGCAGTCGATCGACGACCAGGGGGAGGGGTCCTCCACACGTAGCAGTGAAACCAGAAGCACCAATGGGCAACCCAGAAGCACGAGCAGCGCAATTGGATATGCCCCATGCTTCTCTGTGCTGCTGCTGCGTACCACCCGGGGGCTTCCAACGTACCCACCCCCAGAGGTACATGTACCCCTGGTTAACAACCTCTGGTATACACATATGCCCTTTGATGGGGGGGGCACACAGGCTGCCTGCACTGGCTGAAGCCAGAAGGTTGGGAGCACGCCTGTATTCCTCCCAGCAGACCCTGCAGGCTCCTTTGGCTGCTGGAGACTGCTGAGCACCCAGGCCATGCCTGATTGCCTTGGGCAAGCATGCCCCGCTACCCCCACCCTATTACTCTGGGATCCTGTAGCTGTGAGCCAAAAAAGTATTGCAGCACACCAAGTGCCCATGGCTGAGTATCTGCCAGCAGTGGCTGAGCTACAGAGGTCACAGGGTTGCCTCTGTGCAGGCCCAGTCCTGATGTTCTGCCCCTTCCCCCCTGACCCACTAGAGGTAAGCTGCTTGCACTGGCTCCTACTCAGGTGGGGAGGGGTCCATACTGGGGTCCGGGTGGCAGGTTGCCTGGCTCTGCCCACTGACATGTGGTATGTGAGAGCCAGGGTCAGGCTTTGTGAGGCTGTGCCCGAGCACAGGGACATGGGGGTCCCTGGCTGAGTGTGCTGTGCACAAGCATGGGGTTAGAGGGTCTCTGGCTGGATGTGTGGGAGCCAGGGTTGGGGGGGTCTATGGGTCTGTGCCTGAGCATGTGGGGCTGTACCCAAGCACAAGGACATGGGGTTTCCTGGCTGGCTATGCAAGAGCCAGGCTTGCACTCCATTAGGTTGTGCCCAAGCACAGGGATTCTCCTGGGCTCAGTGTCAGGTGTGTATGTACAGCACAGGTACTTAATTACAAGTTCAGGAGCACAGCCTGGGGACTAGGGATCCAGGTCCCAGGGTTTGTGCAGGAGACACAGATGCCTCCCTCCCTCCCCCCATCACTGCCTGCCTGTAGCTGACAGGTGGCTGGAGGCAGGAGGTGGGACTGAGGAAGGTGCCTGTTCTGACTCAGCTCTGGGAAAGCTCATGGCCCACTAGGCACTCAGCCATAGCAGCTGAGTGCAGGCCAAATGCTAGCATGCCTCCCTGAGAAGGAGTAGCAGTAGGTGCCACAAAAATGGTTGGGATGGTTGGGGACAGCAATCTAACTTGGGATCTAGTACAAAAGTTCAATTCACCAGTATAACCTAAACCAATTACATTTGAATTCTATCTTGAACCTGGTCTATTTTAGACCAAGTTCTGCATTTTTGGACTGGTCTATGTGCACCACACTTTCGCAGGATTATGGGTTTAGAATGATCTCCCATCACTTAGATTAATTTATGTGTAATGTCTATACTTGGCCCAAGTCTCTAATTGCTGGGATAATGACTTAATTAACTTGTTTCTCTTTCCAAAGAGTTATGCCAAGTAAGAAATGTGTACGTACTAAAAGAACAGGCCTATAAACAGAGTATTATTCGTATGTTATGGGCTAAAATTATAGCTGTTGGGTGGGTCAGGTAGGGAAGTAAAAGTATATCTCCTTTGCATGGAGATAACAGGGTAGGATCCTTTTATAGCAGAGGCAGGCAAAATACGGCCCATGGGCCTCATCTGGCCCACCAGGCCATTCAATCCAGCCCACAGAGCCCCTAAAAAAATTTAGTAAATTAATATTTATTTGCCGCAGTTCTCTTTCAAAGCTGGCTGGAGTCAGGGGCAGTAGGACCCAGAGGGAGCCCTCAGCAGGCTTGCAGGCTTGAGCAGCCCAGCCCTGCCCACCCCCAGCTGGTTCCCTGCTTTCCTGCCCCTGCCCTGCTCCAGCACCACGTGGCTGTGGCTCCTGGCTGCATCCCCAGACCTTGCTGGTAGGGGTGTGTATGTGTGTGCGTGCATGTCTTGGCAGGCACCAGGGCAGAGTATGTATCTGCAGGCACAGGGGCAGTGTGTGTGTGTGTGTGTGTGTGTGTGTGTGTGTGTGTGTGTTCATAGGGTGAGTCCCACATGCACACCCCTCCATATGCCTCCCCTAGCACTGCCATACACAAACCCCAGCCACCCTCCCTCCATTGCCCCCCCACATACCCATACACCCACAGCTCCCACAAACCTATACCCACCCCCCACAATATACAAGAGTAAGACTTCATTTTAAGCTATTATGCAGTCACTTCTGCGTACACTACACAAACACATGTAAATCAGGACAAAAATATTTTTTGAAAACAAATTCATTAATGTTGTAGATGATCACTTTTTAGAATATAATTTGGTATTTTTCTGGTTCTGAGATGGCAAAACCCCTTGCTGAAAGGAGTACTTCCAGGGGCAAGGGGAGGGACTCCTGGTGGCAAAGGTCAGGGGTTAGGGGGTGGAACTTCTGGTCACAAGATGGCGACCAGGGGGCAGGGCACCTGTCAAGGGGCAGGGCTACCCAGGCAGCCCTTGACAACTTGCCAAAACTTAGTAAGTGGCCCTCTGCCCGAAATAGTTGCCCGCCCCTGTTTTATAGCATTCAAGGCAGTGCAGTGATAAACACTGAATCTATCTAGTTTATGCTTCACGATGGCCCTTAAACAAGTCTTGTACATTTTGTACCTTATCTGGCTGGCACCCATTAGCTCATGAGCTGCTAATAGTTAGGAACAAGAAACTCTTTGCAATAGGTACAGGCACTGTGGAAGAGAAGCAGGAAGTTTACAGACATAATCCTGCTCTGCAGCTGTTCTTTCTTACTTGGATTTACTGCCACTATTTCTTCCCTGCCTTTGACCCTTTGCTATTTATTTATTTTGAGGCTTATGACATTTACTGTTTCCTTTAAAGTTTTCCCACTCTTAAAATTATGCTGTTGTTTGAAAAACTCAGCTCTCAGTTAAAAAAACAACAAACCCCGCATAAATTTTTGACCTGGTGGTTGAAAATGTGATCCCTAAAAGCTCAAAATCCAGAAGCCACATATACAGCCTCAGGATTTTTAAGCCAACATCATGATTATTGCTGCTAACTCATGTTTTGAATGCCCAGGGATGGCACTTCAATTGTCTTCATTTCTCTCCTAATTAGACTGAGATGGAGGATGAGTAAAACTCTCCCTATATTCAGCCTACAGCCTCCTCCTATAGTCAGTCTCACTTGTCTCTATCTTTCACATAGGGCTATGGAATAGAAGATCTCTTGCATTTTGATTTCCCACCTGTGTGAGGAGGATGTGAAGATCCTACCTTTCTCTCCACTGGAAAGAGGAAGGAGAGAAAAGAGTCCAGCACTCAGAAATCCAGCACCATCCTGCCAATAGATATATGTCCTACTTTAAAACTTTAACGGGAATCACCATGGGTAGAGAGAAAGAAGAATAAGCTAGACAAGGGGCAGCGAAACCCTATCCCATGGGCCAGATCTGTCCCATGGAGCCATGGTATCCAGTCCACAGGGTTCCCTACAGGTTTGAAAATACAGCAGCAGAGGGGAGTGGTGGCACCAATTGCCACTCCCCTGCTGCCAAATTTGTGGCCGTGTGAGGAGCCCTCCGGTCAGGTTGGATTGGTGCATGGAGATGGCTCAGGGCCAAATCCAGGCACATGGCTGACTAGAGGTAATGCGGGCTCCAATCCAGTGGCACAGACCCCAGGAAGCTGGTGCAGGGACTTGGTGCAGCAAATTCTGATTTGGTGATTCTTCAAACTTGTCACAAGACATCCTTTGAGGAGCAATGCTGTCACAGCTAGCAAAAGTCTTTTGAAGAGGATGGAGACAGCAACATCTTCCTCCCCTGTGCTTTTCTGGACAGGATTTTATTCCTGTAAATTAATTAAAGAGCTCTCCAAACCAAATCAGACCAAACTATCCTCCCAGCTACAGAAAGCATTTCAGTGTTCTGTGACCCTAATTTCTTACTCTTCAGGAGCTGGCTGACTGACTTTAGTCTTTTGACCAAGAGATATATGGTATCGGTTAAAAGGCAACCTGCAAGCCATTTGTCCTGTGCTGCTAGGCATACATGATTAAACTCTGGAAAGGTTTTTTGAATTACTGAACTCAACTGAATTGGGACATTACTTCCTTCAAGCACCATGTGGCAAGAAGACTTGCAAATGGTTGGCACCTGTCCTTTTTAAATTGTAACAAGTCAGATCAATGATGGATGTGGCCTTCTGAGGATTTACATTTGAGGATTATTTATGTTTGATTCTTTCATGGCCACTATTTTGTTACACAGTCCCTGGTCATTAAATTTCATAATATAGCTGAAGCCACTGTACCTAAAATAAATAAAAGTAAGTCAGTGCTGTGCCAAGCAAATACAGGTGTTCATTCACTGTAAAAGGAGTTCATGATTAAAAGTGCCAATCAAACTAGTGATACTAAAAGTGAAATAAACCCTTGCTGTTCAATACACATGGAGCCACATAACCTGGAACAAAGAAGCCAGCTAGAAATTATAAGCTGCTGATGAGATACTTCTGGGGTTGAACAGTAGCCACGGCCTTTAATGACCATGCATCAAAAAGTGAAAAAGAAGACAGGATAAGATGGCAACTTCTCATAGCACAGATCACATTTTCAGAACTGATAATACCACAATCAGCTTCAAATGTGATAGGAGTAGATGACAGGAAAAAGAAAGAATTCTAGGGCTGGCAAAGAGGGAATCTGTAATACTCAATTAATTATTCTGGTTCCAATTTTAATATGATTTCATGAAATAAAAATACCTTAACAAAGCTGCTAGATATGTGTGCCCTCCATGGGACCAGAACTGATCAACAGTTCTGCGTCAATACGAGACACTTTACTGTGAAGTAGCATAGTTTCCTGCATAGCAAGCAGGTGTGTCTACACATGCACATGGTTACAGTGCAGTAAACCTCGCTAATCATGAGTAGATTTGCTACCTGCAAATGCAAGTAGCAAATTTATTTGCAATTAATACCTGTGCAGTAGCGCTTGTGTAGATGCCTGACAGGGAGCAAATCTGCTGCCGGTCATCTGGCCACCAGGGGCGGAAGATTGCTCCCTGCCCCCAGGAGGTGCTTGCTGCTGGGCCATGCTCTGCCACTGGAGGCTCGCCTCAGACTATGTCCCCCTGACCCTACAGCAGGGAGCTCCAAGCCCCCTGCTCTGAGATTTCAATCAGGGAGAGGGGGCTGAGAGATCATTATCTCCAAGCCCCTGCTCCGCTATCTCAATTGGAAAGCACGGTGCTGAAATCCTTATCTCTCAGTGCCAGCTCCATGAAAGCAGGGACAGTATTGAGAGATCCTTATCTTCCAGCCCAAGCTTCTGTCATGGGGCTTAGTTTGGGAGATAAGGATCTCCCAGCCCAAGTCCCACAACTGCAGAGCTGGTGCTGGGAACTCCCTGGTGGCAGAGACTGGGGAGATTGCTCTTTACTCAGCTCCATGCTCATGGGGCTGAGTGGGAAACAAGCTCCTCCGCCAGTTCCCCACCCAGCTCCGTGCTCAGCTGAGTGGGGAATAAGCTCTCCAGCCTGTTCCCCAGCAGGGAAAGGCTCTGCAGCCTCATGATCATGGAGTGGGGGCTGGGAATTGTCCCAGTCAGGGGCGGGTCCCAGCCCTGTGCCCCAGTTGGGCAATCGAGGTGCAGGGCTTTAAAAGATCTGCAGGGATAGGGCAGGTCCCAGCCCCCTACCCCAATCCTCCAGTAGGGCAGCTAGCAGCAAGCCCCCGGCTGGGCTGGGGGCTCACTACTAGCTGCCTCACAGGGTTGAGGTGGGGGCCTGGGACCTGCCCCTCCACTGCAGCTCTTTCCAAGTCCACTGCTCAGATCAGGGAGCCAGGGCTGGGAGCTCCCTGCTGCCAGGGCAGGGGGACATTGTCTCTGTCCTGGCAGCTGGCTGAGCCCCAGGGGCAGGAAGCAATGTCCCAGCCCTGACCAGGAGACAGCTGTCTTCTGGCCTGGTGCTCCCTGACAGCTCCTGGGCTAGCATCCAGGGGGAGGCCAGAGCTGCCCCTGGTGACAGCAGGAGCCCATTGCAGGGCCCCAGGAAGTGAGGCCTCCCACTTCTCTACACATGTAGACACCTGCCCGGGAGCCATGGGCAACTGGTGCCACCTTAGTCAGGGGGGCACGTGCCCCCCCCCAGCAACCAGTCAGTGACCAGGTAGGGGTCTCCTCCGGCCAAACTCGCCAGCCAGGGAGGAGGGTCACCCGACAGCAAAACTTACCGACTGGTGAGCAGCCGCACTGCTTTCGAAAGCAGCCACAGTGCTTCCGGAAGTGGCCACGGCCTACATCTGGCACTCCCACTCCCCAGCTGGCACTCGCAGGGGGGCTCCAGTGTTCCTACCTGCCCCCCCTGCCCATCACCTATGCAGGGAGCGTGGCTAGTCAGGGAGTGCACCAGTGCTCTCAGGGGGCACACATGTACCCCTCGTGCACCCCCTGCGTGTCACCACTGCCGGGAGCATTTGCTCCCGAGTACTTTACTTGTGAGTAAGCTGCTCCCAGATCTAATGCGTGCGTACACGCACCCAGTGTGTTATACACTACCTGCTGTAAAGAATGGATAGAAATTTACCCTAATACAAGATGTAGGGGGCTTTTTGTCTCCTGGGAAGGTAAATCACAGTTCTATCCCCTTTGTCTCCATGGAGTTCTGCATGGTCAGGGTGGGCAGTGTAGTAACAATTATTAAGGGCATTTGTACAATAAAAATAAAAGGTAAGACCTAGGAAATCTATGATACCTACTGAATATAAATATAAATAATAATATAATACATGAATAATATATATTGTTTAGTTTTCAACTTGCAATTATAAAGTACATACCATTTTCTTTGCCATTTTAATTTAGTAAATTATTTACAGGGTTCCATATACTAAGATATGATTCCAGTTTATTATGTTTTGACATAACTCTTTTAAATAAATTTGAAATTCATGAGACTGGAATGTACGTAATGATTGACATGGACAGTAATTCATATCAGTCTTTCCAGTAATGGAGAATAATGCCATTACAACTGTTACCAATGAGTTTTGGGGAGTGCTTTTGTTAATCTTATCGCTAATATTGGCTCATTTAATTGTTAGTGAAGATGAACTCTGTCAGTTTGATCTTAGTAATATTCTGTCTGTAAAATTCTGTTGAAATCAAGGGAGTTTGTGTGTGCATTTGGTAGCTAGAATTAGACTCACACACTGGTGTTAGCTCACTGATGTTCTATATATTTGGGAAAGTGATCCTTTCTTTTATATGTCAGTTACAACATTTTCACTGCACAATATTCTGAAAATTATAAATTAATGAAGGTGAATCAGTGTGTAAGGGTGTGAATTCATGCAGCATATAGCCTTTCTTTTACTGAGATGAGATTCAAGGACAGTAATGTTCACAGCTCTCAGCTCACTTTTGTGCATTGTACTTTGTTTTGCAGACCAAATTCATCCTGGCTGTAAAACCATTGCTGTCAATCAACTTTCATCAGCAGCAGATTCAGCTTTTGTTGCATCTCCAGTTGTAATCAACAAGACTTTGGAGAAATATAAGAGAATAGGATATGACCTCAATTGGGATAAAGTACATGAAAAGGATTTTTCTAGAAATAAATCTGATTTAGCAAAAAAAAGTTTCCTTTCTGTCTATGCTAGTAAATCTCATGATTTCTTGGAATTCCAAAACAAACAGACAAAAACAAACAAAAAACCCAACTACTAGTTCGGTTTCTTAAGCTTTCTCTCTCAAAGTATTCAAAAGGTTTATCCACAGAAATGATGGGTTTTTTCATAATTGTGACTTAATGGATTTGTTTAAAATACAGACATGTTTATCAGAAGTCACCAAACGGGAATATAAATTTCTGAATAACATCATAGGCAGACAAGGTTCTTTGGGTGAATCTGATATCTTTTATTAGACCAACTTAAATAGTTGGAAAACAATTATTAAGCAAGCCTTTGGGTTCAAAAACCCTTTGTCAGGCTAAGGAAGTTTCAGCAGTTGGTGTGTGCTCTTCCTGGATGGAATGAAAAGTAAAGAAGCCAGCGGCTGGGCTGGTATGCATACAAGACAGGTAGACAGTGAAAATGTAGATTGAGGAGTCAATGGGTGAGAGACAGGCTGGGGAGGGAGGGGAGGGGGAGAGAGAGAAAAGGGGGATGAAAGTGGAGAGATACCTGGGGAGTCAGAGGTCAGGCAGGTTATAGTGTCATAAATCCAATGTCTATATTTAGTCCATGATTTTTAGTATCCAGGAGGTTGATGAAATGGAGTTCATAGGCTCCTCTCTGGGAAGTGTTGTGTTAGTTTCCTTTGAGGATCAGGACTGAGAGATTGGAAAGAGAGTGGCTTTCTTGTGAGAAATCTGCCCCCACCGGTAATTGGGTATTTCTGTCTTTGATAGATTTCCAGTGTGCGTTCATTCTGGTGTGCAGTTGTTGTTTGGTCTCTCCTACATATCTTCCATCAGGGCATTTGGTGCATTGGATGAGATATATTACATTTCTGGAGGTGCAGCTATAAGATGCAGGGATGCTGATGGCTCTGTTGTGGGGTGTAGTAATAGTGGAGGTGGTGGAGCTGTGTTGGCAGGTTTTGCATTTCTTGTCATGGCACAGTCTGGATCCTTTTGGTGTGTTCTGGGGTTGAGGAAATTTGCTTCTGGTGATGAGGTTGGCGAGGTTTGGTGCTTGTTTGAAGGCTAGGATGGGTGGCTCTGGGAAGATCTTTTTAAGAATAGGGTCTCTTTCTAGTATGGGTTGCAATTGTTTGAGGATTTTCCATACAGGTTCAAGGGAGGGGTGATACGTCATAACCAGTGGTGTGTGATTTGTGGGGGGTTTTCTTCTGTACTGCAGCAGTTCTTCACGTGGTATCCAGGTGGCTCTTTCAAATGTGCGATCTGTCTCTCTGGAGGAGTGTCCTTGTTGGGTGAAAGCCTTTTTGAGATTGGTGAGGTGGCAATCCCAGGTGTTCTCTTCAGCACAAACTCGGTGGTATCTGAGGGCTTGGCTGTATATCACAGCTTTTTTGGTGTGTTTAGGGTGATTGCTGGTTCTGTGCAGATATGTATGTTGTTGGTCTGTGGGTTTCTTGTATAATGTGGTCTGTATTTTATCATTCTGGATATGGGCGCATCTACACATGTAATTAATTCAGAGCAATAAACTCCAGAGCTCATTACTCTGGAGTTCATTGCTCCTGGATGTACTGTTTGCATGTGTGCCTGGGACACCAGCACATTGAGCTGGGTTGGAGTAGCCCTGGCTGGCAGGCTCCCAGGGGTCAGGCTGCCAGCACAGGGCTGTTCCTGCCAGCTGCAAAGGGTCTGGCTGGGGCATGAGGGTGCTTCATTGTGGGGTGAACTGACAGGCAGCCCTCACACTGAAGCACCCTCTTGCCCCACCTAACCCCTCCAGCATCTAAATGTGAGGTGCTGCAAAGTAAAAAACTTGGCAGTACGTATGGGTGCTTGTACACATGATGCAATTAACATGTACACCTGACAAAAATGTCATTTTGTGTGGCTTAATGGTATCACACTGTACATGTTCAAGAATTTTAGGGGTTTTAAATGACTTTGCATCATTGCAAACTAAACTACATCCGGATGTAGTTCAGTTTGCAACAATGTGTTGCAGTTGTCAGCTCACTCCACAGCTGCGGGAGAGGCAGGCAGTCTCCCCAGAAAAAAAGGATCAGGTCCCTTGTCACTTCTACCTTCAGCAGGTGCCTACTGAAGGCAAAAGCAGTGAGGGGCCCGATTTAATTTTTTATGAAAAGCCTGCTCACCTCTCTCACAGCTGGGGATGCGAGCGGCCAGCGGGCTGAGAGACCCTTCAGCTGCGCGGGCCCCACAGTGGCGGCATCCCCCAGGGCTGCCTGGCTGGGCTGCTAGTGGGCCAGGTGCTGGCCCAGCTCAGAGGCAGCACTCGGCTTGATTCAACTCTTCCCGGACCCCAAGCTGGCTGGGGTAGCACTTGGCCCATTGGCAGCCAGCACAGGTGGTTGCAGGGGGCACCACCACTGTGGAGGGAAGGACCAGGGGCCACCCCAGCTCAGGGGATGCTTAGCCCACCAGCAGCCTGACCCTGGCTGCAGGCAGGCTAGAACAAAAAAAAAAAGTATTGGGGTCCTTGCTGTAATGTGACAGAAAAATGGAAATGGTGGGTTTCAATTAAAAACCCACCATTTAAATTTAGGGGGCACAGAATGAGGGGCACAATTATGAGGAAAGACTGGGGGAACTGGGCTTATTTACTCTAGAGAAGAGGAGACTGAGAGGAGACTTAATAGTCTTCAACTATCTGAAGGGGGATTCAAAAGAGGATGGAGCTAGACCAGGGGTGTGCAAAATGCAGCGTGCGGGCCAGATGCAGCCTGCCAGGCCATTCTATCTGGCCTGCGGGGCCCCTAAAAAATTTAGAAAATTAATATTTATCTGCCCTGGGCTGCCTGTCATGTGGTCCTCGATGGTTTGCCAAAATCAGTAAGCAGCCCTTCGCCCAAAATAATTGCCCGCCCCTGAGCTAGACTGTTCTCAATGGTGGCGGATGACAGAACAAGGAGCAATGGTCTGAAGTTACAGCAAGGGAAGTTTAGGTTAGACATTAAGAAGAATATTCTCACTAGGAGGTAGTAAAACACTGGAACAGGTTATCCAGAGAGGTGGTGAAAGCTCTATCCTTGGGGATTTCCAAAATACGACGAGACAAAGCTGTAGCTGGGATGATCTAGTTGGGGCTGGTCCTGCTTTGAGCAGAGGATTGGACTAGATGACCTCCTGAGGTCCCTTGCAATCCTAGCTTTCTATGATTCTATGAATGCAACCTTGGGGATTAAACCCCCGTCACATGTACAAGTGTCCTATATTTACAAGTACTATCCTGCTGAGGAGTTTGTTAATTTACTCCAGTCTAGTTGCCTTGCATGGGTAGATGCTGAGATATTTACTGCGGAGTTAATTAGTCCACTCCACAGTAAATGACTTATGTAGACATGCCCACTTGTAATCTTTAAAGCATAGCTGTAAGGAGAACAAAGGATTCTATCTGACCAAAACACTTCATCAGTTTACAGTCTAAGTTTTTAGTGTAATACTCAATAAAGCAAGTCATTGGGTTCTTAGGGCATCTATACATGTGATCTGGGGTAGGGGTGTGGGGGGCATTTTAATTAGATTTTAATTTTAAAACGTCTGCAGTGTCCCATGTATTCATCATCCTGCACTTCAAAATGGAAGTGGGGGTGCTTTAACTAAAGCTTGTAAAACAAACTTTAGTTAAAGCAACTCCCTGCCGCCATTTTGAAATGCAGAGATGCTGAATACACATGATGGCGAGGCTGCTGAAGAATTCTAATTAGAACACTCCAGCAGACTTGATTAATTGTGTCTGCTCTGATGCATTCTAATTAGAACACTTTGGAGGAGGTGTCCCGTCTGTGTACAGGCACCCTTAGTTTTCATAAGAAGTTGAGCTATACTGTAAACCTTTTCTGTGCTGTTTCACAACTTGTCATCAGTGCTGAATATTTAGTTTTAATTACTCTGCTTTGGTAGTATGCATCTTCAGGATAGATCCAATAAAGGTCGCCAGAGAGAAAGCTAGAAACCTAAGTGGAGCTTCTACCCAATGTACAGGGAAAGTTAGTGTATGTCTGCTATGCCTCCCCAGTGGCTGTTCTCAAACAAATGAGAGACCAAATTATTGAAGAGCCATGCAGGGGATATACGCTGAGTAGCTTACCATTTCCAGATCTGGACCGTGTAAGTCAGGACAGGTGAGTGGAGCATGCTTGAGGGCATCCTTGCTAGAACACACTGAGGACATAGTACTGGTGCCTCGGGTGCCTTCAGACCCCAAACATCCCATTGACTGACTGGGGAAAGCAGCCTATAATTAGGCAACAGGGAAATGTGAAAACAGAGGTATATCTGAAATGCCACCTTTCACAAACCCCTTATAATGTGAGGGGTTTGTGAGGTGCCCTGCATGTTTTCTGGTGTATGTTTTACTAATATAGCAGGTGTGATCTTGTTGAAAAGCTAATGCTCTGCTGTGCTCATTTACGATACTCTTTTCTTTCTATGGACTATGTTACACTATCTGTAAATACTTTTATGCTTTGGGGCATGATTTAGCCACAGGAAATGAGAAATGCATATTTATGGAAAAGGGACATGCAGGCAGTGGATCACAGTTCTGCCCCAGGTCTGGACTACACTGTCACCACCACAAGATCCTGGCTCCAGAGCAACTCCCCACCCAGTCACAGCCCTGCTATCACTGCTGGGCCCATCTCCATGAAAACCCTGGCTCCGCTATGTCACACAGGCAGGGACTTCTGGGAAATGAAGTCCTCCATGGGCCCGATTCAGTGTGCAGGCTGGACTTTGCCCACCCCTGAGCTAAGGTATCTCGGAGTAATGGGCCATTACCTAGAGGAATTCAAGCTTCTCTTGGCAGGAGAGAAATGTAAAGAGGATCCTGAAACTCATGACAAATTGGAGCAATGTTGTTGGGGGATGGGAGCTGCCCTAGATGTTTTTAGGGAACTACCTGGGAGATAAAGGGGATCTTTGGATCCTAGGTTTTGGGGCACTCCGGGGCCCCAGCAGTCACAGCTGGCAGGATCAGCAGAGAGGCTGATCTCTGGAAATACTGTCAGGACTCTCATGAGTGCCAGATGAGAGGGTAAGAGACTTATCTTGTGTTTTTGTTCCATCTTCAAACTTACGGTCAATTTTGCTTGTATTATTCTTTTCACCTATATAATAAATCCTTTCACTATTTTGTCTCCTTACAGGTTGCTTATAGTAAAGAGTGATCTTTGGGCAAGTGATATTCCAGGCTAACCCATTCTAAAGAAAGGGGGACCCAAAAATTCATTTACAACCCAAGCAGGAGCTACCTGGAGCTGGCAGACAGTGCCGTAGCAACGAAGTTTGGCACCCAGGGCAGCAGCCTGCCCTTGCCCTGCACACGGATCCAAAGGGCACATTCCCCCCTATGCTTGCCCAGGACTTCATGCAGCGGCGAGAGCCGCCCTTCCCCTGTCCTCACCACCCCCCAAACGACCTGCTCGCAGCTCTGTCCCGCACCCTGCCCCAGCTGGGCAGCACCTGTTGGTGTCCCTTCACTTTGGCACCCAGGGAAGTCATCCCGCTGTCCTCCTCCCTACAGCATTGCTGGAAGAGATTCCCCGATGAAGCTGTGAGGTCCAGTAAAGGGCAGCTGAGTTGAGACTATAGTGGGGATAAGAAGTTATTCCAGGGCAAGCCTTTGTTTGCTCCTTGGAACTGGCAGCGAGACAGCAGGGAGAAACTTGGGTCTGTGAGGGTACACTGCAGAGGTGTTTCTGACACCGCCTCTTTCTAAACCGTATCTGCTTTACTCAGGGTTGAAGGGAGGCACCAGAACTCATTCATATGGTGACAGAAGTTGGAACAGCAGGCTTTAGCACCCAGTAGGCTCTGATTACAAGAGTAGTAATTACTACAGTGGCCAAACTACTCAGAGCTGGCCTCAGTTGCCTGCATAAGCATGGCTCTTTGCTTATGAACAGCATCCCTTCTAATAGAAGGCTAAACAGGAGGATAGCTGTTTCTTTCCCAGTCCCTGCCTGGACATCTTTGTTCCAGTATGGACCCCTACTTCTGGCTCCTGATCCTCTAGGGTCAAGCCCATATGACCCACATCCCAGTTGTCCACTGACACTACAGCTCAGAACCTGCTCCTCACAATAAGTGCCTATGCTCTTAAAAAAATAAAAATAAATAACAGGGGTAATTTTTTTTAAAGAACAGTCAGATATGATGGTGGCATGACCATTATCACCACATCCAACTGTGTTTTAAAATAAATGGAAGCCAGTACTCAATCTTGGAAAGACTTGAGCAGAGTATAAGCAGAGGTACAACATTAAATGCCTGGGGGACTTTCAAGTAAAACAGTGAAACATCTGTGAATGTTAGGTGGTCTCAGGATCACGTAGCAGCTCAACAGGGGAGCTGCAAGATTGAAATTTTGGATGTAGGTTTCTAAATATCAACGAAGTCCCACTTTAGGTGCTTATGTCCTCTTCCATTCTAGTCTTAGTTTCTCTGGCCTGATGGTGTTATAATGGTAAGATTACTTGATTTACCAGAATAAGAATATTTATTTGAGCAAACAAGTCAAACTGGAAATATACAAACTGATTAATCTATTTAAATTGTTCATGGTAGCCATGGTACTTGCATCAGGATACTATTACCAAAAGTTTAAGGAAAAATAAGGGTGGCCTTACAATGCTATTACTGTTGCTAAGGAAATAAACTTACTTCATGTTGACGTACAATGTTAAGAAGACAAATGAAATGTCTCTATGTAAGGTCGACTTTCATTAACTATTGAAAACAGAGATAAATCAAACTTCTTTGTGAAACTACTGAAATTGCTTCCATTCAGCTTAAATGCTAATTCTGTAATGTCCTGCTGGTAGTCTGAAGCCCTAAAAGAATAGGGAGCTCAATACTGTTACCTATTGGTGGCTTTTTACTACCAGTAGTACCTACAGAAGTTTTCCAGTAAAGTGGCCTTATAAGTGACTGTGTCCAATTTATATCTTGTGTGGGGGGGAAGCAGATGTACTGGAACCTTCATATTCTATGGCAGCTTGGAAAAAAATGTTATTTACAGGAAGAAGTGATGAAACAGTAACAGTAGGGCAATGGTGAAATGATCTTTTTTAGTCCTTGCATTTAAGGTACTGTCTGCTGTAGATAATGCTGTAGGTAGGAGAATTGCTCCTTCATTGTTTTAAAAATAAAATTGAATAACACTGAAAAGAAGAACACCACCCCTCAGAAGCTAGCAGAAAGAAGGCATTTGTACCAGGAAAGAGTATCATAACCCAATGTAGACAGTATCCTGTAAGTGAAACAAACCCCCAAATTCTGAGAGGATGGGAAAGTGTTAGAGATTTTGCAGGGTGACACACAAAAAGGGTCATTCTAAACCATTGGTGTGGAGCTATTTGGGTTATGACCAGGCAGAAATGTTCAAAGCCAGGTCAAGGAGGACAGTCCCAGCTGGATGTAATTGGGTCAGCTGTGCCTTGTTAGATTCAGAAACCTAAAAGAGACCTGGCAAACTATGGGAAGAATAGCCCTGTCAGATCTGAAACAAAGAGTTACATCACAGCAGGAGATAGAGGAGGCTTGCAAAAGCTCAGAATAAAGATTATGAGTCTGTGAACAGTACAAACTACCCTTCAAGTGTTATGCCAGCAGGCTATGCTGCTAAAGAAACTTGGGGGATTCTATTAAGGACCAGCTTTTGCCTCCCTTGTCTCCTTTAGCATTATCCACAATCCTTAAAAAAGTGGTATCATAATTGTTTCTGGAGGAAGGCTAAGAATCCACTGCTGCTTAGCTTCCAGCACTGTTAAGGCTACAGCAGTAGGACTAAGGGCTTTTGGCCTTAGAGGAGATATTCTAACTATTCTAAAATGTGCTCTCTCATACTTGACTTCAACAAAAAAGTAAAATGCTTTCCCTTCTACTGTTTTGGAATTTGGATGTAGTATAGAAATGTCACCACAGAGAAAGTGGGTTTGTGTCACTAAGGGCCCTGCTACACATTACAGCTGGCTTTCCCTCAGCTTTAATTTGAGAGTTGTTACATACTTTTAGGCACTAACTTTAGATCTAGTTAATTCTTTTTATAGTGGGATAGTCATTTTATCATGTGATAACTATTTGCATGTGTGGCTAGTCTACATTTATTGTGCAATTAACCAGTTAATTGCATAATTTGTAGCAGGGGCAGAGATTTTCTGGAAATGTATTGTTTTCTAATATAGTAAGGGCCTTGTCATGTGCTCACTTGCAACAGTTGCAAATCCTTGGGCTTTAGTGACCTATTAAAGAAAATCCTTGCCTGAAAGGGAACAATTTTGCATTTCTAACAGGGCACTTAACTCATGCTAAACTCTTTGAACCATGTGGCTGCTTGAGTTTTAACTGTACTCAGTAAGTGTTGAGGGTGTGGCATCACTTTTATTCTAAAACATTCTATTGTACTGAAGTCAGGGATGTGAAAGGTTAAATGTTTAAATGAGAAGTATATTTATACCGGTAATGCATTACCAGTTAACGTTTAGAGTGGGGCACAGTCCAGTGGGGAGGGAAGGGAAGCAGCACAGTGACTCAGGAACAGGAAGGCAGCAGGGCAAGCAGAAGGGAGAAGGGAAGGAGAGGTGGGTCTTGTGGCAATCATTGATCCTCCTGGATCATGGTGTATGCATGAGGGCCACCCAGACCTTCAATGCATATGCCTGGGCACATGGCCGACTGGTGCCTCCCGAGTCTGGGGGGGCACCCACAGGCGCCACTGATAGGGCTGGAGCTGGCAAGGTCCTGCAGGCGGTGGCAGTGGGGCTGGAGCTGGCAAGCTCATGAAGCATATGCCCCCACCCTGTGCCTGCCCTACACATTGCTTATGTCTGGGCAGGAATTTTTGGAGAAGTGGAGGCTGGTGGGACTTATACCCATAGCTAATGTGCTCCCTCCTTCCCAGCGGCACTGGCAGCTGCAGGAGGCTGGGAAAGCCCCTCACCTGCTGCTGTTGCCTATAGCTTCAGGTGGGCTGTGTTGTCTGGCAGGGCTTACCACTGCCTCCTCTTCTCCCCCACCTACCCCAGTCTAAGGACCCAGGGAGTGGCTCCCAGCAGCAGCTGTGTCCAAGCAGATGTATGTGGCTACCAGCTCACCATGCTGCTCCAGGAAACAGGGTAGGGTGGAGCAGGCACCAGCCTGGGGCTCTGCACCCCCTGCCGGGACTAGGTGTATATTATTGGTTAACCGTTTAACGAATATAATTAGAGGAGGTTAAATGGATATTTTTTTTTTAACTATATTTACATTCCTAACTGAAGTCTTATCTAGTTTGTAGTGAGATATTACTTGTCCACTCCTGTGATTCTGACTTAGGCCAAGGACAGAGAGAAAGACAGAGGCTATGGCCACCAGTGATTGTGTAACATTATACAAAAATACTTCAGTTCAATATGTTTTGGGAAGAGCTGCTCTCTGGTGACTAGAGCAAAGAACAAGAATCTGTTCCAATCTCTTCTATGGCCTTGGTGTGTGACCTTGTGCAAATTACTTATCTGTGCTGTATTTCTGTTTTCTCATCTGTAAAATTGGTAATAGTTAACTGCCTCTTAAAAATGCTTTGTGAACCTTGGATTTTAAAATGAAATTTGCTAGACGGTTTGCTGGTTGCCTGATAGAAGTAACAGTGGTGCTGGCAATTGCTTATTAAAACTCCTACTACTTCTGACTCAAATATCTATGAATCTGAAGAGTGGTAAGCTTTTTTTTTTTTTTATCCCTTGAAGCAGCAGAATTTTCCAACCTGTTTTCTGTCCTGGCTTTATATTCCACTTGTTGGCACATCATCCCTTTGTACTGATAATAGTCTTAGAATGCATATAAAATCTCAGTAAGCCTTTAAAGAGGCTGTTGTCAAACTGGGGCTTGCATGCAGTGCCTTTTTCTCCTTCATATTTCTTGGTATATAGGCAGTATTGCCAAATGCAAACATTCACAATTTATTAACTGGGCAGCAAAAAGTGAGTGGTTTGAAAATCATGAGTTAAAAAAAAAAAAAAAGACTTGACAAATACAGTCCTTTTCCATTTACATACTGTAGAATCGTGCTTGATTCTCCCGGATTCCTGCAGAAACTACTAGATATTTTCACCCCCAGTGTCTAGATCCTGGTGATCGATTTATGTTTTTGGAGATGCAGGGTACATAGCTATTCAGTGATGTTCACGTGGCAATAAGGTGAAGCTATTCACCTTATTGCCACCTAAATTCCCTTCTACCTTGTGACCTTTGGACATCAATGGCTTCATTTTTAGACTTCAGCTACTCAGCCTCCTGTGTTGGGGAACCTGCATAAATTACTGGGGATATATTCCTCAGTATTTAAGGCTGGTATGCCCCTTAAGGCTAGGGACAGGAGTTACACAAAAAACAGTTTAAGTAATCAAAATCTGATTTAAACCTGTAACAGAACAGAAGCTCAGTGCACATAAACCAGTTTCAGAATAGCTGAAACTGGTTTAAGATAAACCTGGTTCAATGTACTGTAGTACCAGACTTAACTGATTTGAGTTAAACCAGTTTATGAAACTTCTGGCCCAGACCCTTTCCTGGTTTAAGTTAAATCCCCCAGCATGCCTTACAGCCCTGTGCTGGGCTGTCTACTCCATAAAGCAGGATGGGTCCCACCCCTCTGCTCCCTAGCTGGAGCAGTGAGGGCTGGCTGACAAGGTGGGGGTGGGGTAGAAGCCCGGCTGGGGATGCAGCCCATTTCTAAGGAGGGGACTGCCCCCCCCAAAACAAACAAACAAACCCTGCCTGAGGTCTGGGGCTAAGGAGGGAGGTTAAACACCCTTCCTCTGCTCAAACTTACTGCTGGCTGCAAGTAGACTACAAATCCCAGAGGCACCTGGAAGCAAGAAGAAGTGATAAGCAACCGTGCAGAGTCCTGCTGCTGTAATTCTGGACTGCAAATCCCAGAGACCTCAGGGGCAGCAGGAAGAGGAAGTGAATATACAGCCAGAGAGCAATGCCCCCAGGCTTCTGGCCTGAGCCAATGAAGGCATGTGGTTGCATTTCCTGAATCAAAGGTAAATGTCTGTTCACTTCTGTCCCAATTTAATCTGTGCAGTTTAGACTAACCTGCAAAGACTGAATTGATTCAGCCTTGGGCTTTTTGACTGTCAGTTCCTAGCTTAAAAGTGGAATGAGAGGAAAGTAGACTGCTGCTAACTTTCCCTATTACCAGCTCATATGTTTGCTAAGGAGTTTGATGGATTTTTGGTTTCCCCATTCACGACGCTGCGCTGAGAAGAAATTATTTGCCACAGTGCCTAAATCACAGGGGACTGAGAGTGTTTGGAAGTACAAGTTGCACAATGCAAAATCAGGGTCTTATGCAACAAAACCTGCTATATTTAGCTTCAATGGAATTGTTCATGTGAGATTAAAAGACATTCAGGTATGATTCCCTGAGGCCTCTGCTACATGTCACATATATTACGCAATTAACTGGTTAGTTGCACATAAATTTAAACCAGCCACAGGTGCAAAGTAATTATCACATTATAAAAATTACTCTCCAGCTATATAAAGAGCCAACCAATTATGAAGTTAGCGCTTGAAAGTATGTAATAATTCTACAGCTGGTTTCTATTCAGCTTTCATTTGACTATGTAGCAGAGCCCTTAGAGAGGCCAGTAGTGTGGGGCAATAAAAATATATCACCAAACCATTAGTAGTGGCAGAAAGAGTTAAACCCCAATTCTTTTAGTACCTTGTGTAGCTACCTCCTAAAATACACATTTTATCTAACACTATGGGCTTGTTTGCACCATCTTGGTGCCTCTGTTTAGAGTGGTACTGAGTGCACATATGCTCTGGTGCTGCTCTAAGGTGTCTTGGTCCTACTTCCTAGCATAAGCTTGGGGCTGCTCCAAGGCATCAGTGCTGCAGGCTTTCTGAGATTTGGTAAGCATTAAGCAAGAATGAGTAGATCAGTGGTTCTCAACTTTTTTAGACCTGAGGCTTCCCTCAGAAAAGGCGAGCTCTAATTTTCACTCATTTTTCGACTATGGAAAAATAATAGATTACTTTTTCTGTTGCAAGGAACTCAGACCACAACAGGGCAGAATGTTTTAAATGTTATGGGTCTACTTTCTAATTTATATTTGCACACCTAACAGTGCTAAAACTGAGTGGCATCCCTGAAAGGATTTCAAGACACCTCCCCCTTCTCTTTCCTCCCCCCAGTGCCGCAGCATCCTGATTGGGAATCACTGGAATAGACAAGGGTATGCTTCTCCACAGCAGTCCTGGCTATACACAAAGGAAATGTTAAGACAACCAAATATCACAGTTCTGTGATTAACTCTTCAAAACACTCAACCTCAGTTGAAACAATCACCCTTGCTGGGTACAATCTCATAATCTCCTCCCTCCAGACTAGGGTTTAAGGCTGCAACCCCCTTGTAGTACGCTGCAATTATCCCCGGTGGGTGTGACTTCAGTTTTGTGCCTGTGGCTCTGCCTGCTGTTAGAAACAAGGATATTGTTTTCTAGTTGCTAACTAGCTTTCACAGAACATAGTGCTATTTGGAAGATAAAAGCATTACCCAGAACAATAAACAGTCTACACATAGGCTAAGCCAACAACATATCGCCCATTATGCACAAAAGGTCACTGAATCTCTCTTAGAGACTTAAGTCAGTTCTAGATTGAGTGTGACTGCTTTCTTTGTAGCGCAGGGGTCCAGCCACAGTCTCATCATCCAGTCTAACTTATGGGTGTTGGACTGGACTCACTTGCTGCATGCAGCATATGCCAGCCCAGCTCCACACACTGCAAGTGGTGCGGGAGTCTGGATCCTGTGCACGCTGCATGCAGTGAGGAATCTGACACGCACACAGGGATGGTCCAGGGCAGTTGTGATGCCTACACTGTACTAGCCCTGTGTGCTGGATTCAGCATGCAGGACCAGTCTGTGGGCCCGATCTGGCCTGTGGACCAGCCCTATGGCACTTCCCAGCCCACTGGCCCTGATGAGTTTGACACTCCTGCTCTAGCAGATTGCTCCTCTTATAGTTTATACCATTCTTAGCTGATGCAACCTGGGGCAGCAGAGTAGAGAAGGGGGGTAAGTAAAGCTTCCCTAAACTAGTGTATCTCCCTGGGATTCTGTACTACTCAGCATCTCTCTTCCCTAGTGATTGTCCCCAAGCTCTGTGCATGCCCATGTAATATTATAAAATTCACAAAATGGTTGTGGATCATTCCACATGCCTGAAGTACCTGGCATACCTCGGTGTTTCCACACTCCAAAGGTTTCACCCAGGTCTCTGTAGCGGGCAAACTGAGTTATGCTAAGGCTTTTAGCCATAGTTCAGGACTTCCCAGAACTAAGCAACAAAATTGAACAGAGCGCCTTCTGTGGCACTGGGAAATGTGAGCGCTGTGATCGGGCACTAGGCAAGCAAGGGACAGCAGTTTCCATATAAGGAACATGGCTGGCACAGAGCCAGAGGATTGGACAATTTGGGATGAGAGAAGTTAAAAAAGTGATGAACAAACAAAGGAACACGTGTGTTCTGTGTTGCCAGCCTGGGGAGACAGGAGCAGCCTTGGATTTCTTGTTTGAACAATGAGGAATTCAGAAACTAACATCCCACACACCCAGCAGAGGATCTGAGGCCGGTACCACCAAAGGTTGCTGCTGTAATGCCTGAAGGAACCGCTTGCCAGGTCATACTGAAAGGAAGAATGCTTGTAATAAGCCTTGGGGTTCCTACTAAAAGTTCACTTGATACCAAATCACACGAGGGGCCATGTCAATCCTTGGGGGTCTTGGGTAAAAGGAATCGTAAGGACAACAGTCTCACGTGCCCCTTTTGTAGCAACCTATCCAAGCAGGGGCTTGGGTGCATGGGAGGAAGATTTCTGAGATGGTTGTCTGTAATTGCCACTGTTTGAAAAGTCAAACTTCAAAAAGACGCACTGGCCTCAACACCTGAAGGGAAGGGATCTGAGAGCTTACCCTACCCAGTTAGCATAAGCTAGTGGTTGTCAAATACCTATGGCTTAAGGCATCCCTCAGTAGACGCAAGGGCTTCTCCTTAAGAAAATAACCAGCTCTTCATTTTGACTCCTTTTTGACTCCAAAAAACCACTAGAGCCATTCTTCTGTTGCCAGGAACTCAACAACAGGGCAGAATGGTTTTGACATGACAGGTGCCTTGAACTCCTTCCAAGGGTGCTGCTGTGTGCCATTATTTATTTAACTATGGAAAAGCAATACAGCCAAGAACAGAAAGCCTGCAATGGGGCAGAACTTTTTTTAACACTGTGACTTCCTATTGGAGATCTCTGGGTTTTATCTTGTGAACCACATCTGAACCCCCAACAGGGCTAACATTGCCTGACCCCCTTGAAAGGATTAGGTTGAGAATCACTGGCCCCATCTAAGCATGAGGCTGAAGTTGGGGCCTTATTGCTGGTTCCTTGCTTTGGGATGACCTGGAATGGATTTTGCCTCATAATCCCAGCCTCTTTCAGCTCCTTATTCAGGGCCGTGTGCTTGATATGTGGTATTAAAAGTACTGCGAAGAAAAAAGACGAATAGAAATTGGAGAAAGATGTGACCTATTAGTTTATTAATGCCAGCTCCTTGCTATTAATAACTTTATTTGTATGATATTTCTATATCATATGATGTATAGAATTTATAAAAACATACATTTCAAATGTATTACAATGTATGTGTCTATACATACACATATACAAAACAGTGTGTCTGTATATACATATACATTTCAAATATCTATAGATAACATACATTTTAATATATTGATAGCTATATCTCTACACACGTGCCCCAAACCAAATTTCAGCCCCTAGGATGCGCACCAGCCGCAGCTTGGAGCGCTCCAACCCCTCCCCCCGCCCCGGGTTCGAAGCGCGTCAGGGAGCCGAGGGGGCGGGGCCGGGAGCGAAGCGTGGACCACGACCCAGCCGAGCCGGGGAAGAAACCATTGCTCTGAGCCGCGGAGGGGAGGGAAAGGAACGCTGGGAGAAACCATCGTTAGGCGGGAGCTGCTTATTAAGAAGTTATTGTTCGACTCTCCGGCAAACTCCAACTCCCACTGACCCGGCGTCTCGGTTGCCCAATGAGAGATCAGGCGAGCGAACTGTTGACGCCCGGTAGTAGCCAATCAACACGGGGCTTCGGGCGCGGTTGCTAGGGTGGAGCCAGAAGTGACGTGCGGGTTGTGAGGCGGAAGCGGTGCTGGTCGAGGCGGTGCTTGGCCCCTTGGCTGGAGTGGAGGGGTGGGGCTATGGGGCAGGCGGCGCGCGGGTGAGCGGGGCGGGGCTGGCGGTGGATGGGTGCGGGGTGGCCGCCGCTGCTGCTCCCGACGGGGACGGGACGGGACGGGAGGGCCCGGGGGGCTGTGACGCGGCAGAGCCGGGCCCCCGGCCGGGACCATGCCGTGCACCTGCGGCAACTGGCGGCGCTGGATCCGGCCGCTCGTCGTCCTGCTCTACCTGGTGGGGCTGCTCGTGGTGGTGCCGCTCTGCGTCTGGGAGCTGCAGAAGCTCGAGGTGTGGTAGGAGTGGGAGTGGGGGCGGGGGGAGGACCCGGGACCCCTTCCCGGCCTGGCTTGGCGCGGCTGGGCTGGCACAGAGCTCTGGCAGGGTCAAGCCACACATGTCTTGCTGGCCCACGCGTGTGTGTATGTCCGTGTCCCTTGCTTGGGGTGGGCTCGTTGCAGGAGGTTAGTGACCCATGTGTCTGTGTCCCTTGCCTTGGCTGGATGTGTTGCAGGAGGTTATCTTTCCCAGTGGGGGGGGTGGGTGGGTGGGTGTGTGTGTGTGTGTGCGCGCCCATCTCCCTTGCCTTGGCTGGACACATTGCAGAAGGTTTCCTTAGCAGTGACGTGTGTGACTGCGTGCGTGTGTCCATGTATAGCCGGGTTGGTCTGAAGCCAGGTAGAAGGGAGACTTGCACCTTTACAAGCTAAATGAGAGGGGCTGGGAAGAGCAAGAGCTTTCATGAACCCACGTTCACTTTGTCTGATGGGCTCAGGGAGCCTGTGGCATGATGTTGGTGCCTTCTTGGCCCCTGCCACGTTACATCTATTACACAATGAACTGACTTGTGCTGTAAACATAGATGGGCCACACAGGCAAGGTAACGATCATACACTTAACTGATCATACAATTAACTGGTCGGCCATACTGTAAATGTAGACCAGCTGCACGTGCCAAGTAATTATTACAGGATAGAAGTGACTCTCCAACTATAAAAAGAGCCAACCAGCTTCAAACTCTACAGATGGTTTCTATCCAGCTTTCACTGGAACGTGTATGTAGCGGAGCAGAGAGGCCTTTTAGTTCTCTGTTCCTGGCAGGTCTCCGATCCCATGATGGTTTTGAACCCCACGAGGATCATTAGTTCCTCATCAAACTTTACTTTTTTGTTCGCAATAGATGAATTTATTTTGATAGCTTTCCTAAGTACTTCCCATAACAAGAGACAGTCAGGCATGCTGGTCTGAAATCAGAAAAGGCAAGGGGATTGCCACCTTCCTGGCTAACGCTTTCAGAGGTGTGTGTCATGAGCTTGAGCTCACTTCAGCATTTTATGAACTAAGCTCATCCTCTCTGGAGTTGGCTCAGGAGGTGCCAATCTACCCCACTTCCGCATAGTGTTAACCCCAGTATTTAATTTCATAAATTTTAAAGTCTAATTTTTACTTCCCTTACTAATAAAAACGTTGCCCTTCCTTCCTTCTGTCCTTCCTTCCAACTTCATTGTCTTGCATTTTACTCAGTTTGGATGGGCAAGTTTTACATCATGGGTCTCATGGATTAGCATTGTTCTGTGTAACTGCAGAGCTGAAGTGAGGAAATGGGGATTAGGGAAAATTGTACAGTATTTTGCAAAATTTTTAATGTTTTATCTAAAAAGTAAAACAACATGAAATAACACCTTCCACTACCACCTTTAAGTGTAAAGAATTTAAATGGTACCAAATACTCTTCACCAGCTCTGGTAGGGTTTGTGTGTAATTATGTCACCGCATTGTAGAATGACAGAGAGGGACTTATTTGCATGGATTTGAAATTAGGTTGGAGAAGTTTACCCTTCCATGTTCAGTTACTAATGCTGGAAGCGTGTGTTCTTTTCCCATGTAAGGTTGGAATTCATACCAAGGCATGGTTCATTGCCGGGATCTTTTTACTGATGACTATACCAATATCTCTCTGGGGGATATTGCAACATTTAGTTCATTATACCCAACCTGAATTGCAGAAACCGATAATAAGGTAACTTTTTTACATTGTATCTGTCATGCAAATATTAAATTTTACCCATGATAAAAAAAAAAAAGTATTTCCAGTAACTTGAAATGTTCTTTTCATGTCATAACAGAATTCTGTGGATGGTGCCGATTTACAGTTTAGATAGCGTAAGTATATTCTTTCACTAATTTACAAGTTCACTGAAAATAATACATTTTTGCTTGTTTTCTGGCTTTGGAAACCAATGTCATACTTTACAAAAAAACCCAACAGCTCCAGAACTATATGTACAATCCTGGCCATAGAACTGAAAGCTCTTGTTTGAATTGCTTCTCATTCTCCTACTCAAGGGATGTATCAATAGTGTAGCTGCTAATGGTGGAGCTTCTTAATAATGATATCTGTTACAGTGTTTCAAACCCTTCTTAGCCTGTTGTCTTAGGACAAGCCTAAGGGTTTTCTCTGTTTCTTCCATTTACAGTAACAAATGGGCTAGAAACCTAAAAATGAAGTGACTTATCCAGCCTCTTCAAAGACTCTGCTTTAGTGACATTTATTATTTAATTTTTGTCTTGTTTTATTTAAAGAAATAAGTTTTATATTGATGTACAGGAATTACTGAGTTCAGGAAAGTCTCAGAATTCAAGAGATGCATATCTTGTCCTGCTGTATTCTTCTCTTGTGAATATCCATGTAAGGTGTCTGACTTGCATTGGTCACAGTGTATGTTCTGTATCTTTCACTCCAAGAACTTACATGAGTACAAACAATGAGCTCCAAGTCTTGCCCTTCCAGAACACTATGAAGACAAGCCTGTGAGTTCTGAAAGCCCAGGGTCAGTGAGTACTGTTTGATCACTTTTCTTCCCTGAGGAGATAGGGGCTGATGCAGGACCAAGATCCCACTGAAAGTATCCTTCTCTTTTCCTGGAGTGAAAGCACAACTTTCAGTATAAAAGATTTTGTATTCATCTCTTAATGCTAGATGCAGGAGAAACCCCCAGGTTCTGGCCTCTTTCAGCTTTGGGGGTACCCATTGCATCTGAAGCCTTCCTTCCAGATAGAAAAAAATGGCTTCTACTAGGAGAGCCAAACAAATGAGGACATAGGTCTCATGTCCTCGTTAAAACTATGGGATGCTTATTTTCACATTTTAAGACTTTTTGATCACAAATCTTCCCTGCTCTTGTGGGGGAAAGATCATTGTCAGTACTCTGGATATGTAAAGTGAATAAATTCTAGGAAGCCATCTAGTTACTGAAGTGCTGTGATCTCAAGTGGGAGAGGCTTCTAGGTTATTCCCCTAGTAAGGGTATAGTCTTAATTTCATCTCTAGTTCAGTTTGTACTTCACTTGAAGCTTGTTCTGTTCAGTGAAAGCTTGTTTAACAGCCATTTCCACTCATAAACTATATGTACAAAGTGTAATAAAACTGTGTGTACTTATGATGCAGTAAATACTTAATCAGCTTCTCTCCACTAGTTGAAGATCCAAATATATCATGGGATTTTACCCAGTTTGTGAAGCTTGCCTTCAAGCCTCTAGCAAACATTTGGTGTTTCACCTGTCTAGGTACCTTTCTTTGTACTGATGAGCCTCTGCCAGAAGAGTGATCATATAGTATGCTCTCTTCATTAAAAGAACAATCTCTAAACTAAATTCTTCCCCACAGTGGTAACTGAGGGTGTGCACAGATGTAAAATTTGAAATGTTTCTAAGTATAAAGGACTTGTAAATGCTTAAGAAAAGATAGTACATAGAAGACAAACACTTTATTCCCCTTTCAGTAGAGATTAAGTCACATTCTGCAAGGGCAAAGCCACTTCTGTGACATGGTGCAGTCCCATTTTAGAGATGGGCAAAGTTGCAACCTAAAGCTCTGATGCTTAATGCTGTATCAAAGTATTATTAGTGCTAATGTGCAGATCAGATTCTCTCAGAATCCTCATCCCTCCTGCTTTTAGGTTTCATAGGATAGTTTGGTAAGCTACTTAATAAAGAAGTGAAGGTTACTTGGCTGAGGTGGATATTGCACATTCTACACTCATCTTCCCTTCTTCCTTAACATCATAATTTCCAAATTCTAGTTTGTGTGGGATCAGTGAAGGAAAAGGTGGCATGGTAGCATGCTATAGAGCTCTTCCCCTTTATGATTGTGAAAGACAGAGATTTACAGGTGTTGTTCTTCAGTAAGAGGTCAATGTTTCTCAGTCTTTCTTTGTTTTATAATAAGAAATGACATATCTGTGATATGCCCTGACTCCGGATGCAGCCAGGCCTGCTGGAGTGTTCTCACACCTTCAGGGGTGCTCTTCAGCTCCAAACCCTTCTCTGGTGTGTGCTGCTTGAACTCTGAGAACAGACTGAGATGCTCCAAAGGTCACCTCCATAACCTATGGCAACTCAGCTTCACCTGCCTTATCAAAGTTTCACCAGGTCTCAGCTGAGGGAATGTTGCCAGCCAGAAGAATCACACCTTTGTTTGACCATGCAGCCAGAAAAGATGGATCCCCTTCTTTGGAGAAGTGGCCTGCCTGTATGGTCAAAAGCACTGAAATCACTCTTACCCTAACAATAAGTAAGTTATAAAATATAAGAGAAAGATTCACTATAAAAACAAAATCAAACAGCAGAAGTCAGTAACCATATGCTGAGATAGTCAAGGAATAATAATAAGCAATGAGATATCAGAATAATAATCTGATTTTTACCCAAGAATGCAGGTTCTACTCAGCTGAACAGGTTAAGTAGCCCCTGTTTCCAATCTTTCCGTCAGGGCCTCCTGTCAGATAGGATACAGTGCCCGCTGGCTAAAGGAGCCCAGTGTTCCCTATGCTGGGGAAAACTGAAGACAAGCCATAACTCTCCTGGCAAGGCTTAAGTATAGCTTCTTAGCTGGCTATTTACATACATTATCCATTAGATTCTTGAGGAGCCTCTACTATGTACATAACTTTCTGCCCCGCAAACGTGTATGTTTCTTAGACTAAAAAAGTTTCTCCTGATCTGATTATGACCAGGACAATATTTGTACTGTTTCAGAGAGATCCCCAAAATACCATCTCTCACTTAATTTCCCCACTAAGAGAATACTTCCTTTGAATAGCCAGTTGTTCTTGTGGGTCCCTTCTTTTAGAGTGTAAATTCTTTGTTGTCTGGAAGGGCCTGACTCAAGTGCCTCAACCACGTTGGCAGCGGCCTGTTTGAGTTAAAAAACATCTGTCAAATGCTCATTTTCCATGATGGTTTCTCCCAAGTGTGTATAGGCAAGGAACACTGAAGTTAATCCTACTAACCAGGCTTAAATAAAAATACTTTTGACAAAATTACATTTATATCAAATATCATAATTCTTGTAAACATAAGGACAATAAGGCTAATTGCAGTTTGATGCTACCCATACATTCAGATCACACATACAGTATCTGTAAAACCAACTCAATGAAACATGTATGGCATCCAAAGAATGCCTTGAAGTAGTATAGTAGGGTTTGTAACAATACATTCTCTGCTTTAGATCTTTTTCAAACTCTTGTAATGAACAGCCTTTGAATAGAAACCAGTTAAGAAAAGGTCATCCTAAACACAAAGGTTTGACATAAGTGATAGCAATAGGTGCATATGAATTATTCATCTTAACTGAGTACAGGTAGGTTTTGCTTAGAAAGGTGACAAACTTAAAACACCTATGTTGACTGTTAATGCTATTATGACTGGGCCAATTGAAACAGAGTCTGGAAGCAAGTTCATGGAAAAGTTGAGAGTAAAACCAAAATTTGTATATAGATCTAAATCATTCTTAAAATACAGCTGCTCTGTTTCTAGTCTAACCCCTGTCTTCAGTTGGTTTAACATTTCTGAACATTTTAAGTCACAGATCTCTTTCCCCCTTGCCAAAAATATCCATACTGGATCTAGTATTGGCAACGGGGGATGACATGGTAGAGGACCTCCAGATCGGTAGCCATCTGGGGGACAGTGATCACCTAATAATAGAATTCAACGTAAGACGTCGAGTGGGTAAGGTAACTAGTAGGGTGAAAGTGCTAGACTTTAGGAAAGCTGATCTCAATGAACTCAGGCGATTAGTCAAGGACGCACTGCAGAGTAGGAGATTTGAAGGGATGGGAGCCCAAGAAGGGTGGCTGTGCTTTAAGGAAACGATCCTTCAGGCACAAAGCAAGACAATCCCCGAGCGAGGCAAAAGAGGGAAAGGGGCCAGGAGGCTTCCCTGGCTGACCAGAGAAATCCAGGACGGCCTAAGGGACAAAAGGGGAGCACGTAAAAAGTGGAAACAGGGAGAGATCACCAAAGACGAATATACCTCCTCTGCTCGTGCTTGTAGGGAGGCAGTTAGATGGGCCAAGGCTACCATGGAGCTGAGGATGGCAACCCAAGTAAAAGACAACAAGAAATTGTTTTTTAGATATATAGGGAGTAAAAGGAAGGCCCAGGGAGGAATAGGACCCCTGCTAAATGGGCAGAAACAATTGGTGACGGACAGGGAGGACAAGGCTGAACTCCTCAACGAGTTCTTTGCCTTAGTGTTCCTAAGTGAGGGACACGACAAGTCTCTCACTGGGGCTGTAGAGAGACAGCAGCAAGGCGCCAGACTTCCATGCGTAGACCCTGAGATGGTGCAGAGTCACTTGGAAGAACTGGATGCCTTTAAGTCGGCAGGCCCGGATGAGCTCCATCCGAGGGTGCTGAAGGCACTGGCCGACATCATTGCAGAGCCACTGGCGGGAATATTTGAACACTCGTGGCGCACGGGCCAGGTCCCGGAGGACTGGAAAAGGGCCAACGTGGTCCCCATTTTCAAAAAGGGGAGGAAGGAGGACCCGGGCAACTATAGACCAGTCAGTCTCACCTCCATCCTTGGCAAAGTCTTTGAAAAAATTATCAAGGCTCACATTTGTGAGAGCCCGGCAGGACAAATTATGCTGAGGGGAAACCAGCACGGGTTTGTGGCAGGCAGATCGTGCCTGACCAATCTAGTCTCTTTCTATGACCAGGTTACGAAACGCCTGGACACAGGAGGAGGGGTAGATGTTGTATACTTAAACTTCAGGAAGGCCTTCGATACGGTATCCCACCCCATACTGGTTAAGAGTTAAGAGGCTGTGACGTGGATGACTACACAGTCCGGTGGGTGGTGAATTGGCTAGAGGGTCGCACCCAGAGAGTCGTGGTGGATGGGTCGGCTTCGACCTGGAAGGGTGTGGGCAGTGGGGTCCCGCAGGGCTCGGTCCTTGGACCGATACTCTTTAATGTCTTCATCAGCGACTTGGATGAGGGAGTGAAATGTACTTTGTCCAAGTTTCCTTATAACACAAAGCTATGGGGAGATGTGGACACGCCGGAGGGCAGGGAACAGCTGCAGGCAGACCTGGATAGGTTGGACAAGTGGGCAGAAAACAACAGGATGCAGTTCAACAAGGAGAAATGCAAAGTGCTGCACCTAGGGAGGAAAAATGTCCAGCACACCTACAGCCTAGGGAATGACCTGCTGGGTGGCACAGAGTTGGAAAGGGATCTTGGAGTCCTAGTGGACTCCAAGATGAACATGAGTCGGCAGTGTGACGAAGCCATCAAAACAGCCAATGGCACTTTATCGTGTATCAGCAGATGCATGACGAATAGGTCCAAGGAGGTGATACTTCCCCTCTATCGGGCGCTGGTCAGACTGCAGTTGGAGTACTGCGTGCAATTCTGGGTGCCACACTTCAAGAAGGATGCGGATAACCTGGAGAGGGTCCAGAGAAGGGCCACTCGTATGGTCAAGGGCCTGCAGACCAAGCCCTACGAGGAGAGACTAGAGAAACTGGACCTTTTCAGCCTCCGCAAGAGAAGGTTGAGAGGCGACCTTGTGGCTGCCTATAAGTTCATTACAGGGGCACAGAAGGGAATTGGTGAGTATTTATTCACCAAGGCGCCCCCAGGGGTTACAAGAAACAATGGCCACAAGCTAGCAGAGAGCAGATTTAGATTGGACATTAGGAGGAACTTCTTCACAGTTCGAGTGGCCAAGGTGTGGAACGGGCTCCCAAGGGAGGTGGTGCTCTCCCCTACCCTGGGGGTTTTCAAGAGGAGGTTAGATGAGTATCTAGCTGGGGTCATCTAGACCCAGCACTCTTTCCTGCTTATGCAGGGGGTCGGACTCGATGATCTATTGAGGTCCCTTCCGACCCTAACATCTATGAATCTATGAAAAATGTTTTTAATGTTTTTCTTTTCAGTAAATCCTGGAGTAACTCCAAGCTAATCCCTGTTTGGGATTGTTTGAAGGTCACTCTTTCAATTAAGCAGAAAAGAACCTGATTGTATGTGAATATACTTCATGTTTTAAACCCATGCAACTTTTAAAAAAAGAATTCAAAACCTAAAATAAGTAGGAAAAAAATGAGCTTCACTACAAAGTGTTTGTTTGTTCTGTGGCTGAGGTGTTATTCATCATCAGGCCCTGCAAATAAATGGTGTGGGGCCAGTCCACGGGACAGATTGGCATGTGGGTCCAGTTTATGGGACCTGGACTGGACTTCACTTACTGTGCACACCCTGGACTAGCCCTCCATGCTGTATGGGGTTGATCCAGTGTGTACTGTATGCAGTGTGTGTGTCTGCTGAGACCCATAGGCTGGATTGCAGGCTGGATGATAGGGCTCCACAGGCTGGATCTGGCACATAGGCTATAACTGACACCTCTGTTTTTGGGAAAATAGTTCTTTATTTGATAACAGCTATGAGCCTTTGATAGCTGTATTTCATTCATATACTGAGAACAATGCTGTTAGCAAGTGGAGTGTAGCTAGACTGCTTTGAGAATGCGTGCTTTTATACACAACTTATTTCTCCAAACCAATTTGGCCACTCTTTTCAGATGTTCAGAGGAAGCCCTACCACATTCATTTCATGAAAATGAGTATCACAGACCTCTAAGTGTCATTTAGGTGTGAAATTTGAAATTGTGACTGAAATGTTGGTTAGCAGGATGGGTTTCCTTTGTCTATTTGACTAGCCAAAAAGCTTTGGGTTATGGAATTTAAAAGCGCAGCCTTTACTTCTGTCACTTTGTATAATATATAGTATATAGTTTTAAATAATTCTGATATGCTGTTGCTCTTATGTTTATACAATATGAAATATCTGTGTGTTTAAAAAAAAAATGTAAAAATTAAAAGTGGTACTCTGTTTTCTGTATGCCTAGCATACAGTTTGTGGAAATTACCCAAGAAGAGTACAGTACAGCTTGCTTTGAATGTAATTGCTTTCAGTGACTATGTCTTTTCTTACAGTGGATAGCTTTGAAATATCCCAACATTGCAATATATGTGGATACCTGTAGAGAATGCTATGAAGCTTATGTCATCTATAACTTCATGGTATTCCTTTCAAATTATCTAACCAACCGCTATCCAAACCTGGTATTAATCATAGAAGCCAAAGATCAGCAAAAACACCTACCTCCCCTCTGTTGCTGTCCGTCATGGGCTATGGGAGAGTAAGTATATTCTTGCATCTTAAACTTAATGTTTAGTGCTGTGCATCTTGATACAAAGGACACTGTTGTTCATAGCCTTGATGATCAGGGAGCGTTGATTATATTGTTGAATATAAGTCAGCCTGCAGTGCCTAAACAGTACAGAGGGTTTTGTTTGCTATTGGCTGAAACAGTGATTGTGGAAAGTATCTTTGCTTCTTATAAAGCATCACAGAATTGTCAAACTAAGTTGGGGAAGAAAACTAAGAGACTTGTATGACTTGAAGGGGGCTGGCTTATTTTCCTAACAAAATAGGAAGAAATAAGTTTTTCTTGAATTTGTACCTACCCCTTCCTGTTTCCCTGCTTTACCCTTGCACAAGGGGCCAAATCCTTTTGCTCTAGCTTTACTGATGTAGCATAGCCCTGCTGACTTCATTTTAATGGCTAAAATGAGTAAAGTGAAAAATGTGTAGCCTTAAGACCACTAACTGGTCACGTTCCTATGTTCTTAATCTGAGGAGCAGTCAGTCCAGTCTTTGTCTTGTGAGAGTAATAATTTGGAAGTTCATATGTTTTCAGACAGACCCTGGCTCATGACTAAGAAATCCAAAGTATGTGTCTTTTCACATCTTTTATGAATAGGTCTTCAAGCCCTGTAGAAATAGAACTTTGTTGTGCTGCAGAATGGTCAGAAATTTTTTGTAGCTGAATGAAAGCAAGCATTGAATATTTCCTTTTGTATTTCTGTATTTTGTGGAGTCGTGCAGATCAGTTTGCTGTGGTATAATATTTAAACATCACATGTAATGCTGTATCATATCAGCTAGTTACCGAACAACATTCTAGAAGTAGATTAATTTGAAACAGTTAATTTAGGGAAAATGCTGAAGGCAAGAATTTTTCTCAAGTTGTTTCTTTCCCCCTATGTTAAGTGCATTTATGTCCTTTTTTTTCTTTCTGCAGAGTTTTATTATTTAGATGTAAATTAGGTGTTTTGCAGTACACTGTGGTCAGACCATTTACCACCATTATTGCTTTGTAAGTATACCCACAGAAAACGAATGTGTTTAAAATATAATGTTTGCTTTCTGCTGGAAAAAATGTTATGTTTTTTTTCCTTCATATTTGAATTAATGCAGTTTAAAAGCAATTTTTATATTTGCCAAGACAGCTTTTATTTACCTCAGCCTGTGACCACTTTGTGCCTCCTAATCACCATTTCCAGAGCTGGGAGTATGTAACTTCTGCCACAGGGGTGGGGGAATTAGTTTAAACTGATTGTTCTGGGGGAAGGAAGGACATTTTTTAAATTGAGCTATCTTGATATCTTAATAGCTATACATGTGGTTTTCAGTAGCTAAAAATGTCAATATTAGATTACAAATGGTTAAATCAGTTTCACATAAACTATTTCAGTTGAAATATTACCATCATGGGGCAAAAAACCTTACCATAAAGGAATTTGCCATGCATCTTTTGGAAATATATATGTTTAGTGGCTTGGTAGGAGGCCCAGTCTTGTCTTCCTGCTCCTGTTTGGAAAGTAGAAATGTTAGGATATACTAGCTGAGGCTCAAACTTTTCAACAAACCTTTGACTAATTTAGCTCCTTTCATGTCTGGCAAAAGTCTGGCTAGTCTTAGAAGGATTTTTGTGGTGATACCTTTGGATCAGCTATCTGGTTGGGATTGACTTAGCCAAGCTTTTGGGTACCGAAAACCATTCCTTGGGTCACTGAGGAAAAAGCAGGCACAGCCTAGGCTATATAGCAGGCAGAAGAAAAGCCTGAGTGAAACTCCATATATAAATAAAAATAGGATGTAAAAGACATTGTCTGCAAGTTGATAGAAGGGAGGAATTCAGTAGAAAGTATCACCTGGCAAGTGGAAGTGTAAGACCATTCAAGAGAATTGTTATCACCTGGAGTGCACAGACATCAGATGGATAATGGGCCATGTTTGTGTTAAATCCCTGGTTCTTAGTGTTCAGTAAACTAATTAATTTTGGTTCCTAGCCCCATCTTTTGAAGATTTCTTAGAAATTTCCCTTTGAGTATGACGACTGTGAGACCAGAAAGGGGGTGTTTTCGTGAAAAATGTTCTCCTACCTGTGTTCTAGTGTCCTTGTCCTTTATCTTTTTTTTCTGTGATCATGTTGGTGCATAGTTTTTTGTCTAGTATCACCCACATAGTTTCTGTGAGGGCATTTGGTGTACTGGATCGGGTATATCATATTCTGAGCGAAGTTGGAGGGCTGCCTGAAAGCCAGGAGTTGGGGGCTCAGAATATTTCTCCTAAGGTCTGGTCCTTTTCAAGAATAGGCTGAAATTTTTTGATTTTTCTTATCAGTTCTAGCATGGTATTGCAAATGACAACCCAAGGGTATACTGTCAGTGGGAGTTTTCTTGTAGATTTCTGTGGGTTATTTGGATTGCTCTTACAAAGATATGGTCTATTTATCCAGCAAGAACACTCTACAAGAGAGAGGCAGTTTTCAGATTGGCAAACTGGGTGCCCCAAGTATTCTCCTTGGAGCAGATGCAGTGGCATCTGAGGGCCTGATTTAAGATTACAGCTTTTTTCGTGGGTTTTGTGGATTGATGGTTTTGTGGGTGTAAGTGTGGTAGTCTGTGGGTTTTGTTGAGCAGCCTTAGACTTAGAAATCTCTCAAGAATACAACTCTTTCAATTTATACTTTGTTTATATTTGAAAGGCTGTCTGGGTCCTTTATAGTGGTAAAACTGCATTTTATTACTGATGACAACTTAACATTTCAGAAATGAGGGTTTAAGTTTTCTTGTTCACCCCAAAGATTTCATTGAATTTTTCAGACCATAGCACTAGCATAAATTTCACTACAACATGCATGTTTCTGAAGGCTATAGTTCTTGTGCAGACCCTTAGCAATGCTAATGATCTTGAAACTTGAAAATAAATTCCAGGGTCTAAATATTCTGTGGCAGAAAGATATGCCAGTTCCTTTAGAACAGAAGATTGATTGCTGTGGTTAACGCTTAACTTTCTTTCAGAGTCTGTGAATTGGTTGGAGTGTATGATGAAGGAAACTTCAGTTTCAAAAACGCTTGGACATACTTGGTTATATTCAACAACATGTCCCAGCTTGTAAGTATCCAGATGTACCCCTGATATTTTTGTTGATGTCCAGTTTAAAAATGTTGTTACATAATTAAATCTAGATATTTACATATTTCATTATGGTTAACATTTCAGCTTGAACTGAGAGAGAATTGAATGGCTTTCTATTTAATACTATGTTGTTTTGATGTTTAGGTGATCTTGCATATATACTGATCCCTCATTTCCTAGGTCAGCATTAGGAAAAAGAACTTTTTCTTGACCATAAATTAATGACTATGAATGAAGTCTTTGAATTGCTTTTGCTCTTACAGAATCCCAAAGGAGAATCAAGTAATCAAGAAAAAGGATTCAGAGGATGAAATGCACTAAAATGTTATAACAATAATAAAAAATACTACTACTACTACTACTACTACTAATTAACATACTAAAATTTAAACCGCACCAAAAACATTTCTGACTTGCTATTTTTTTCATGCCCAAAAATATTCCATGTACAACAGTCAGGACCACAGGAAGCCCAATTTATAAGTTGACCTGCTTGTAGAATATTGAAGTCTTGGAGGAAAAAAGATATAGATTTACAATGAGAAATATGGTGTTATAACCTGCCATTTCTAAATCACTAATTCAGTCCGCATCTGCATAGTCACTGCATGTTATTAACACTTGTTTGATCTTGGAGGTATATGTGAGATGACTTGAACTCTCTCTGGCTCTCATCCCAAATATTGTCAATTAATGCCAAATGTGGCAGTTTTGTCAGCATACTTCTCAAAGGCCATAGCCTGAAGGGACATGATACTGAACTGTATATAGTTTCTACAAATGCATAATCCATGTTGAGATTTAGTGTATTGGTGATTTAAAGCGGGGGATGGTCAAACTACAGCATGCATCACAATTGGCACATGCAGCCTGTGTCACATGCAGCCTGTGTCTGATCACGGATGCTACAGGTAGCATGGGAACAGATAAGGCAGGACCAGGAGACTGAACAGGGAGCACAGAGAATGGAGAGCAGAGCAGCAGATAGAGAGGAGGAGGATGAGAGTGGCACTTAAAGAGGATGTGGGCTAATTTGTGGCATGCCTGCCAGAAAGGTTGGGTCCAGCTGGATTAAAGGAAGGGGGAAGTGGGTGTGGTAGCTTCTTATCTTGTATCTTACTTTGGACAGATAATTTAGGTGTCAAGGGTTGTTGATGTGACATGTTTCACAAACCAAAAAGCGATCACTCTAAAACAACAGTCGGTAACTTCTGAGGGCCAGAATGACCTAGCTCAGGTTCGAGGTAGGTGGGGACTAGGATCCACAGGCTGATGCCCCTGCCATAGTACTTTAGAAGAATTGCTGAAGCTCTGTGTCTGCAGGCTGGATCCAGTGGCTCTGCTTGCCCTAGGTTACTGGCCCCTGCTTATAGTCTTCCTTTATTTTATCCCTATTAGAAGGACTCTAACCTGAAATGTGTAGTGCAGTGATTATCAGATTTTTCAGACTCAAGGACTCCTTGTTAAATTCAAAGCACCCCTCAGAAAATGCTCACTCTTTTCTGACTAGGGAAGAATAGTACAGCAGTTTTTCTGTTGAAAAGAACTAAGAAAGATCTCTACAGGTCAGAATGTTTTTAATGCAGAGGATACCTATTTGAAATATCTGGGCTTATCTTAAGTCACATTTCCACACCTGCAATACACTACACCAGTGCTACTATGCATGGCACCCTTGAAAGGATCTCAAGGCACCCCAAGATTGAGAATCACTAGTGTATGTATTGTGTTACTTGCATTTTACAGTAAGATTCTACACACGCAATCTGATCCTTTTAAATGCCACACCTGCCAAAATGAATAAGGATTTAAAAGGCTTAAAAACTTTGTTTTCCTCCAGTTTGCTATGTATTGCCTGGTCCTGTTTTATAAAGTACTACGTGAAGAGCTGAATCCCATCCGACCTGTTGGCAAGTTTCTTTGTGTGAAGATGGTGGTTTTTGTTTCCTTTTGGTAAGTAAAACATTACCAAGATGCTTGTTCCAGGGATTATCATGGAAGAAAATGGCTGGCTGTCACAAATGTCAGACTCTTTCTGCTGCCGCCCCCCCCCCCCCCCCCCCCCCCCCCCCCCGAAACCCTGTCATTGTTGGTAGATTTTGAGAAAAAAGGTTTCACTGGCAAGTTATCAGTCCAGACTTGCCTAGGAGATCTTTCAAATTAGTGAGGGCATAAAAATTTGAAAAGAAAAAAAAATTGCAAGGAAAAATTCCAAAACAGCATGGGAGATGCTTCAAGATGAGTTAAGTTTTATTAATGAAATTTCATATTCTAAAGCTTTCCTCCAACTTTGTATCCTAACTAAGGTCAGTGTAAGTATTTTTTGGGTCCTGTAAGGTCATTTTCAATCTCTTCCTAACACAAAGCAGTGTGATTTAGTGGACTGAGCACTGAACTGGGCTTCTGGAAAACAGGATGGATAGAAAGTAATAGTTTTTTTTATCATTTAAAAAATTGGATTTTTTATTTAAATCAGATTTTTGACTTAATTGTATTTTTATTTCTTTAAGATGCTTTAAAAAAAACTATATAAAGATAGTTTTAATTTAAGATATGTTAGAGCTCAAGGTTATCATTTTGGAATAGGAATTATAACTTCTAATTATATGCTATATGAGACAATATAGGCATGTAAACTTTTTTTTTAGAAAAGTTTTATAAATAGGTCACAACAAGCCATGGACTATATTAGGGGCCCAGTTTTAGAGTTCCCAGAGGCTCCTCTATAGATTTGTAAAGAAAACTACCCAATGGGCCTCAGTGCTCAGTCTAGAAGATCCCATTTAAGGATCTCTGTGATGCTTAGTTTCAGTTCTCAAACTGTGGATTTCTGTCTCCAAACATAACATCCTTGTTAACAGCAGTATATGGAGATAAGAGAGAACAGACCTGATTTATTTACCTATCAGCCTTGTTGTCTCTCTGCAAGCTTGTGTACACAGAGTCAAGCCCTTGCCTCTCTCTAAAAGTGCAAGTTTCAAGAAGGTAAATGAATAAAGGATTGTTGGGGGTGGAAGAGATCTGGGCAAAGAGAAGTCTGGAGATAAATGCAAGGAAGGATGGGTAGTAGAAACAAAAGAAAAACATTTTGAGCAGACTATTCCAGAAGTCTTGAGGGATAAGATTCTGAGTATCGCCTCTCCATTGATACATGATCTAGTGAGTGAATGGTATGGCAGAAGGGAAAACCTACCATGGCAGCAGGCTTGCCAGGCTGTACAAAAGACCCTGTTTGGGAATGTTTTAATGAAGGTTATATCTTACAACAGCAATGCACTTTTTGTAGAAAACAGTGATTAAATTGAGGCTTCCTGACAAGTGATTTAAATTGCAATTTAAATCCTGATTTAAATTGGTTTGATATAAATCAAATCCACCCTGCTGGAAAACTACACTGTTCTACTTGAATTTGGGTGAATTGCTGTTTGTGTCTATTCCCACATTTTTCTTTTCTAATTTATATCGTACAGTGTTTTTAAAGGGAGTATTTGTATAGCATTTGATTTACGTTAATGTTGACCGTTTTCTTCTCTAAAAGAACTGTAAAAATTGCAATCCACTTAGATGCAGAGAAAACCAGAAATAGGATGTGCACTGTTACATCCAGCTTTTCATTTGATGGTTGTAGAATCATGACTATATTTTACATTAAATGCATTATATTTAGAAAAGCTATTTTCCCTAAAATTGAACCTGAAAATGTTAGTATACTTGTAATCAAAACAGTATGATAATGGGGATGCTATCTTTGGTTTGGGCCTTCAGGTGCTACTATAGTACTAGTAATAAGTAATCATTTTTATAGGCAAGCTGCACTTATTGCCTTGTTGGTGAAAGTTGGTGTTATTTCTGAGAAACACACCTGGGAATGGCAAAGTGTGGAAGCTGTGGCCACAGGCCTGCAGGTAAGTACAGCAGTTCTTGCTAAAAAGAATATGGTAATGGGGGTTAAAGAGACTTTAGTGTAGGCTGTTATAAACCAGACTCTGTAACTGACTTTCCAATTGAAGCGTTGTGATTGCATGCTCATTATTGGATAGTATAAATGGTCTGTTTTATGATAAAGAGAAAAATAAGAATATTTTGAAGCTAAGTAGCATAGAGTTCCTGGAGATGAAACAAATATTTGTGTTTCTTCTTGGAATAATTGCTTAAAGGATTTCTCATTGGAAGCAGAGATCTAGTAGTGAGTCAGGACAGTGAGGCAGAGTGCTTATTCAATATGTAATAATAAGTGTAGTTGTAGACCTTGGAGGAATTTGCTAAGGACATGTAAAGTGCTATTAATGCACAAGTAACTGGTATGAGGGCCCTGAAGGCTCTGTTCTTTAGAGCTGAGGGAGTTCTAGCTGGTCTTATGCTGGAAGTAGAGCACCAGGAATGTAGGTTTTGTCATGGCAATACCCATGGAGAAATATGTATAAATACATCTCTTGTTGCAGGATTTCATTATCTGTGTGGAGATGTTCTTGGCAGCTATTGCACATCACTACAGTTTTTCCTATAAACCTTATGTACAAGAAGCTGAAGAAGGGTCATGCTTTGATTCTTTTCTTGCAATGTGGGATATTTCTGATCTTAGGGCAGACATATCGGAACAGGTTCGAAATGTTGGTAAGTATTCACCAGGGCGCACAGTTTATTAAGGGCTATTTATCTGCATCTATTTTGGTTTTATGCTGTTACCTATCACTGTAGGTTGCAAGAGCTTCCATATACTATTGATAGCAACAGTAAATCCCTGTAATACAGTGGTTCTTAACCTTTTCAGGGTCAGGGCACCCCTCCACCTCTTCTTTGAATGTGGTGACACCCACATTGAGAACTACTGTTTGTGCTGCTTCAACTTATCTCAGTGCTTCTCAACCAGGTTCTGCTGCCTCCAGGCTCTTCTCGCCGGGGGCTGGGCTTGGAGTGGGCTCCGGCGGCACTGAGAGGAGGCTGTAGCCACCTCAAATTTTGCCATAGCTCCACAGCACCACCCCATGCAGCCATGGCTGAACACTGTGCCTCCACCCAGGTGCTGGGAAAAGCTGCAGCTGTGCCAGGCAGAGGCACAGGGCTGCCTGCGGCACTGTGGTGAAATTTGGGGTGGCTGCAGCCTCCTCCCAGCAACGCCACTCTGAGCCCAGCCCTGCTGAGAAGTGCCATGCAGATCTGGGAGCACATGCCTCCACCGCCCTCCTGGGGTGCAAGCAGTGGTGGGAGCTGCCCGCACCCCACAAGCTCTGTGCTCCCCCTCCCCCCAGCCCTGCCTGCACCCCCCAGCCCTGCGCTCCCCCTCCGCCCCGACTGGGCAGTGTCTTGGCCATGCCCTCTCTTACCACTGGAGGTGTTGTTGATCTGCACCCCCAATGCCCTTCCCTTCCCCTCCCCTCTCCCTTTCTGACTTATCAGCTGAAGGCAACTCTACACGCTACCAGCTCTGCTCTGTGCTGCGCTGTGGCTGTGTGCAGCATGGGTATTTATCGGCCCCATCGGGTTGATATCTGATGCAGCAAATTTTCTTTACATCAGTACCGATCCAATATCGGACTGATGTATTGGTACACCTCTAACCTATTTACTAATGTTTTATTTCTTATCTGAAGTTGTTAACCTGTTTCCAGTATTTGTTACTTAATCCTTTAAACTGATCTTAATATTTACCAGCTTTATATGATATACTAAATATTTACAAAGCACCTAGCACATGGTTGGAAATAAACTGGAGCATAGGACTAGGATTGAGAGAGACCTAGGCAAGTAGGAGGATTGGACCAAAATAAATATTGCAAAGTCTTGCACTTAAGATGGAACAATCCCATGCAGCGGTACAGGCTGGGCAATAACTGGCTGGGCAGCAGCTCTGCAGAAGAAGGCCTGGGGGTTACAGTAGACAATAAGCTGAATATGAACCAGCAGCATGCCCTTGTTGCCAAGAAGGCGAACAGCATACTGGGCTGCATTAGTGTCGCCAGCAGATCAAAGGAAGAATCTCTTTCCCTGTATTTGGCACTGGCGAGGCCACATCTGGAGTAGTGTATCCAGTTTTGGGTCTTCCACTATAGAAAGGATGTAGACAAATTGGAGAGTCCAGGAGAGGGCAACAAAAAATGGTTAGAAGCTGGGGCACATGATTTCTCAGGAGAGGCTGAGGGAACTGGACTTGCTTTGTGTAGAGGAAAGAAGACTGAGAGATGTAATAGTAGCTTTCAACTACCTGAAGAGTGGTTCCAAAGAGGATGGGGCTTGACTGTTCTTACTGGTGACAGATGACAGAAGGAGCAACTTCCTGTGCTGCCAGTATTGCAACAAGGGAAGTTTAGGTTAGATATTAGGAAAAACTTCTTCACTATGAGAGTAGTTGGACACTGGGACAGTTTACCCAGTGAGGTTGTGGAATCTCAATCCTTGGAGGTTTTTAGGACCTGGGATGATATAGTTGGGGATGGTCATGCCTTGAGCAGGAAACTGGGCTGGATGACATCCCAACGTCCATTCTAACTCTCATTTTCTGTGATTCTATGAATAATACTTGATTTTAATTTGGCACAACTTTAGGAAGGACTGTTTTGGGCCAGCCAAGGAAAATGTTTTTTAATGAGGATCATGAACAAAATGAACATACAAGTTTGCTGTCATCTTCTACTCAAGACCCAATTTCAGATGCTGCTTCTATGCCATCTTCACCCATGGGTCATTACCAGGGGTTTGGACACACTGTGACACCTCTGACTACACCCACAGCTACGCTATCTGATGGCATTTATAACACCACAATTGCTGCTGAAGAGAATGAGGATTCCCCTGTTACTGAATACAGTACAGCAGAGAAGCCTTTAGACAAAAGTTAAGCCTATCTCCACTTGTGTGCTAAGGAATTTGAGTCCTTTCCTGCCATGTTTTGTGATAATAGACCGTTGTATGTGGAAATAGTGTCAGTGGTTGGGACAAACTGCAGCAGAGCATACGTGGTTTGGAATCTTGGGTCTAAATACTGAATCTGTAACTGATTTGAGCCCATTGTACTACCTTAATATAAAACAGAGTTTGAAATGTCTCTGTACATAAGAAGCAACTCCTTAGAGTGCTAAAGTATTTAAAAGGTTCTTTAGTGGATATGAAAGACAGTATTGTACTGAAATTAAACTGACATTTATTCAAAAGACATCTAAAAACAAGGACTGTTTTCCACATGCGTGGAATGTAGGTAGCGCTAATAAACAGAAGGTTTAAGAATGTAATTGCACAAATGAATAACGCAGACTTTTGTTAAGTTTATCTTTCCTGTAAAATAGGCACTAATGAAATGTGGAGGTGATTGGGGGGAGGGGGAAGGAGATTACTACCTCTCTGCCCCCCCCTTTCCCTTTTATATAAATGTATACAACTAAAACCCCTTCATGAAGATACCCTCTTTCCAATGTAGAGTACTGATCTGGCTGAGCTTCAGCCTGAGGCTCCTGCAAAACTTATCTGCTCCCTATGAACTCAGGACCCAAAATTGCCCCCCCGAGCATGACAGTACTACACATCTTGCCTTTTTTCCTTTGTAAAAGAAACAAAGTCTGAGTATAGGAGCTCGGAAATGCCCATATTTTAAAACTGCTGCTCAGGGCAAGTAATCTACATGTGGCTTCCATTTCCCCTATCCTTAAAATGGGAATAGGACTTCCCTAACTTCATGTATTTATGGGGAAAAACAATTAGTGTTTGTAAAATTTGTCTAGTGGGAAAAGCATTCAATGAGATTAAAAGAAAAGTTTCTTTTTTCAAACTTGAAGCTGCAGTAAGCTCTTAAACATTTCTTTAAACAATCTTAACCATGTCAAAGAAGAATATTTCCCAAGGATGGGTCTGTAGTAGTTTGTATTCACCGATTTGTGTGCCTCTCTTTGTGGTCTAGGTTCAAATAAAATAAATTGTCCCCTCATGGAGAAGGAGAGATTCATTAAGGGAGAATCAAATAAATCTGGAGTTGCTAAGTTTAGACTTAAGAACAAAATAAGTACACTTATATCAAAGCACTAAGGATCTTTTTTCCTCCCTAAAATGAAGAGGGGTATTTTTGTACCCCCAGTAACAAGCTTACATTTGTATTGCATGCTTGCAGTCCAACATTCATGTTGGAAAAAAAAATAGAGCTGCACTGACGCTTTTTAAATGAGCATCTACAACATTCCACCAAGAAATACTTGCAACTTAACTTATTTCCTTATCTGCATTGATAACCCTTTACAGGACAAAACTTAATTGTAATGTTTGGCTCATCATAAAAGTGCTTTTTGCAGTACTAGTGTTATGTAAATATATTTTGCCTTATTCACTAGGCTGCATATTTTATAGTTAAAATTAGATATGTACTTCACTGTATCTGAAGTTGGCAGAAAAGAGCAAACCGTACTTTGTTTTGCTAGTTCATTGTCATCATTGTAAATAAACAAATAAATTTTAATTGAAACTTGTTTGTTCTCTCCTGTATTTACTCTGTTTTATAAACTGGTTAAGTAATTGTGGATGATGGCCTCAAGCTGCAGCATGGGAAATTTAGGTTGGAGGTCAAGAAGAACTTTGAGTGGTCAAGCATCGGAACAGGCTACCTAGAGAAAACTGTGGAATCTCGAGCCTTGGAAGTTTAAGAGCAGGTTGGATAGACACTTGGCTGGGATGGTTTAGCCAGGGATGATCTTGCCTTGAGCAAGAGTAGGGCTGGACTAGCTGATCCTGTGAGGCTATGTACTTACAAATCTCACAAGAAAAGCCATTTGCTGCTTTTCAAAAAAAGATGTCTTAAGTAAAACAAATCCAAACCTTTGTTTCAGCCTTCTTGCTGAACTGATGCCTAGAAAAAAATTGTCAAAGACTTCTCTCCACTTGCATTCATAAATGCAGTAGTACCTATTTATGTATTAATTCCTTAAAGCAGGTTCTGCTTTGGTACCCTAGAGTGCCTTGAGATTTTTCTTTTTTTACAGGTGCTGCAGGTTGCCGCACCGTTGTGCAAACATGAAACGCAACATGAATCCATAGTGTTCAAAATACTCTGACCTGTTGTAATCAGAGTTCTTTGCAACAGAAAAATTGCTCTATTATTTTTTGATAGTCAAAAAATGAGCAAGAACTAAGCTGGCATTTTCTGAGGGGTGTTTTGAGTTTTAAAATGTTGAGAACCATCATCTTAAAGCATATTAGTTTCTGCCTCAAGGCCTGAGAAAACAGAATTTGTAACCTGCCCATAACTTCAGATTGAGCAATGTTCTCTTCTAGAATTTGTTTCAGCCAAAGAGAATGTCTTAGCAGATCCTTTCAAATCCTCTGGACTCCAGCTCAAACGTCGGTTTCTATAAGCAGTTTTCTGTGTACACAGGGGCAGTTGCTGAAGGAGCAAGGTCACCAGCCATGGTGTAGGTCAAACACAACACCTTCAACTCCAGCAGATCACTAATCACTGATGCTGTATCCACAGCTGGTTACAGTATCTGGTGAGCAGGAAGATGTATTTTGCAGCAGCTGGTTTCCAAACTGAGGTCCAGCATCTACAGAATGGATTGCAGTCTAGTTGGAACTGATAAGTAGAGTTAATAACAGGAATTTCATTATTTTGAACAACAGTGGTTGCTGGGACCATCCTGTGTATGCCTCATTAGCTCTGTAACCAAGAGGGGTAGGGTGGCCTGAATTCTCTCTTGCAATCCTCACTACCTATGCCTGTGTCTTCATAAATCAAATTTGCTTGTATTAATCTCTTTGATTTTAGAACCAACTTTGTTTGTGTAAGTAGCAACAGGTGACCTGGAAAATAGAGAGATATGCTTCACAAAATAATCTGAAAGCAGGTCTAAGATACCTTCTCACTAATCAATCTGTTCATCTGGCCATTCTTTACCTCCAAAGTTTATTCTACTCAGGTTGAATCAAATCCAATAAAATTTGTTTAGCTGCTTATGAACTTCACCTTTTGCAGGACTAGATGAATTAGTCTGTCTCTACTTGTGGGACATGATAGAACAGACATCTGTGGACTACGCAAATAAAGCTTTGAATTGGATACAAACCTGCTACGTTTTAAGGAACAAGCCCTCTGACACATTCGTTCTTTTTTGGGTCAAACTGAGAAGCCTCTACCCCAAATGGTTACCAACCAGTGGATCTCGATCTACGGGTAAAATCTTGGAGGTGATCCGGGGGGGGGGGGGGGGGAGGGGCCCCCCAGTGCCCGCATGCATGCCCCAAACTAGCAGGTCAGTCCATGGGGGAGGGAAGAGGTGGGGGCTAAATCAAGGCCCTCACTTGAGGGACAGTGCTGCAGAGGCAGGAGCAAGGGCAAGTTCAGTGGAACCCAGCTGGGTGGGACTTACTGCTTGGGAGATGTGCCCCTAGCTACTTGTTTCTGCCTCTGCCCCCCCCCCCCCCGACCTTCCCTTCCCACAGACTTACCTGCTGGGCAGGGGGGGCAGAGGTGGCACAGATCTTGGGTTGCTTGTAAATGCCAAAAAAGTGGTATGCCAAAGGTGATCTACTTAAAAAGGTTGGAGGCTACTGCTCTACCCCATCTTAAAACATCCCTTTTGACTTGCAAGTTGTAAGGTGGTTGTCTGACTTCAGTCTCAATGGCTTGGTGCAGGCATTTAGGTCACAGACAAACTTTAGCAGAGTAACTTTTCAGTTGTTACAGATATTTTAGTAATATAGAAAACTGGCAGCCAAGCCTCTTCTACTAGAAGATTTTCTGCTTATGCTTCATCTGTTTATGCTCAGCTTTCCTTTCATTGTTACTCTTGGCCAGTTTTTGCTTGGGCAGCTCCCATATTGCCATCCTCAAAGGACTGTCCTACTGTGTTCCTCTTCTGGTATCCATGTTTCCAGTATGCTTAAGATTGGAATCTTTGGTCCAACAGCATTTGTTGGGATCACACAATCTGCCCAAAATCTTACTCATAGGCCGTGTCCAGATGAGTGTGGCATGTGGTGCTGCAGACGCATTTGCAGCGCCACATACCGCACATTCAGTTGTTCTCCACACTGGGAGAGAGCAGAGATAACCAGGGGTCAAAAAAACCTGCACACACACAGACATGCACATAAGAAGTGGAGTGGCACATGCAGAGGGAAAGCACATGCAGCTCAAAACCAGAGCCTGGCTGGCCAGAGCTACACTCTAGCTGTTGGCCAGGCTCCAAGCAGCAGGATTGCCACCGCTGCAGCCCCAGGAGCCCCAGATAAGGGTAAGCTTGGGTAGCTTACCCCAGGTGGGCAGCTTACTCCCCACCTGGGGTAAACCTGCCAGAGGATATCTGGCACAGGCATTCCCCAGGGATAATTAGTGGTGGCACAAGGTGTGCAACTGCTAGTTGTCCCTAGGGAACCAAATGTCCACACTCGTGTGGATGCAGCCATAGTGATTACCATTTGGCTCAACAGGGGTGAAATGTCTTGCATATTATTTCCATTGGAAAAAAAATGAAGTACCCACATACCTCATGGTGCATACCACAAGACTCCTGGCTCCTTTCTCCTAATTATTTGCAGTTTTGGCTCTATTGCAGCATTCTGTATATTCTTCTGGAGTTAAGATAATTTTTTTTCTGCACCATAAGGACATATCTTAGGTAGAACAACCTATCAAATGCCAGCTGCTATTTTCTCCTATATGAAGCACTGATTTCAGTAGAATGTGCCCTGCTGTCGAGTAGCTTCACTAGAGATTCTTGCACTACAGGTAGTTCAGGACAGTTTTAATACACTCATGCCTAGTTACATTGCATCATCATTTAATAATGCTCTACTGGAGCTGAAAAAGAACATCTGGTAGATACCCACAATGACTAGATTAACTTTCCAGACAGTAGATGAATAATATCAGGGTTCTTCCACCAGTTTCGTGTACTTCTATTGTACCCATGACAATTTTGTGAGACAGGGAAATACAGATGAAGAAAACCAAGGGAAACTTGTGGAAGTCAGAGAACCAGAAATTGTATGGACTCTGTCAGAATCACAAAGCTAACTGCATACTTGCTTTGACTTTGCCTACAACTGAACTCACTCAAAATCTTGCCAAGCTTCTGACATTGCAACAAGAAAGGATAGTACACATTCGTAACAATGAAACCAAACAGAAATTGAGCTTGTACTATTGGCAGCTCCAGATGATGAGGAAAAGATGTTCAGAGATCTCTACCAACCAAGCATGTGACTTAATGTTAGGAGTAGAGCTAAGCTGCATGAAAAAGAGAGTTTAATACAAGGATCGGTGGGAACACATGGAATTTGGGGTGGGAGATGGAAGAGAATCTCAAATATTGTTCCAGAATTACACTGGTATGCATTTTGTTATTTATAGCAGGGGTTTTCAACCTTTTTTAATAAGTTTACCTCCGGCAGCTGGACAAGGGGCAGCAGTGCACACCCGAACATTGAGTGGCAGTCCGGGGTGGTGGATGATGGCGGCGGCAGCTGCCACTGCATGCAAACTCCCCCCCCAGCATCCAACTGGCCAGGCACAGCTGCCCCGCCCTGGCCCTGCTCCTGCAAGGCAGGGGCACAGGGTGGTGGGTGGTGGTGCTCCATCCTCACCCGCCCATGCATACCCCCTAGGGCCTTCTCTGTATACTCCCTAGTTGACAACCCCTGATTTATAGTCATCACTGCTTGATATGGCTGCTTGCATAAAAATTAAACTGACGAAAACTGCTGGTATCCTGTGTGCCTTTGTACAGAGGCCAGCAACCTCCTAGTACTTAAAGGGAAAAAAAAACAGAAATAGAGTTAAGTGATCAACTCTACTTGCAACAAGAATTATTGCAGTAGTGAGGATGTAATATAACAGATTACTAGATATCTTGTTAAATGGTATGTAGTTCATCAATAAGCTCTTGTCAAAATTAAGATTTATTAACTTAATTGCCGTTATTAAACATATCATTTTGGGTTCAGTACATAAGATTTAGATTTTATGCTCATGCTATGCAAGACATCTCAAGTGCTGATCAGTCCAACTAGTATGCATAGATAATACATAAATTATTTTCTTTCAGCTTCCAGATGACTATTCTTCACTTTTACTGTGATGCTGACATTGCTTTTATGGTGCTGAATACTGAGCACAAGTTCCTCTCCTTGCTTAACTGGGATGGGTTTATCTAGAACAACTGCAGCTTGTTTCCAATGGGAGGACTCATCTGATGTATCCAAACTAATATCTTCATCTAGATGTATATGATACCAAAATGGAATGGCAGTGACTTGGCCAGATTTACAAATTTGCACCTTAAAAAAAAGAAAAAGGATATTTAAGACATAAATAAGATTGAGCGGTTGAAAAGAGTTAAAATTACTTAAATTATTGCAACTGTGGTAGTGTTTGGGACAGGAAGAAAATAAAATAATTTAAAATTTAAGTCTGCTCCTAAGAGGCCTGCGGCTATGTATATTTTGTACTGTAATTTTCAACCAAGGTAAATCAGTCTGAACATTTCTGACAGGAAGGTAAGCACGCTTTTGAATATATGCACTCAACTTACCTTTATCTCTCTAGTGGAGCTGTTCAAATAAGGGTTCATGAAGTCAAGTCTTAGGAGCTCTGCTGGCTTGCTTAAGGGCACACATGGTAATGTGGAGAGATCCAAATACACACGAACAGGCACCTGCAGAGGAGTACACCACACTTTCAGATTTAAGCAGTCACTTCTGAGAGTGACTTAACCTTTTAAGAACCTGACTTTCATAAGACAAGTTATTTAGTCATTCTTCTGTACATTATAGTATTAACTTATATCCCTCCTTTCCAACCAAAATTTACTTTTGCCCTATCTGAAAGGAGACGTCTTCTTCAGGCTTGAAGAGTTTTTAGGCACAGAGCATAAGTTACAAAAATCCACATTATGTTAAATTTATCCAACACCATTCAGCTTCTAGCACTTATTTTTGTTGTGTCCTTCTGCCCCTCAGTTGGTTATTTGCAGGTTTTGATAACTATGCTTGATACTGAAGCAGCCACTAACTTCATACCTTGAACTGGTTGATAAATGGTGCTATATTAAACCCAAGCGTGGGTTCTGTCCCTTGAACAGCACTCTCAAGTAATAAAGACTGTGATTCTACAAGCATCCCATACATCAACACGTACTGTGGGAATATTTTCCCTCCAGAGTGAAGCAAACACCTGTTAAAAGAAAAGAGGGGTTTTATTACTGCTTCTGCATGTTTCCAGTTCCAAGGAAATAAGCTACTGTAAGGTACTGAATTCAAGATCACTTACATTAGCACTCAAGTTCCATTATTTATAAGGGCTCCCCTGAATTGGAGTCTAATAGAATTATTCATGTCACCTGAATTTTTGGCAACTTGTTTACACATTGTTTTATTTGGAAGACTGATTACAAATATTTTGACTTTCTATCATCTAACACTGTTAGAACCAACGAACCAACCAATAATACCCGCACATCAATCTGGCAGGTATATAAGGAACAGTGGAAGAGCTAGAGAAAGGCAATCCCTGCATAAAAGCTTGCCCGGAATTAGAATGAGGACCTAAAATGTGTATACTGAATGGTGAAGGTGACATAGGTTGTGTTCAAGTATAAATGTCTGGTTTATTTGTAACAGTGAGTCCCAAGCCAGTGCTAAAGGAGTGGTAAAAAAAAGCTGTAAGTAAAACTGGAAGATGATGATGGAACAGATCACTGGAACAACAGTTAAGAAGAAAGCAAATCTCACCTGTAAAAGTTGATCCACTGTGCAAAACAAAAGTGGCCAGCTGTTCATTCAGGCCAATGCCAATTAGATATATCAGACAGATTTATGATGCCAACAATGTTGCTTTTTTAAAATATTTAACAAAAACATTTTTACCAATACAAAATACAGACTCATAGGATCAGATCCCATTCCCCCTACATGGGTATCTGAAAAACAGCTTATAAACAAGGCCTTCCTGCCCTTTTCTTTTTTTACTTAAGGTTACTTTATGACAGCATGTTGCAAAAACAGGTACGTGATTTTTTTTTTTTTTTTTTTTTACAGGAACGTGACCAGGGTAGAACAGGATTGCATTTATGTGTTTAATTGGTAGAGTAGGACCTTGCTCATAGAATGAGTGTTTTATGTATTAAATCTGGGAGACCGCTTCACTCCACAGCCACTAATCACAGCACTGTTAAGAGCAACAGCATCAAGGAAAAAATCCGAGTTCTTCAAAACAACAAACAAAATTCAGAATCTGCATGATCTCTTTTTATATAGCTGCTAGCAAGTACAATTCATGGGAAAAATAGGAGATTTACTTCTTTTTTTAAACACACTTTGACAGCTTGTGAAAACTGAAATGAATACACATGCACACGACAAAAATAAAAACTAACTCCCTTTTTGTTCCCTATGCAAGCAAGTCACCACAAGGGTTAACTCACTAAAATCATCATCGTCCTAGATGGATGGATGCTACTCAGCTCTACCAGAAAAAGCTCCCCATCAAAAAAAAAACAACACAACAGAACAAAATGCTCCCCCTATTCAGTTCCATAACTTTTTACATTCTTTGCTGTGTGTCCTCCTTGATACTTTTAGATATGTTACATCTTAGTTTCTCTCTTGCTTTGTTGCTTTATTGCAGCTTGTTCTACCTTTTTCTTATTCTCTGCCTCTGACCATTCCAGCTCCCACGTTATCAGCCTCTTAATTTCAGTCTCTTCTAACCACAACCAAGCAGCCTGAAACAGAGAACATTCTTGGCTTGTTCTTCAACTTGGGAGTCTCTTAAATTTCAAACTGCTTCAGCTACTGTCGAGATACAATTGTCCTTATTTCTGGCTCCTGGCATTTTGAGCAATAATATTTCCCTGAGTCATTCTTTTCATTGTCAGAAAATGTTTCTATAGAAGTCAAATTCACAGCTCTTATTTCTAAATATGATATATTAAATAGATTCTGTATTATATTTAATACATTAGATCTTTGCAAGGTTTGCAATAGTTACAAAAGACATATTCTCACTTTCAGAAAACTACCAAATGACATACCTGGATATTGCTGCCTTTTCCATCACCTCCTGCTGGATTAAGCCAGAAGCTTCTATGACATCCAAGATTATAATACTCCACAATTTATCAGATTTGGGTCTCTGCAACACCGAACTCTCATCCGTTAAGTGGCTGAGCCAAAACTCTAATGTTTCTTTTGGGAAATGGTTGGCTTCTGAAATTATATTAAGGGCTATTTGGTGCTGTTGTTTTTCAACAGAACTGTAAGCTTTCACTGGCCCAAGTTTACCTGCAATTATCGGCAGAATTGAAAAGCCCTCAGACACATCTAAAATATAAAAAGGGTCAATGCTTGTCTGCAAGGAATCCTTGTTTTGACTCTCCCCGAGGTTCCTTTCACTGCCATCAACATCCATTGACTGCAGTTCTGTATTTGAGGAAAAAGATGACAATACTTTGCTAATGGCAGCTTTAAAGCATTCATGATACGCCACATTGTTCAGTAAAGCAATTTCAGTTGATTCCAGCACACATTCACAACCCACTCTATCTAGTTTGCTGGTAGTCTGAAGACTAGCAAGGGCGCTACACAGCTCAGCCTCATTGCCCAAAGCTGGTGTATTCTCCCTTTCAACATCCATTCTGCACTCTGAAGGGGAAACGGAAATCTTCTGGATCCTCAAATAGCAGTCCTGGCAGCTTACTTCCAGCACCACAATGTCTCCGGGTTTCCTGGAGTAATCTGATCAAAATAGTACCAAAAAAGGAACATTAACAACTTTTTTTACAACAACTGTTATAGCTAACTGTCCCCTGCTTTTGCTCTAAAGGGGGAAGACAATCCTGTTTCTTGACAAGTTGACATCGAGTTTGCATAAAATAAATTGACTCTCGATCTGTAATAAGAGGTATATGGTATTCCTAAAACAGAGGCTCCATCATGCAATTCCCCATGTCTTGAGGGAAGCTGGCCCATTCTAACCTGAGCAACGAGCTAATAGTACACCCTGCAGCCTTTTCAGAAGTGAAAGTGGATGCAGGCCACACTCTCCCAGCCACAAATGGCTTGCAATATGTATTAACATGATCCTTTAAATTTACATGCAGGATAGAACCTTTTAATCTCAAATAACGTGTGATAGATAACTACCTCTGGCAACAGCAAACCTTAACCCCAAGATTTTACTGGACAAAGTTAACTAACATTTAACATTTTACTATTTTCTTCATATTTCCCAAGATTAAATGTGACTGTATAAATAATGACAGGTAAATCCATGAATACCCATAACTAGAATTTCTAGAAGTACATACTATATGTTCAAAATGAATGTTTTCTACTGAACATGTGGTGACATAGCTGCAAAAGCTACCTTAATGACACTCAATTCTCTCCCCCCACTCCTCACATCCCCAAATAGGAAGAGAAGTGTCTCTAAGCAAAAGTGGAAATAGACATAGGGAAGAAAAGGTCTTGCTAATCAATAATGAAGTAAAGGCTCTGAAGACTTGAGGAAAAAGCCACTCTGGCCTGGCTAGTAATGCTTCTTCGTCTTCCCCATATATGTTCCCTTATCACAGAGGCAAATTGGTTACTAGAAAACAAAAAACAACAATAAGAAAATCCACAAGACATACCAAGAAGGCCCTGTACAGGGTAGACTGCCTGTTCCCAGCAAGTTTCCTCACTGGGACTTGTAGACAGAGTGTGTTCATCATCAAGGTGTAGCACAAACCACACCACAACAGCATCCAATAGTCCTCCTCGAGTGATGGGTACGCTGATCTTGCAAGGTTTTCTAGTAGCAAGGTTTTTCAGTTCCTGACCAAGAACAGGAAAGGAAAAAAGAAAAACATGGCAGTTTTCCCTTTACCAAAATCAGCAGTCTGTTTATCATAGGTAATTGGCCATAACTCAAAATCCATACGGACTTTAATGAGAGTTGTAAGAGATGCTTAGCACCCCAATCATCAGTCCAAATTCATAAACCAGAAGGATACTAATGGCTATGAATTTTTTTTTTTTTTTTAAAGGAATCATCGAAACAAAGACTTCAAGCAAGGCACTATAAAGAATAGGCCTGTTCATTCAACTGACTAGCAAGACAAGCTTACTCAGCACAGCTAAACTTCTGAGTTATAATTTAGAAAAGCCAAAACATAAAGGCTTCGCTTTAAGTACGCAGTTAAGCCTCAACAACTCTAATGAGTCTCAAGAAGTTTGGTATATGCTAAAGCACTGGATAGGGATGCTTTCGAGAACTAAGAACCAATAAAAACGAAACAAAAAATTATAATACATTTGATTTCATAATTATTTGAATAGTAAAAATCTAATAGGGATTTCATAGGTTCCTTTACTTGCCAGTTTGTTATTCTGTGTCCAAACATGCACATATCATTAAACCACTGAGAAAAAGGAAAGAACTTCCCTGAAGTTAGCAAAATGTTACATTAAAAATACTAGAATCATAGTTTATGTTAACATTTCAAACAAATTACAAATTTTTTAAAGACTCTGCCTCAAAAGATGTGCATATAATATATCCACCAAATGCCTAAATATTAAAAAAAGATCACCTCTAAAGTACGATTTCTCCACCCTTCCCACCAACACTTACCAAAGGTACTTTCATAAGAATAACTAAACAGAACAAATCTTGAAGTTAGGATGCAAAATTTTCCATCAAGGAAATCATAAACTCCATGAGCATCTTAAAATCCAAGTATTAAATATATGTTTTAAAGTTTCAGTCTTAACAAAGAAACAAATGAACAAACATTTGATTCCAAGATTCTGCCTAGTTCTCTTAGCATGCAGGTTTTTTTTTTTCATTTTCCTCCTGTATTCTCCAAGGGGGTTATTTTTTCAAATTGATAAATGGCTTAGTGGTATGCACAAAGCAAACACAATGCTGATGAAGTTCATAATGAAACCTAAGTGCTCAAAGAAATGCTTTGTTGCTTAGTCATTTCTCCAAATTTCCTTAACTTGACTAGAGAATAGCAAAGTAACGAGCAGGGATCACGGTTTTCAGTTTCCCCATGGGAAAAACAGAGAAAAACAGATTTTCCCTTTCACCAGAGGAAACTGTGGACTTCTCGTTTTAGCGAAGAAATCTGTGGATTTTGCAGTATTGCAAAGAGGTCTCTGCAGGCTGGCAGAGTTCCAGCCCCTGTGCACACTCCTAGGGGACAGGGGGGGACCCGCGCATGGGGTGGCTGTATGCTCAGGCTCCCACCCTACTGCCCTTCCTGGACCCTATGCAACCCACCAGGTGCAACCCGGCATGCCAGGGCAGTGTGGAGCTCACAGAGGCAAGCAGCTTTCCTGCACAGCTCTGCTGTTCCCTGCAATGCCAGATTGCACCCGCTGGGCTGCAGAGGCCATGGGGGAGGGCAGGAGCCAAGCCCACAGCAGGCAGCCTGTGCTTGCCACATGTACAGATCTGGGGGGCACAGGAGTCCCCCCCCCACCGGTCCCCAGGAGTGTGCGCAGTGATGGGGAAGCCGTCCCACCTCGCTCAAGCCTGCAGCAGGCAGGCAGCTGGAGGTGGGTGTGGGTGGAACTGGGTCCCTGGGCCCATAGCCCTAGCAGCTGGGGAACCCCTCTGGTAGGGCTGGGTGGGGGGTGAGTGAGGGGCATGAGCAAGGCCAGGGGCATCAGCAAGACTAGGGGGCTGCGGAGGAGAGAGCGGGGAGTGAAGGGCACCAGCAGGGCAGGGAGGTTGTGGAGTGGGGGACTGAGGGGCCTTTCATTTTAACCACCGATTTTTATCAGAGAATTTGTGATTTTTTTTTTTAATCAGGGAAAACCAGGATCCTTGGTATTGAGGCTTTACTGGTATGCCACCCACAGAAGCTAGACAAGCTCTTGTGAGCATGTGTATAGGGGTATGTGTTTTTTATATAGGAAATGGTAGCTTTTAATAGTTCTTCCTTAAAACAAGGCAATGTAAGTCCACATCAAAGAATGCAAGTCTTATTCTTCACTCATTTTCTACTGCCACTTATAATATTTAGGGCTCCCAATTACTTGGGTGCCACAAGATTTTTTTTATTTTAAAACTATGCGAGATTAGTAATGATATGATTACTGGCAGCATTTTACTATGAGTCCTCCATTTCCCTTACATGGCTACCAACACCCAAAACCTTTCATCTGCTTCTCTCCATCCTCCCAAACTCTTTCCTCTTCTATAACATGCTGCTTCTCTATACATGCAAAGCTCCCTCTCTATTTGGCTCCATACCATTCTAGTGTGTAAGATACGAGTGAATTTCACTTTGCAATCTGTGGCCAATATAGAGTAAGATGGGAGACAGTAAAGAGGAGACAGGAAATATCTGAGCAATGAAGGAGGAAACTAAACAAGGAAGAGAATGCTATTATGGAATGACTTCTTTGAGAAAAATGAGAGAAAGAATGAGTAAAAAAAAAACAGATGGAAAGAAAAGGAGAGGAAAACAAAAAGAAAAAGGAAAAAGGCCAAAAGAATGCAAGCTGGCATTTTTATTCAGTCTACATCTCTGCAGGTTCTCTCTCAGTTCTATTAATTTAGAACTGAAATATGGAGAATCATAACCAACTACTGTTGATACTAGAGGTGCACTGATACATCGTCTGATATCACATTGGCACCAATATAAAGAAAATGGACTATCGGAAATCAGTCTGATGTGGCTGATAAATAGCCCATGTGTGCGCACAGCTGTAGTGAAGCACATAGGTGGGGAGCAGCACAGTCTGGGAGCATGGAGAACTGTAAGGCTGTTGTGGTGGATGGGGAGGGGGAGGGAAGAGGTGTGGGGGACAGATCAAGGCCCCCATGGTAAGGGAGGGAGTGGGGCTTGGCTAGGCTGAGGCAGGTGGTGCCCAGCCAAAGTGGGGTGGAGCTGCAGCTCATCTGGGGTGGGGGCAGCTTCCACTGCTGTGTGCACCCCAGGAGGGCATGGGGGGATGCCCCCCCCCCGATCTGTGTATAGGGCAAGGTGGGGCGGGCTGCCACTGCAGACTGGGGCTGTACCAGGCTCTTCCCGGCAGGGGTTGGCCAGGCAGGGAAGGCGACACTGGAAGGGGGTGTTGGGGGGGGAGGGGCTATGGCAAATTTTGGGGGGGGGGGGGGCTGCAGCCCCTCCCATAGCCCACCTCCCAGCACTGCCACTGCCTGCCCCAAGCGCAGCCTGGCACAGCCCCCACTGGGAAGAGCCTGGTGCAGCCCTGGCCCCAGCCTGCAGTGGCAGCCCACCCTGCCCTGCACACATATGGGGGCACGTGCCCCCACCCCCCAAGGTGTGCACAGCAGCAGGAGCTGCACCCCCTCCCCATGCCCCCAGGCAAGTGGAGGCTCCATCTCCATGCCCTACCCCTCCCTGGCTGGGCAGCGCTTGTCCCACTCCCTCCCTCACTGCAGGAACCTTGATCTGCTCCCCCACACCCCTTCCACCACAACAACTTACCAGATGAACACTGCTCTTCAAGCTACTGGGCTGCGTATCACAAATCAGATTGGTATCGGCCGACATGCCTCCTTAAAAATCAGCTATCAGTATTGGCCCCAAAAGTCTGCGCACCCCTAGCTGATACAATCAATGTTAAATCCCTTACCAAGAAATTGCACCCGAGTTGAGAGTAAATTTTCAGAACTATATGATCAAGTGGCAAGTAATTCGACTTCTGAATTTCTTATTTTGATATACCCCTCTCTCTCTCTCCAATGCTAGCAAGCATGTCAATAGATTTTTTTTTTAAATGGGAGAAATTAACATCTCATTTAATTAAACTACATTTGAGAACTAAGAGTAGGCACAATGAAAAAAAATGTAAACAGAAAACAAAGTGAAGTGAGAATGGTCAGTGTTTGAAACAGCCACAGATCTCTGATGGCAAGGGGAAGCAAAGTCATGAAAATCCAACTGTTTGAAACAAAAGAAAACAAATATATTTCTTATTTTCACCACTGTTCATTACTTCTATGCCTCCCTAAAAAGGAACGCTGAAATCTACCTATACTGAAAATTTAATTGAAGGACCTAACGTTTAAAGAAATAAAGACCACATTGCTTTAGGCTCTTATGCAAGATGGAATACAAACAAATTTATCTAGCACACATGTGAGGTTAACATGTTTAAAAGAACTGCAAGCATTTGATAGAACTGAGTAATAGTTTTACAAAGCTCCAGACGGAGAATACATTAGGTCATTGAGGGATAATTCCCAGTAGTTCATAAAGTACTTTGCTTTACTTCATTTTTAACCTCAGATGTCAGATAAGGTGAATAGAGAAAGTTATTGATTCAAAGCACTGATGTTCCCAGCCAATTTGTAGTCAAAAATGATTTCATCTATATAACAGAATTTATTTTAAGCTTTGGCTCCCTACTTAATTGCAAACTTCACTGTGTGGGTCAACAAGCAAGGATCATACATACACCAGGGACAAAAATATATCATCCTTTAAACATGCTCAGCTCTCACCAGCTCAAACCAGAATTAGAAGATGGATAGGTGAAAATACTCCTCTAAAAACTTCAACAACCCTTAGGAACCCCTCTATAATTTTGTTGAAATATGTCACAGTTTACATACTGTAGTTTTATTAGTTATGAGACAACGTGCAAACACTGTTCTTGCTATATACACTTAGGATATGTCTTCACAAAACAATTAACTCAGACTCAGTATTGCCTTTAACCTCCTCCCTTCTCCCGCCCATACACAAAACCCTCTCATATAAAATTTAATGGCGCTTTCAACCCACTCTGTCTGAGTGCACAGGCTAGAACCTGAGTGCTGCTTCTTCCTGGACCGGTAAACTTGTCCATTTTACAGTGACAGTACAGACTAAATCAAGTGTTGGGAATATATAGTCTGCAGCCCAGATCTAGCCCGTGGAACCACTGGATCTGGCCTGCAGAGCTGCAAGGCTTTGTCTGTGGCCGTAGCGAGGCCAGGCAGCTTCCAGGTGCACCTGCACTATTACTGCTTCTCCCTGCTCTCCCAGCTTCAGTCAAACACAAGCCAGGTGCCATAGCATTGCCAGGGCTAGGCAGCTAGGAGCTGCACCAGGGCTGGGCAGCATCTGTGCTGCTACCAAGAGAAGTGTGGGGAGGCAGGGTGCAACAGTGCCATGCAGTTCCCAGATACTGGGTCCCCATGCAGCTTCCCATGGCAGGAAGCTGTGCCTGTACCACAGCCAGGAAGCAGAGAGAAGTAGTGGTGATACAGGGGCAGCTCCCAACTGTCTGGCTCCAGCATGAGTGTGGGGAAAGACCCCCATAGCTGACGTGTTGTGGAATCCACCCAGCCTATGCTGGACCAGAGCTGGGTTGTGCCACCCTTTAGCCCGTAAAAGGTTGCTAGGCCCTGGATTAAATTACTTGAGTGGAGACTGACAGTCCTCTGATGCCATCCCACACTTTTTGCCCCACTCTCCACCTCTGAGTACAAAAGGAGAGATAAGTTTCCCCAAAATTCACTACGAAAAGTCAGAGTGACTCTGTTTGCTGCAGTATAACACCCATGCCCACCAATTATATTCCAAAAGCCCTAGCAACACAAAGAAGTGGCCACAGCAATGAGGACAAAGTAACTTGGGGATGGCTTTGCCTCATGGCTAAGTGCTAATAATCACCCAAGCAAACTCTGCAGTGAAGACATTTCCATAGAGACCAGTCAGATGTTTGGCTCTGCATCATTACTTCCAAGAGATTTTTTTGGAAAGGACGTAAGGCCAAGAAACAATTTTTTACCTGGAGATTGTTGAAATCCACTGTCATGACTTGAAAGGGTTCTGTCAGAGGCATGTAACCCCCAGGAATTCTACTGAGTTTTTCTGTGGTGTAAGGTTCAAGAGTCTCCTCTGAGTTTACAGAAGCGTGTGTTGGACTACAGAACTCCACTGTGTCTGCCAAACGCACACTGGCAACTTCTTGTATTCCCACTCTGGGGGAGGCAAGAGATGGGGGGGGGGAAGAAAAACCACACAAACATACCTAAATGTGACAAAATCAAAACCTATTCACAGTCCTTTCTTTTACCGGTCAAAGCATTTCATGCACAATACAATAATTAAGTGTGCACTGATTATATTCATTCCTGTCATGTTAAAAAAATCTAGAATGTACATCTCTTTGGGGAGTTAAGAAAACAAAAGTTAATGGTTAGTTTAAGAGTCTGATGTCCAAGAGCTCCAACACCCTCAAATATTGTTCCCTGGGACTCATACATACTGGTCATAAGCAGCTGGACAAGAGAAACATGTGCATTAAAACAATAGAAAGGATATCTTTGTAATAATTTAGGGAGATGCACAGAAGAGAAAATGCATGCTGAATAGATGCTTTGTAGCATCAAGATGATGATGATTTAAATCAGTCCAGAAAAAAGCAACGTTTCCAAATAAAATTGGCAATCGAGATGAGGTAGGTTGTTTTTAGGGTAGAATAGGCTTCCCCCCCATTCAGAACAGTTTCCCTTCACATAGAACATGGAACAGCCCCATTATTGTGTAGGAAAAAGACTTATTAAGGGTGGCTTTAAAGAAAAGATGATATGACATCTTTAACCCATTTAATTTTTATACTTTTAAGTTTAAGGATTCTGAGCCATAGTCTATATTCTGAATTTCAAGAATTACAAGAAATCAGAAATTTATATTAGACAAAAGACGGTCTTACATAAGCTGCAGCTCTCGATTATTCTGAGAAAAATGTATGCCAGTATAGAATTAATTTCTTCCAATTTAAGGCATAGCTAACATGACAGACTGCATACGTATTACTCAGAGGTTCAAGTGACAGCCAAACTAAATTCCTAGAACTGTTCTTAAATTCCTAAAAAGGTGGTTTTAGAATTACAAGAGCCCTCATAAAAGCAAACTTTCAGTAGTCAGGTCTTATGGTATATCATTTCAGATACAGTTCTCTCCTGACCTGTGAAATTCCTAATGGCAGAAATAAAGGAACTATCTTTTGTTATAGCATCCATTTTTTAAATAGCAAATGTATCTTGACGTATAAAAACAGCAAAACAAATCAACCTACATCTTTGTGGTAGTCTGCTGGCAATACTTAAAAATATGCTGCAATATGTTTATTGCATAATACAAGTGATATTTTTAAAATGCATTCTAACTGTTGTACACAATGAATATTTAACAGATACCAAAATGTTCCCTATAAAGAGGCCTATAAACAGCCTTTTCTCCCATAATATGTATCAAAATATTTTTAAACATGCTCGCTTCAAATATTTTTAGTAAAGATAATTAATAATTGGTAGCAGGGGTTTAGGTTGTAGCCGTGTTGGTCTAAGGATATAGGCAGACAAGGTTCCTTGGGTGAATTTGATATCTTTTATTAGACCAACCTAAATGGCCGGAGAATAGTTATTAAGCAAGCTTTCGGGTTCAAAAACCCTTTGTCAGGCTAAGGAAGCTGCAGCAGTTTTTATAGGAGCTATGGCATATTTGGACATACACAGAGCAATGACACATTTTCCTTCCTGTTAACTTTATAAATGAAGATGAGATAGCTTTCTAGAAGGTATGTTACAGCTCAAAACAAAAGTTATTAGCTTGATGCAGAAGTTAGTGTGGGAGGCTCTTTGGAATTCACTGTGGAAGAAGTCAGGCTGTATAACTGCAATGATCCCTTCTGTTTTTAGTGAATCACTACGTAAGTGCCATATTAAAGCATCTTTCCCTAAGCCCGAAGGTCTGAAAAATCAGGCCTGGAAGTCCAAAACTTTAAATTCTACAGTAAATTCAGTTTGAGAAAATGCCTAGTTACAGACCAACAAGGCCCCAATAGATGTTATTTTATAAAAGTTAAGAACCTAAGAATTGCTATTTACTGGGTCACACCATAGGTCCATCTTGCCCAATATCATGTGTTACACAATGGCAGAGAATGGATGCTGAAAGGCAGAGTGAACTGGGTATCACCAGGGTTTTTTCCACTGTCCCTCTCTCACCTGCAATCTCCAAGCATGTAAGGTCTAGGAAATTAATTAAATGGCTGTACCGCTAACTCTCATGCTCAACAGCTATTGATGCTCCTTTCCTCCAAGATTTTGTCCAATTCCTTTTTTGAATCTGGCTAAAGTGTCAGCTTCTACAACATCTTCTGGCAGAGTTCCATACTTTAAATTACATGTGGTATGAAAAAGGCCTTATTTTTGTTAGTTTTTAACTTACTACTTTTGCAGTTTCACTCTGTAACCCCTAGTACTTTTATAGTGAGACACAAATGAATAAATCCTTATTTCCATGAAGGAACAGGTCATGTTCACAGGGCAAGATGTACCTAGATGGGAAAAAGTGCCCTGGGAACTTGCTTTGCCAACAATTGCTAACAAGAGGAGCTGAAGAGCTGATGGCAGGGGCTGTCAGCCCCTCTGGGTGAAGAAACTGCTCCCCTAACCCTTATACCGAGTAAAGAAGACCCATTAGAACAATAGGGCGCAAGAGAAGCAGGACACAAACAGATGTTTATGTGTTTTTCCACTCTCCCTATTCTGTCCTCACTTTTAGCTTTCCAAATAAATTCCCTTCCTCTTTCTCATGCTGATTATCTGTTTACACTTCGCTTCTCACAGAGAATAAGTGCTAATGTCTCCTAAAGAAACAGCCTTGAAAGCAGGTTGGGGAAAGGGAGGAGAGTCAGTGAGTCCTGACATTTCCTGCTAGGGCACCCTGGGGCAGTGTTGTTCAACATGAGTTAGCAAGGAAAGAAAGGAGGGCAAATCAACCCAGGAAGCTGGAAGACCCAGTCAAACACAATCACCCTGCGTATTACATGCCACATATTCAAATTAAAGTCTGATAGATGCCACCCACAAAAATATTCTACATTTTTCAAGTAACATCATGGTAGCTGGTTGGCCATTTTTATTGTGCAATAATTAATTTACATGTATAGTATGTCTAAGTTCAGTGTGCAATTAACCAGTAAATTGCACAATAAGTATAAGGTGACAGGGGCCCAAGTTTAGCAATTTGTGCCACTGACCTGTAAAATATTTATTTTAATGAGTCATGTTATACCACACAAGGAAAGCTGTTTAACTTATAAATGCAACAGGATGTGCAGCATAAGCCTGTACCTTACAAGTTTTGGGGAACTCTCGTTCTTTTATGTTGAGCCTTTCCTTTAAGCCTTTTTCACATGATAGTTCATTATTTTTGTTTGCTCTTCTAACAGAGAATATAGACAGTTTTCAGACCTGCTTTTAAGGGAGTACACTGTAGCAAATATTTCAGATAAAGTGAAAAAAGGCATGTAAAAATCATATAAAACTATGACAATTAAAATGCTATTGCAGAAGAAGAGGATTGCAAACTATACACTTACTTCTTAAAAAAGGTGTTTATATTTGGAAACTGTGGTCCAGCAAACCCAATCTGAGTATCAGGGTGACAGCATAAAAGTACTACTTCAAAATATAACTAAATAAAGTATTATAGGGGTAAAAAAACCCCAAAACCAAAACCTGGCTCTCTAACGTACACCAAAGTAGTGATTATAGGTGAGATCAATTATCTGACCTCCATTAACAAAATCCTTCACAAGAAATTAAGAAAACTAAGCAGTTATGGGAGGAAAGATAAGAATTCTGTAATGGGTTAAATCAGCTAAAGAGGCCAAGACAGAAAGAAAGACAGAGAATAAGCTTTCTACGTGACAAACGGTTTTGCAGTAGGATCAGGTGTTTTTTTAGTATGTGAAAAAGAACGTAAACTATAAGGTTGCAAAATGTGCAGATTAATTCTGATAACGGTGGGTCATCAAGACTATAAAGAGGACTTCAAAAGAGAGCAAGGTGAACAGGATAAAATTCAGTCCTGATAAACAGTAGGTAAGGCATCTCGGATTAAAATAAGTTTGAACTATTATACAATGATTGGTCTCTAAAATCATTGTAAACAGCTAGGCAAAGGAAAGCACAACAAAAAATTGCTTAGCATTGCTGCGTATTTAGCAAAACAATTTAAAAAAGAATATAAAGCTTAGAACACTGCATTCAGGTCCAGTTATCTTGCTCAGAAATATATACAGCCAAGATGGATTCAAAGATTATGGAAATGACGACAGACATGGGAAATTCTGCATGAGGGGAGACTGAAAAAGGAGTATTCCTTAGAAAACAGACATTATAGAGTTAAATAAAATGAGGAAAGTCAGAGAAGCCAAGTCAGATTTTCTTTTTAAGATCAAAGGGATAATTCAGCGAATATTCTGTGAGATTGTAAGGAATCAAATGAAAAAGCACCTAACATTTCTTCTTATACTACATTATTAGCCTAGAGATCATTGAGGTCGAACTCTCAGCAGGGTTAAAAAAAGTTAGCCATATACATTTCTAAGAGATCATCCAAAATTATATTATCCTACCTAGATTTTGTAAGGTTTAGAAACCTTGCTTTAAGATATGAGTGATTAACAGACTAAGGAGAAACATCTTTTCAAGGCAAGCTTTTCCATAAATATCTGTTACTAAAACTTCTCTCTGTAAAGTACTGAGCAATGCCAGAGACCTCTAGCATTAGAAAGACCACAGAACTGATTTGATGGGTCTGCAAGCTATTCCTTAATAATACTGAAGGTGCTATAATTTAGTCTGACGCAAGGATAACAAACTTCAAAGGTGAAATCATTTGAGAAAGGAATTATGTTTGGGATCAAATTGTGTACAATTTGGGGATGAGGATGCTGGGAAGAAGTATTAACATCCAGATTCTAGCAAATCCCTATCTTCATTGTCTAGAAGTGCTCTCTGCTGCGAGGTGTGAAGCAAATTGAAAAGGAAAAATGAGAGCAATACCACACATTAATGCAAGAGTCTCATAATTAATCCAGAAACAGAGAGGTATTACTTCCATTCAAGAGTGGATACAGAGGGAAATGCATTAGTGCCAGAGCATCCCCTTTTGATTCCTGATCTACCCAGAGTTTACAACCAACTGCCTAGCAGTGACAGCAGCATTCGTATTCAGGTAGTAGTGAGGAAGTCAACTGGCTAATTATAATCTACCAGATTCCTTCTAATCTCTTCATTCCACAGGTGTTAATGACCCTGTCTCTTTTAATGGTAGTGATGCTCCACTAATCAAGCTATCCTTTTTTTTCTGTAATTCTATTGTCTGTTTGTTGCTCCTGGTAAGGTAGCTCCTATTTCACAGCCCTGCAGATTGTTTTCAACTCATTTCAATAAATATATTTTTTGCTTCAACCTTACACTGAATAACACAGTCCTAGGCCTCTAGCATATTAGTAAAATCCCTAGTTTAATTTTTAACTGTAGAAAAATGCACCTTTTTTTATATGTGGTGATGCACCTCACCATCTACAGCCCCCTTTTCACAATTCTAGATCTATCTATGCTTTCATTATGCTGCAAAAGGCATGCACTTCATTGCAAGTGATTAGCAAAAAAGTTTAATGCATCTCTGATCTATGGATACTTTAGTATAGTCTTATTTTAGAGGACTAACCTCTAGAGGGCAGAATGCATGCTAAATTAATGAACAAAGATAGAAAAACATTGTGAATATTTAAAAGCACACACACACTTTGAACACTTTCTAAATTTCTTATGCCACTTTCTTTATGGCTGAAAAATAGTATACTATAAAGCTATAATAAATTTCTGTATCCTGACATTATTAATTCCTCTGTATTTTCAGATTTAAATAAAAAGACTGTCTCATTAGAGACTCCATTCCAGAATATGTGGATGGAATGCTTAGCACAAATTTCTTCTGATGAAGAGTCTAACATAGAGGAAAACATACATCCAAGTTGCAGTCCCTAAATTAATCTAGCCATTCTGGTATACATCTAGAAGCTAATCAGTAGCAGCTAAGTTATTAAAATACAAGCAAAATTTGTTCATACTTTACATAGTGCTTGCCTCTCTTTTAACTATAAGCTGAAACAGTTAAGAGAATAGAAAGGGGGAAGAGCCCTCTCCCCCATTGTAAAAATCAACCTCATTTTAAAAATCTCAAAGGTAAATTCAAACCTATCAGAGTATAAACATACCTGTGGTGTCTGCGTATTTCTTTGCATTCCACTGCCATTCCAAATACAGTAGCACCTGCAGGAATAACTTGGCCGTAGTCTTCAAAACTAACATCGTTATTTTTGGGCTGTGAAAATGTAAATAAAATTATTGCCTCACTGTACAGTAATATTTCTTTCTAATTGTACTGCTGAACCTAAATTTGGCATTCCTGTGTGTAATTCATTCTGATAGTTTAGGGATAAGAGTACTTTCAATAGCTAATGTTTTCTTGTGTTTATAATTTCAGTTAGTAGGGCTGATGCACTTTCAAAATGAAAGATCTACCTTCCTTCCTTTAAAAATACCCAACTGTGCACTATATTAAGGGAGGAAAACTTCTGGTATTATTGTTCTTTTCCCAAATTTTAATTTCCTCCACAGTATTTCAAAAGCCCCTCTGATCCTAGGGTATCAAGTGCTGCATTTCTCTATTTTTTTCCTGGAAATGAATGAGTTCCCTCACTTGGAAGTGCCATGAATGTTCTCTAAATCTCAACCAAGAAAATATCCCATTTTCAGGTTTAGCCTTAATTTTTAAATACTTTTGCCACAAAATGAATTATCAACAAATGATGTAATAGGTCATACTGCCCAATATTTTTTACCTATTTGTAATATTCTTACCTCCCAGTATTTATTTGGATAGCTTCACTGGGTTTTTTAAAAATTGTTTTACCACTTACCTTTCAAAACTAGCGTTCTTTTCGTACTTATTTTATGTCTCTCTTTAAATACGTCTCCATGTTTACCCTGTCCCTTACATTTTTAGGTCATCTACTTATAGTTAGTTTGCATCATCTTTGTTCTCCTCAGTGCAATATTTCCATTATACTGCAACATAAATAAGCTAATGATCAATACACAAACTCCATGAATCAGGGACATGGCAGAAATAGAGGGAATCCGGATAAAACGCAAACTAAGCGGTTATGTTTTAGTACATCTAAAACTAGCCTCTCACACACTTGTAGATAAAATTTATGTTTAAACAACAGTTTCATCTTCCTCTTCATTACAATTTCTTGTTATTTTAGACTCTATATTTTATCTCATCTCAGAAGTATACAGGTGAGCTCACTACACACAAAATGAGTAGATCCTCAATTATTCTTATTTTAAACTGCAGAAGCCAGTTTCAGCCTAGTATAGTAGAAAAACATGGATGAGTGTTTAAATGGGATCTTTTCTTTTTGCTTCAAATGGGAAAATGAAAGAAGAATCAGACCACTAGAAATAAGAATCTTCAGAGTCTGCAACTTATTTCATAAAAACCAAAATGTTTGTCAGCATCTAGCATTACAAAGCTAGGAATTGTAAGTGGGAAGTTACATTAATGTAGTGGAAAGGCAACGTATAGGTATAAATATTGTAAAAGGTGCTTTTTAGTTTTTCAAGTAAGGGAGGGCTTACTAAATTGTAACATTGTTCTCTGGTGACATAAACAGAACTACCTGCGTTGTAGTTTTACTGTTTCTGTTAATTACATATGATGTGATTTTGCTCTCAGTTACACTATTTAGCCTTTCCCTTCTAAGTTACACTTTCAAATCCAGCTTAGTTGCATACCGACCTCCTGGCAGCTGTTTAGTGTCTTAACATTAAATGAATGTATTTCATTTTAGTGGACAGGTGTTCACAACACAAACGTCACCACCATTTGCCCAGCAGGGGTGCTGCTAAGGGCCAAGTAATGAATAGACATAAAAACTAATCTCCCAAATTTCTCCAGGAAAATTAGCCTTGAGAAGCTTTAGAAGGAATACATGATTAACAAGGTCTTGTCTGTGCCTGCCTATTCTGTAGTGTTCCTGTGCAGGAACACTACAGAACTTCATTCTACTAGGCCAGGGGTTGGCAACCTACAGCCTGTGGGCTGGATCCAGCCCATGAATATGGGGCTTTGGCATCTGGTTCTCTCCCAATGCTGCCACGGGAAGAAGTGGCAGTAGTGACTGGGTCCTAACATCTACCTGCTTCTGACCTAAACAAGGTCAGTCCAGCCTGCAGCCTTAAAAGGTTGTCAACTGCTGTACTAAAACAAATCTCATGTTCTTCACCAGGATTAAACTGGTTAAAATTTAAAAAAATAAAAAAAAACGTTAGTTGTTTAAGCATTGGGAAAAGCAGAACCTTTATGATAAAGATGCCTCTCATACAGTCATAAATAGGAATGACATTTAGATGTACATACATCACCTACCTTTGGCTGTAAAAGCAAATGCTCCCAAGCATGTATCAAACTCTCCACAATTCCTTCTCCAAATAATCCAGCATCTACAGTCTCTGTGACAACCAGGGAAACTCTATGAAAATTGTTATTAAGAGAAGTGAAATATAGTTCTATATAATTCATATCACTCTTTCATTTTGCTATGTCATCCCCTCTTTTAAGAGCTAAATTTAAAATACGAGTCCATGGTACAACTTCAAATAACAGTCATTGTTTGCTGAGGTAATATAGAATTAATGGAAAAATATGTTAGTTTGCTGTATGAGTGTTTAAGTTATTGTTGTAAGTTATTCAAGCCATAGAAGGGTTTTTAGATACTGAGCAAGTTCACTATAAATCTTCCCAGTCAATATAGTGCGGAAGGTATAGTGATAACCTTTAATAGATTTTTTGACTACTTAAATCTTATGCTCCCCAGAAGCATCCCATCTGAAAGTAAGAAAATGGCTCTTAATCAAATGTACCAAAAATTAAAATACTGAATCAAAATAATTTGCCTTCAAGGATTTTGAGTTAGCTTACTTGCTTAATCAACAGACTTTTAAAAAATACATTACATACCCATTTGGTTATAGCCATATTATTAGCCAATCCACATCTACTTTGCTAAATCTACTGGTGAGCAAGATAAATAGAACAAACATGTCAAAAACAAATGCCTTGTTGAAGCAAAAAAGATTTTTTTAATTGTACAAGCAAACTTTAAGTCTGGGGAAAAAAAAGATTAAGTCAGCTATACTCCAAATCTCAAACTCAAAAAAGTGCTCATGACCTCTCTTGAAAACTGCCCAAAACATGTGAATTTACTGAGGTGAAATCATTTCTACAACTAGTTCGAGGTACTTGGCGGCAGAATAGTATAGGACAGAATAGAAAGTTAAGTTGTAGTAATATTTCCAAGCCAATTCTCTCTGAACAGTGAAGTTAAAACATCCTGTGGATAGGTATCTACAAGAAACGTAAAATGAAAAAAAAATGTCAAATAATTTACTGAGCCTCTATGCCATAAATCACAAAATATGTGTCTGCTGGATTTTTGGTAGTAGCTCTGTTGGTCTAAGGATACAGGCAAGCAAGGTTTTTTGGGCAGATGTGATATTTTTTTATTAGACCAAATGAGTAGTTGGAAAAAAATTCTTAACAAGCTTTCAGGCACAGTCACATGAGGCATAGGGAGTCTCTGCTGGTTGGAGACTCCAAGGAATGAGAGAAGTGAAAAAATGTACTAGGATGTCAGTGAATATGTAAATAGGTAAAGATAAGCAAGACAAAAGGAAAAGCAGGGAAGGGAAGGGGAAGAGAGCAGGGGGAAAAAAGTCTGAGGGAGATAACAGAGATAAAATACCAGGTGAGAAGGAGGCAGTCTATGAAAAAGGGAATAGCTGGAGATCAGGAAAGCAGGAATGGGAGAAATTAAAAGTGTGACAGGATGTCAGTGAAAATATAAAAGGGTAGGAGCACAAAAACAAAACAGTAAAGCAGGGGAGGAAGGGAGAAGAAAACAGGGGACAAAAAGGCCAAAGAGAAAACATTACAGAAGTAATAATATAAGGTAAAAAAGAGGCTAGCAATGGAAAGGAAAAAGTAGGGAACCAGGAAGAAAAAGGGAAGAAGTAAGGGAAGAGAGGAGAGAAAAGGCAAGGTGGGGGAAAGGAATGCAAGAGGTCAGGTCAGGCAGGTACCATGTGAATCAGATGTCAGGCAGGTTGTAATGTGTCATAAATCCAATGTCTATATGAAGTCTATGACACATACAATATATGTCTAGCACTGTTGCTAGAGTGGATGCAGAGAGCTCACTTGACTTGCCAGTCCCAGCATGTGTAAGAGCTGCTGCCAAAAAAGAACAGAAAAGACAGACGATGGCATCTGAGAACCATAGACCAAATTTCTAGAAATGTTTTCCCTTTTTCCAGACTTATCTTTGTCAAATAAAGTTTATTTCTAATTAACAGCATTATCCAATAAATTGTTACAAGTGAAAGATAGTTACTTTAAATGATCTGCAAAATATTATTTGCTATATAGTTAAAATACTATGACAGAGAAATATTAATTTGATGGGTACCATCTTAACAAAATTATTTTTTTAGCCTGTATTTATTACACTGTATGCTCCCCCCCCCTTTTTTTTTTTAAACTTAAATTAAAAATCATCAGACTAAAATGTTTAAGTTACCTTTCAGGTATATGCTTTGGAATTTCTAAATCAAGTGACTTCATATGCATCAGTTTAATCTCTCCTTCCATATTATTTGCTGTTATAACATCGGAAGCAAGTTCATACATGGTCTTTGATAACTCACAAGCATAAACATGAAGAGCTCCAGCCTTTTTGGCAAACATGCTGAAAAGTGACAAATCATCCAAGACATCAATTCATTCTTGTTATTATTATTATTTTTAGTTTAAATTAAATCATTCTAAAAATATCTAAATTTCTTAAAGTATCTTTATATCTTCTTCATATTTTTATGAAACACAGTAGACATCAGGATATCAGCTCTAATTTGAATCATATCAGGTGTTTTCCCTAGTATACAATGTATTACCTGCAGTAAAGTTTCTCTAAACCTATTGTAACATATTACATTACCATAAGAATATTGTGTAATGGCAGAGTCATTCCCTACTATATTTTAGCTTAGACACAAAGACTGCAGGGTAGCATGCTAATAACACGCTCTAGCTACTTAGAGCTTGTAACATGATCTACTTACTTAGCTAATTAGCTCTCTAAGTAACTAGAGCTGTTTTGCACTGTATAAATGTGCACTTAAGCAGAAGTGACCTTATCGTTCAAAACAGCACGAATTCATTAGCTTGCATTGCAGTTCTTACCACTGAAAGTATTGTGGCTTTAAATCAGCATGAGATGACCAAATGTACTGCCAATGACTCATTCCAAGTAACTTATTCCACAATACAAATGACTCTTACTGGTGTCTACACCTTAAGCTTCGCTTTAATTTTACATGGAAGTCAATTTTTTACTTTTGCAATGATTAATTTAAAATAAGTTAAACTAGTTAAATATTAGCAAAAAACCAGTTCTCAGTGTAAGATTTATATTAAATGTTGATTTGTGCCAAACCTCAGTATTCCTGTTCCTGCTCCTATATCTAGAACAGATTTGCATCCTGAGTGGACCATCTTCTCTATTGCTTTCTGGTAAGTCAGATTCCTCTTGATATCATTCAGCATGATGAAGTGCCAACGTTCAACCAGCCAGTTTGCAACACGGTAAAAATTTTCCTTTGCATCAGCAAAGTTAGGATTTAGCTTCACTGCTTTATGGAAATATCCAGCTGCTTCATCCCTAAAGCCCATTCTAGCAGTAAAAATGACAAATAAATAGGGATCATGTATCACGCTGCTAAATATCTGCAAATCAAAAATGTTAGGAAAAAGTCATATTTCACCATTACTGAACAATTCAATTATGAGTGCTTATGTTGACGTCACTGTATTCACAATTTGGAAACTACTTCATTTTGCTTAAACTGCTTTGGCTTCAAAAGACTCAGCAATGGATACAAGCATGCTTTATTCTGATGCTCACAACTTTTCAGGCAAAGGTTCCAAAGCAAGCTCCTGTCTTAAGAGGTTTGAAAGTAAGTGCTTTCTTTCACTGCAAGACATTTCCAGACAGAAATCCCTTTATTAAAATTATGCATCTCTATACAAACACTCTATTCAACAGAAAGCCAAGTTAATGGCTTGCTAAAATTGAGTTATAAATCACTATTCCAAAGTCCCTGGTTTTCTATATGCTAAAAATGAAGTTAAATTTCCAAACCGAAATAAAAACCTTCTCAAAGAAAATATGGCTAGCTTACTAAAAGAGAGATATGGTTCTACGAGTGATTTTTAAAATAAAAGAATACACAATACACACTCAGTATATGTTATATTACATACATATGCTGCTATTGTTCACTGATTCTAGTAGACTATTTCATGCTTGACTTTGGCACTGTAAAGCAACCGCTAGAACTAGCTATTGTAAGTATTAATAGAACTGAGATTCAGTATTACCTACTTAACACTGTAAATGGGTTCAGTAAAATGTTGAAGTGACACACTGGACTGGTTTCTAAATGTTCATTGCTAAAAGATATCAAACAGCACACCATGAAATAAAATAACTGAATACAGGTTTCTACCAACCTGAAGAGATGTTCCCCCATGCTGTTACATATTACTTCGTCATTAGGAAACAATTCTAGGGCCTGTTCATAGCAGTTAAACAGGTCTTGAATTCTTGCAAGAGAATCTAACTCTTCTGCCCACTTGAAAAGGGTATACTGAAATGTTTCCTGAGAAGAAACACAAATCACTAAAACAGTGATGCATACATAAAAAGAGAATTGAAGACTCTAGAAACAAAGGAGGTAATCATGAAATCAGGCCTAAGATGTAAACAGACAACCGCATACAAATTAAAAAAAAAATCTTTCCAAAAAAAGAAAAGAAAAAAGGAAAAGAAAAAAGTTTTTCCTTGTCCTCACCAGTGGACCACGTGGTATGTGGTTTTGTGGTCCTTACCACTAAACCACACAAAGTACAACACTGAAGAAACATACTGAAAGCTTATAAATTTGTACAGGGGTGTAGGTTGTAGCCGTGTTGGTGTAAGGACATAGGCAGATGAGGTTCTTTGGGTGAATCTGGTATCTTTTATTAGACCAACTTAAATAGATATAATCTAAACAATTATAAATATGTACTGCACTATGCAGAGTGCAAACAAGGGCTAGCAGAGCCTCGTTTTGGGGTCTACTGAACTCAAGGAGGAAACTGGACAATTTCCCGGGCAGATCCTGGGGCCAGCTGCCATTTTCACAGGCTGAATGCAGCGGGGGTCCCCCCCATGCCTCTGATTGGCCAAGGGGCCCCAGCAGTCCCATCCTTCCCCACCGATTGCCGCATAGCCCTAAACCATGGCTTAATTACCCTGATTAAGCCCAGGGAAACCATTAATCCATGCATCATTAAGTGTAGATTAATGGCTGCTCTGGGCTTAATCACTGTAATTAAGCCACAGTTTTGGGCTATCCCCAAGAGGAAGGCTCCTTGCCAAAAGTTACCAGCAAGCAGAGAAAAGGCAGGAAGCCCTGCAGTCTTGGAGCACGGGGTGAAGGGCAAGCTGCTGGCAGCAAGAGGCACGGAGACTGCAGACAGCTGCATTGAGGTGCTGTAGCCAGGAGGCTGCACCAGGGTCTGTAGAGCCTAGACTGGCTGCATGTGCACAATGAACGGGCCTGAGACCATAGGGCAGCTGCCTGCAGCCTCTGTGCCTCCTGCTACTAGTTTTCTCTGCTTGCTCGTAATTTTATTTTTTTTCCCCGAGCAACTCTGCCAAAACCATGGAGCCCACTGCTTTTCACAGAGTTTACCGGATTTCGTGTTTCCACAAAAATCGTGTAATCACAAATTGGGTAGGTCCCTACTCATTTCAATTCACTAACAACTTTTAAAAGGAAGATGAAAAAAGGTAAGTCCTAAATAAGTCAACTATCTCTCTTCTCAGCCGTTTATTAAAAGTATTGAATCGACAACACTGCCCTTTTATTCCTTAGCTTTCTTCCATTATGCAAAATAAGTTAAAACCATATGATCGCAGTAAAACCTGTTCATTAAAAGCTCCTTAAGAATGAAAAAATACAAACTAAGATTGTTTCTCAAATTATTTTAAATAGTTCATTTACCTTGACATCATTTTTTAGTTCAGGAGCAAGATTCAGTACCAGGAGATAATGAGCATAAGCAGTTCCAAAATCCTGGTTTTCCAGACAATGCTGAGCACTCTGTAAAGATCTAGAAACCAGCTCTTGTCTGCTGGCTTCCCGGCCACTTCTGAGGCCTCGATGTGATCTGGCTCTAGAATTGAGCATTTTGATCCTAGTGAAATGTGAAGCTCTTAAGAAAGAAAACAAACAAAAAAAAAATTACTGTTACTCTACAATGAGAAGTCTGTGTATAGAAGTGACAGGTCAAACTATTCTACACGTCTAGCATGTACTGATAAGGCATCCAAACCTGCAAAAACTTGCAGACATGCTTAGCTTTGAGCTCTGAGTAGTTCCATCGACTGTAAGGACCTCTTGTAGCCAATATAGTTAATGGCACATGAAAAATCTTCAAAGACATAATTCAAAGGTCACATATATGGTTTATTTGTTTACCAATGCTCAGAAAAGCATATAGCCTACCTCTAAAATAACCAACTGGTAATTAGGTGTGCACTGATGGAGAATTTTTGGGCCAATACCAGCGGGAGATTTTTAATGAGCCATGAGCTGATACCAATCCAATTTCGATATGCAGCCAGGCAACAGAGTGGTGTCTGGCTGGTAAATCTGTTGTGGGGGAAGAGATCGGGGGGGGATTTCAAGGCCCCCCCCACAGTGAGGAAGGGAGTGGGGCAGGCACTACACAGCCAGGGCGGAGTGCAGGACAAAGCTGTAAGTGCCTCTTCTAGGAGGCATGGGAGGGGGTGGCTCCTGCCACTGCATGCACCCTGGGAGGACATGGTGAGGGGCATGTGCCCCTGGATCTGTGCATGGAGCGAGGGCAGGCTGATGCTGCAGGGTGGCGCCAGGCTCTTCTTGGTGGGGGGGGTTGGGCCAGGGCTGCACTCAGGATGGGCAGCAGCGCTGGGAGAGGGCTGGGGGGGGCTGCAGCCACCCCAAAATTTGCTGTAGCCCCCCAGTAGTCCCCTTCCCACCGCTGCTGCCACATGCCTGGCCCAGCTCCCCCGCGCTCTATGGAGGAGCCACTTGCAGCTCCATCCCATGCCCACCCTACCCAGGTTGAGCAGTGCCTGCCCCTATCCCACTGCCTCCCTCACTGCAGGGGCCTCTATCTGCCCCCCCCACGCCCCTTCCCTCACAACACTTACCAGCCGGACTCAGCTGCTTTTCACGCTGCTGGGCTGTGCTTCTGGGTGCCTCTGTGCTGTGCTGCAGCTGCGCATGCATGGGGCATTTATCAGTCACACCTGCCAAAAAAAGCTGATTGCCAATAGAGTCAATTTTCTTTATATCAGTGCTCATCTGATACGGGACCGATGAATCGGTGTACCTCTACTGGTAATTATAAACAGATACGCTTGCAAAACTTCAGCCTGCAAGTTGCAGGCTGCCTGATACAACTGACAAGGCAAAGAAGACTCCCCTACTCAAGCAGTACTGAGTGGTGACACCTTACGGTAATTCACACCCGCAAGTAATAAGTTAGTGTTCTTTTTCATAACCACCCAGTGTTAAAATATAAGAACTTGACAAATCATGTCAAAATACAGGGATTCTATACACTTGAAGTCTCTGGGTGCAAACAAGCGTTTGTGGCACCCAGCTCAGGTTTAGGTGGCTTAGTGTGAGCCTGAGCTGCGATCCCATGTGTGCAAATGTTCGCTGCTGGCTGGGTGTAAACAGCTGCAGGTAAGTAAGTTGGGGGCTAGGGAGGATGCGTCTGGTATGGAGGATAGGGGGAAATAGCCCTGTCAGGGTCAGAAGGGGTGGGGTTAAAGCAGGACAGCTGTGGTCACGTGAGTTAGCTACTCCTAGAACAGGTTAACCACAAGTGGATCTAAACTAGGATTACCATACGTCTGAGTTTTCCTGGACATGTCCTCTTTTTGGGTCCTCCCATCTGTGTCTGGGCGGTTTTGTAAAATATTAGGAAGTGCCTGGGCTTTTTCTCTGCCTCTGCCCCAGCAAGGAGCTGCTTGGGGATGGGGGCAGCGAGGGAAGGTGATTGGAGGCAGGGCATCAGATCCAGTATGCACAAGCTGGGCAGCTGCAAGTGTGCGTGTATGTGTCAGTGCTGGGGCAGGCAAGGGACTATGAGTCAGGAGTGAGGAATATCAGCAGGGCCAGGTGGGCTGCGGGTTGGGAGTGATGGTACCGGCAGGGTCTGGGGGGCAGGGTACTGAGAATTAGGAGTGAGAGGGATCAGTAGGGCTGGAGGCCAGCAGCACTGTGGCTTGGGAGTGACAACAGGGGCAACAGGGCATGGGCATATCACTGCTGCCCCCCGCCTCCCCCTCCCCATCATATACCCCTTCCCTCTTTTCCCCCCACAGGTGTCTTCTTCTTTGAAACTGAAAATACAATAACCCTAAACTAATTTCACCGCCAAGGTGAACTGACTCTCAATGGGGCATGCCACTTCTAGGGCGACCCGAGCCCCATGCACACCAGGAGACTGCCCTAACTTCAGCCACGAATGCTGCGTGCCCCCAGAGGCTGGGGGGGCATGGTGAGCTCCCACAGGTGGCAGCAGCACCGTTGATGATGGGAGCATGGCAGAGGCAAGTGGGGAGCTGCTGCAGGGCTATTGGCGATATGGAGTTGAGGTGGTGGCGAGCACCCACCGGTAGTTGGCAACCACCCGCAGACACTGCCGGCAGCGATCGCAGACTGCCCGCAGAGACCACCGGCAGTGTTGGAGGCAAGGAGGGGGGACATGGCGAGTGGCGACCACTCACAGGCATCGCCTTTTCACAGGGGAGAACCACCACACTCAGGGGGGTGCACATTCACCTGCATACACCCTCTACATGTCGCCAATGACCTCAGCTAGAGCCACCAAAGCATAGCAATGAGACATCCGCTGTCACTTGCCTTCCTGTGACCACTGCTCCAAGCTTCACCTCCGCATGCCGCTGCAACCCCCACTCAACTGGGTTTTCACACGAGGCGCTGGAAGGGACAAGAAACAGCAGGTGAGAAGCAGGGATGCACCCCTACGGTTATTGCAGAGAAAAAAAAGCAGCGCAGCTGCATCGTCCGCCCAGCCGGGCCGGGCCGGGCCTGGCCCGGGGGTAGCTGCAAGGCTGCAACCTCCAGGGCCCGGGGCACGCGCGGGACAGCGCAGTGACAACACGTGCTGACGTCAGAGGGTCTTGGGGGGGGCGGGAATCGAAGGCTGTTCCCGGGAAAGTCTCGTCACCTCGGCACTGACTCCCCGGCCGCCGTCGTTCACCCCCAGCGCAGGGCGGAAGCAGCACCTGGGCGCCGCCATCTTAGCGCCGGAAGGAACCCTTCAGCCTGACCGGGCGGCCTGCGAAGCTACGTTTCCCACTGAGCATGCGCTGCAGTGGCGGCATTTCAGTAGTGAGCATGCGTGGCGAGCGGGACGAAACGGAGTTTCTCCGAATGGCCGGGGCCGCGTGAGCGGGCGGGGATTGGCTAGTGGGAGGAGCAGTCGGTCCTGGGGGCGGGGCTGCAAGGGGGAAGAGTACCTGTTGCGGCCATTTGGGAGCTAACTGTCCCGGCACGGTCCGCAAAAGCTGGATTTTAATTTGGATCTTCATGATGTCTCAAGTCTATTTTCAGAATCACTTTTTAACACATTTTGAATTAATATTTTTTTACTTTTAATTATTTTGTATTTTTAAACATTTTTATTGAATTGTTTTTATGTTCAATACAATCATGGCATGCAGGACTGCAGAGGCAGTGCAAAGCCCTGAGGCCTGAATGTTGCTCTAGGGCCCAATCCTAGCATGTGGGGGACCAGCAGAGGCCTCGTGGGGCCAGTCTGAGCCCTTGGGCCCAATCCCATGAACCAGCCCTGCACCACTCATCTGGCCCACAGGGCCAAAAGGTTGAGGTCCACAGCTGTAGGTCAGTGGTTCTCAACTAGGGTGCTATACATCCTGGAGTGGCTTGACAGTCTCTTAAGGGTGATGAAGGCTGCCATGCAGTGTTAGCACAGTTAGGTGAGCACAGTTAGGTGAGCAAATGTGACTAATAAAGTAATGCCAGAGGTTTCAAAGAGGAATCCAGAGCGCTAAATACATTCTGACCAATTGGGGTCTTTCTGAGGTCTTTACAACAAAATAATTGCTCTGTTAATTTTCTGTAGTCAGAAAAACAAGTGAAAACTAGGCACTGGCATTTTTGAAGGGGTGCTTTGAATCTAAAAAGTCTGAGAACCCCTGCTCCAGGGCTGAGTGCCTTCAGTTCCCACTAGGCTGATTCTCTGTTTTCTTAAGCTGCTTTTACACTGGGGCAATCCCACTGACCTCAGCACAGTGATGTCGCAGTATCTGGTGATTTTTAATTCACGTGGGTTATGACTCTGCAAGACGCTCAGTTCCCTTATGCAAGCTAGTAAGCCTGAATCTTGCCTTTCTTTGTTGTAAGCCTCCAGCAAAACACTTTAACCTCCATGGACGCTCTGTCACTGACCTCGGAGTAGCTGTTTTTAGACAATGAAACTTTAAAAAACAATTTGAACAGCAAATTGTGAAACAAAAATCATATATAGACTTGATTTTTTTAACTGGGATCCAAACTGAGATTACGAATTCTCATCCAATTACCTCGATTTGCTTTTATAGCCCCTATATCCCTCAGTGGGTTAACTACTTTTTCTTTCTTCTACACGCTTGCCTCTCACAGCAGTGTCCCTTCCTTTTTCTTCCCCCCTTACGCTCTCCCCTTTCCTCCCCATTTTGTATCCTAATGACTTCATATTTAGAAGTTTTGCTTCCTGCAATCCCTTCATAACATCTAAAAAAATAAGCTGCTGCTTACAAAAGCATATGCATCTCTGATTTAGTTAGCTTATAAAGTGTATGGGCTGCCTTCTACCTGACTTCAGACTAACACAGCTAACTACCTTTCTTTGTAGTTCTGCAGCAATGGATGTACAAATCACTGTAATCTGTGGAAAATGTGCCTAGGATCAGAAATACCTTGTGGGAGAAATGGTTCTTGCCTCTAGATCCTGTGGAGGTCTCCAGCACAGAGCTTTGTTTTTCAGACTGGGATTCTACTTTTGATCCCTACAACTACCCACCTTTGCCAGTACTGTTAACTTCTATTAGAATGCAAAAGTGCCACATCCAGATAAATTTCTTACTACTTTTCTAATGTTGTTCTATTTGGTGAAAACTTCTACTAGAAAACCCTGGTGGCCAGTTATGATTGTTCTTTCTTTCATTACTAAATCTAATAGAAATTCCTTGTACAAACTTGAACTAAGATGGGTGCTCTGTGGTAGAGGTAGATGGTGCTAGTGATTAGTGCAAGCACATACTACTTCATGAACTGAATGCGTTTATAATTTTAACTTTTCACAGAAGAAGAGCCTAGAACTATGTTATTTCAAAATTAACATGCATTATCAATGGAAAACAAAAGAGAATGGGATTATTTGTTTTAATGAAGAGGTGATGGTTATTAAATTGTCTTTTAAAAATAATGGTTTCCCGTTGCAAAGTACATTTTTAGGCATTAAGGCTTTGCTCATTATTTGTTTTCAAAAGGTTGGTTATGAGACATCATCCAGCTGAGTGACATCTTCATTATAATTATTTTTAATTATTGCTCTATATTTCTGTTACACCTTCCACCTCAGGGTATGAATGGCTTTACAGGCATGAATGAATTACAAGATACATTTTGCATTTGTAACCTAGACCTGGGATCCTAGGACTCACTAGGGCTTGTTCAGCCCCTGGCACAACTGAATGCAGCTTTTGGGCTCCTTGGATTTGCACCAAGCAGCCAGTTTTCCTTAGGATCAGAGATATGGAGATTGCACTCCATATCTCTTAACCACATTTTTTCCCCAGCCACGCAGAGTGTTCTTTAAGGTTCTGAAAGAGTGGCTTGTGTAGTGGGTTGTCCCTATTTATTCTTCACTGACTGTATAAAGCAGTCTAAGCTTATTTTTCACTGCTTTTTGCAAATGGGTTAAGCCATAGCAATGAAATTCACATTTTAAAACAGTATAGCGTAACTGTTGTAGGAGTTTGCACCAATTTAATTTTATCACCATTACCTCTTATAAAGATCTGGGGTTTGCATACATGATTTATTTCTGCAGCTCATCTAAGGGAAGGAAAATTCCTATTTCAAACTAAGGGTGTCAGGCTTGGGCCACTGGTCTGGAAAACTCATCTGTTCGATATGCTCCTATGAACTACTATTTTGTGTGTGTACCTTGGAGGGTTAGGGCATTCCCCATAAACAACGTGTAAAAGCTTTGCCCAGCTGTTGTAACCTGGCAAGGACTACTGAGAGTTTTTTGTGACTGTAACTACAAAAGCTAATGAGGATATTGAGATCTGCAAGTTAGAAAATCAGAACATTGATTGAAAGGATCTTGGTCTTACAAAGGAAAGGACTAACTAAATGTGATACACATTTGAGAGGCTAAGTGGAAAAGTTACAAAAAACTGTTAGTGAGTGGTTATTGTGGATGAAGCCATACAAAAGTATATGCTGGAGGCATCAGACCAACTGAAGAATAATGACTTCTGTTTGGAAGAGACCATCCAATTAAAATGTTGAAGTGGGTCTGAATGCATGCATTTGCACTGGAAAGCCTGAATATGAAGCAGTACGCAGAGCGCACAGTTTTGGAATTCCAAAGCAGAAATTGTTTTACAGCCTTGTGGGGCACTGGACTTGGTGATTCCCAACATTTTCCATCAGAAGAAAGCAAGTCAGCTCATAACCTATGCCTGCAGAGGACATGAATCCCGAACGGATTTCTTTTTAACAAGAAATATGTCTTGAATCTGAATAATCAATTATAGGCTAATGCCAGGTCAGTTCAGTCTGAGCCAACACAGACCTTTTCTCATGGCCTGGAAGAACAGACCTCAAAAACTTTAATATTAGAAAGGCCAAACTAGTAGAAATTTAAAGATGGAAAAAAACCCAGATAATTTAAAAAGAATATGTAGATTTTCTGACTACACACTGGAGTCAGAAGGGTTGGAAATGGCACTAATAAAATAAGTCAACTGGGTTGGAAATGGCATATGAAGTCCTAGATTGCAAGGTTCTCCATCTTGGGAGGAAAACCTGCTGCATCCGTATAGGCTCAGCAGTGCTACACTGGTTAGCATTATGGCAGAAAGAGACTTGGGGGTCATCATTGACCACAAGATGAACATGAGCCATCAATGTGATGCTGCGGCTAGTAAAGCGACCAAAACGCTGGCTTGCATCCATAGATGCTTCTCAAGCAAATCCTGGGACATCATTCTCCCCTTGTACTTGGCCTTGGCAAGGCCACGGCTGGAGTACTGTGTCCAGTTTTGGGCCCCACAATTCAAAAAGGATGTGGAGAAGCTTGAGAGAGTCCAGAGAAGAGCCACGCGCACGATCAGAAGTCAGGAAAACAGATCTTACGACAACAGGCTGAGAGATATGGGGCTCTTTAGCCTGGAAAAGCGCAGGCTCAGGGGTGACCTGATGGCCACCTATAAGTTTATCAGGGGTGACCACCAGTGTCTGGGGGAATGTTTGTTTACCAGAGTGCCCCAAGGGATGACGAGGTCGAACGGTTATAAACCATTGCAAGACCATTTCAAACTGGACATAAGGAAGAATTTCTTTACTGTCCAAGCCCCCAAGGTCTGGAATAGCCTGCCATCAGAGGTGGTTCAAGCACCTACATTGAACACCTTCAAGAAAAAATTGGATGCTTATCTTGCTGGGATCCTATAACCCCAGATGACTTCCTGCCCTTTGGGCGGGGGGGGGGCAGGACTCGATGATCTTCCGAGGTCCCTTCCAGCCCTAATGTCTATGAATCTATGATTGCTGAGTTAGATAAAAATGGAAACTTGGTGGTAGAATTGTTAAGTATATTCAACTAAGAAAAAAGCACGCTTTATAAATTTTCAGGTCAGAAGTTTGAATGCCGTTGCGGTATATAACAAGTAAAAAGGCCAAAATAAGCATATCAGTACCTACAAGAATAATTAGAGACACATTTTTAGCTCAGGGGTGTTCAGATCCAATCCCTACCACCATGTTGTCTGGTTTGTGGGGCCCCCCATGAATCTGTGGGAACCTCTATGGACCCTGGCCCTGTACGCTAGATTGAGCACACAGGGCAATTCTGGGGCATGGGGGCCGGGCAGGGGCAGCACAAGGCCCCCAGGTCTCGATCCTAATGGTCAGAGGTTGCATGTGGGTTGGGGTCTGATCCTGGTGCATGTGGGGCCCAATCCATCCAGTGGACTAGCCTTGTGCCAGTCATCTGGCTTGCATGGCCAAAACTGTAAGCATCACTGTTCTAGCTGATAGGATCATGAGAGAGAGAACTACAACTTGTAAAGACAAGACAGTGAATGATAAGACATAAGAATGAACCTGGTATGTTCCAAAGAAATGGATAATTGGTTTAAACAGTGTGGAGTAAAAAAACAATGAGTAAAGTGAGCCCAAGGAAGTAAGAGTATGTTAACCGAACAAGGGAATGGTCAACCAAATGTAGGATGAAATGTTTGCAGGGCAACTTACAAAAACAGAAAAGGCAACATATTTGATAAGGGTATCACTGGAGGGGAGCTTAGAAGGGTAAAGGAATTTCATATACCTTGGGTAATGGTTGCTGATGGTGACATGCTCCTTAGTGGTGATCAGCATCACAGAGCTTCTCTACAATACAAAGATGCCCCATGCTAGTTTAGGGAGTATAGTCAGCCATGAGACAGAAAGATTACTCCGTCACAGAAGTGAAGACCAGTTGAAGGAGTCAAGGCTATGTCGATTCAGGCATGTTCTGTGAAGACCTGAGGACTATATTGGTAGGACGGTTCGGGTAGTGACAGTTGAAAGAAGACCACCAAGAAGACCAAAGACATAGTACAGTAACTACTATATTTACCTAAAACCAAGATGGCTTTGAATTTAAGATGCCCCAATGATTAGATTCTAGATATGACCTGAGGAAGCATGTCTTGCATTTGATAGCTTATTTAACTTATCCCACCTAATTTATCCCACCTACATAGTTGGTCCAATAAAAGATACATGGGAGCTTGTGGTACGTAGTTGGTACCACAAGCTCCCATAATGTCTGGACCACCATGGCTACAACATCACACTTACACTACCGTTCTAGACGTGGAAAATTTATGTTATAATTTTCCATATAATCTAATTTTGGAGGGTCATCTTAAATTCATCTCCCCTACTACTGCAGTGGGGCAAGCAATGGTGTGGGAGAGGTGGTGGGGGAATAAAGTGGCCTGACTCCTGCCCCTTGCTGCCTGTCCTCCTACTGTGGTGCCTGCCTCCTCCCCCTGTGGTCACCATATCCTCTCCTCACTTTGCCCCTGCTGCTCACCCCCCACTTCCACTTACTCCTTCCATGCTTATGTCCCCTCCCTGCCCTACTTACCTTCTAGTCACAGTTCCAGCTTGGATCCCCACCTGCTGCCTCTGGCCACTGACCAGACACACAGCAGCAGTTGCAGGAGTGACAACTCTAGGTCTGGCTGGGGCTAGAACTGTTGCTGCCACCGCCACTGCTCTGTGGCTGGGTGGGGGCTAGAAGCAGCATGTGCTTCAAGTTCCCTGCCCCAAGCCAGAAGGAGGTCCCAGCCACAGCTGGCGCTGCAATAGGAAGGCAGTCACGGGGAAGGGGACAGCTATGGCAGCAGGGGATGGTAGCAGAAAGCAGAGGCTGCAGGGTTATGCGACAGAGAGGGCAGCAGCTGCAGCTCTGACTGCAACCCAGGGCTTGGGGCTGGAGTTGTAGCCGCTACACCCCGCCTCATTGGCCTGTACTCAAATATACGATGAGAGGCTTTTCCTTCAAGTTGAATGGTAGAAAAAACATCTTCTTGGATTTGAGTAAATACTCTAAATATTGACTATGCAGCTGCGTAGTCAATCTGCAGAGTCTGCACAGCAGCCTGGCACAGGATTGCAAATTTTGGCACGAGCCTGTAAATCACTGATCTTGAATAGGGAACAGAAGGATGGAGAGAGAGACGAAAGTATTTACTAGGCTGCTGATCCAAAAATATTAATATTCTTAATTGGTCAATAAAGTAAAGCCCTAGTAGACTTTTGTCAGTTGCTTATTATGCATGTAATTTTGATTTGTGTGTATTTTTAAATTACTGGATATGTTGTTTTGCTCATCTAACATCACAGAACCTTCTTTGTTCGTCTTGATTCCTGTTACTTCAGGATCAGACAATCAAGTTTTATATTGCTAGATGGAGTCCACACAGAGATATACGATGGAAAATGATCTAGTGTATAAGAACTCAACTGGGATATCAACAAAGTAGTGTATTCCATTTCTTTCTTATGTATAGTAAGTATAAAAAGTGTTTATCCTTATCCTGGAAATAATTTTCTGGCATTTTACATTGTTTTTTCTTATTTTGAAGCATTGAGTTTCAGTATTATATTACTAATTTAAATAAAATTCCTAGTTGTGAATATAATGTATTTCTACATGACATAATTATGGAATATCAGTTTCTAGTAGAGACACTGTAAGGTAGTGTACAATTAATTTCTTGATTTTTATAATCTGTTACTAAATTCAGAGTCATTACAAGCATTCACATGATTTTCTTAATTATTTTAATTTGATTTTAAAAACTCCTTACAGTGTACAAACCCCAAATATTACAATCTTCATAATAAATTGTAATCAGAAAATAAAACTGACTATAAACGGGAAAATTTTTATTCTAATTTCATTATTGAGGCCAATGACTAACAAAAATTATACAAGTATTGATGAAAAGTAAAACTAATTTTTATTTTTTTGTTTTAATAATTAAACAGAGATAAAAAGCGTATATTATTTTTTAACATGAGTTAACCCTTTTAACCTTAAATGTAGCATGACTCTGAATGTCCAGTAACATCATGGCCTCTCACCTAAAAATAAAAGAAACCAATTTGGAATAATAAAAATAATAAATGGCGCAACATATAATGTTATCCAGGAAACAGGGTACTCTATTGAGTGAGGATGCTTGGATTCTTTTCCTAAACTTCCCCAGTGACTTTAGACAAATCATTTAGACTCCTTAACAAAATCTGCTACTTGTTCTGAGAGCTGTGACTTATGTGAACATGCCAAGATGAATACAGGTCTAATTTTCAAAGGGGGTGCCTACTGTTGGAAGTGTAGATGTTCAACTCTTCTGAAAGAAAAAAAAAAATCAGCCTCAGGATGTCTTATGATGGACACCCAAAAACTAAGACATCTAAAATTTAGAGGCTGCTTTGTAAATCAGGTCCTTAATTTATATATTACAGGTTTTCAAATGAACTCAAGATCTACTTTGGGAAGATTGTAACATAATTCAGCAGGTTGGATATTGACCTTTTTGAAAATTTGTTGTAACAGGATCTTATTGATGCTGAATATTATTTTTGAAAATCTATAGACCTTTTTCGGAGCTCAGATGATTTAATGCAGTGCCATAGTGGGAAGTTTGGCACCCAGGGTAAGCTTGCAGTGGCAGCCCACCGTTACCCTGTGCACAGATTCAGGGGGCATATGCCCCCCCTATGCTTGCCCAGGAGTGTATGCAGCGACAGAAGCCATCCTCCTCACATCCCAGTGCCCCCCAAACTAGTGGCTCACAGCTCGGTCCCACCCCTTGCCCAGCTGGGCAGTACCTTTTGGCCACCGCTTTGCTTCAGCACCTGGGGCAGTCATCTCCCCCTGCTACCACACTGATTTGATGTTTTGATGATTTCCAAGATGGCTCTTTGAAAATCCAGTTCTGGGCTCCCTAGGAAGTTTGGCTCTGTATGTCTCTGTTAACCCGCCTAGAAATTGGAGATGATAAAATGCCTGTGGAAAGTCTTTTGAAATCTATGGATGAAAAATGCTATATGGAAGCTAAAGTGTAATTACTATTGCTATGATTAAATTTGACGTAGTAGAACAGAGAAAATAGGATATTCAAATTGATTGATCTATAAATATACATATTTTGGTAAACTATCTTATTAAGTGCCAATTTGTCATATGAGACCATCCCGCTGATACAGCGTTTTAATATTATACCCTTAGAAAGTATTTTATTATGTCATGAGCAATATGAGAAACTAGTTACCAAAAAGTTATGGTAAATATTGCATTTAATTTTAATATCTCCTGTAGGTGTCTCCATATACTATATACATGTTGGTTAAAACAGCACCGAAATAGTTATATATAAAATATCACAAAAGAAACAGCAAAATTAAATTTACTAACATTGTATATGAGAAAAATGAATATGGTGGACAAAGAAGCTAAATTAAGCTATGAAAAGCAAAAGCAGGGATGAAAAGGTTAGAGCTTTGCTTAGAGAATTAGTGTTTCTTAGTTTGTGTGTAGGCTGTAGAGGTACAAGAGTGGGGTGTTCAAAGAATGCTCAAAGCTATGTTAGGCCAGTGCAAGGCACTGCATGATGAAGTTCATGAATTGATGTGTTCTTCAATTTTGTTATATCTTATGTTCACATATTGTGTAAAGTATGATTTTACAACAGTCATGATGAAATTGCTTTGTTTTTGGATTAGATGAGTCTCAAGGGTCATAAAAATCCCTTGTTTCCACATGCTGTTTATTTTCTTCTCAAGAAAGCCTCATTCTTCTTCTCACAATAGTAATGATCTGTAAGCTTCAAGACAGTCTTTTGTACATATTCATAAACAAGGCATTTTGTTCTAAACTTGAATGCTTAGCAAGGCGTGGACTAACACAAAGCATTTTCACCATAATAATTATTGTGCAAAATACATGTAATTACAATAGAAAGAAAATATTTCTCTCATATTTTTGCACAGCTGGTTTTGCAGCTATCTTAGATCTTATTTTTTTAAGAACAGTAAACATTAAGGCAAGAATATTATTTTTTAAATGATATTGTTGGTTTAAAACAGTTCTTCCTAGGAGAATGCTGATGTGTTTTCTGTACAGTTTTCTTAAACCAGAGTGAAATAGGATTAATTACGGGACTGATTCTACCATAGTTGAAATCAATAACAGAATTTACTGAATTCCTGGAGAAAAGGATTAGGTAATATAAGAAAAAACCTCACCAAAATATTGGAATCCCTGTGCTGAAATGTACAGTACAGAAGAAACTAAAAGACTAAATTTGACAGATTGAATGTTACAAACACTCACATATTAGTTAAAGATCAAGGTCTATCCATTTTATTATTCAATTATCTTCTACCTCTAGCAATATTATTTCTTCTGGCCATAGTTTCTGATGATACATTGAGAACTTTGTTCTTCAGGCCTTTCAATAACATTTCTGTATAAATCTGTCTAATCTCATTTGTAATGATCATAATACAGCTATGTCTACTTTATGGATTATGAGCACATCGCACATACAAAGCAACTAATGTAATTTTAAATTGCTGGTAGTCGTGCCTCTGGAAAATTTATGACAAAATTATTTGGTCTGATCACATTAGATAACACTGGTAATGAGCTGGCCACCCAGGATCTTCCAAAATTCCTTCTGAATCATTTTCACTCGTTTTCTAAGAACAGACTAGTATCTGTCTGTGAGAGAGAAGAAAGAGTGAGGGATGACTGGCTTCCTGAACTTACCATGGCGTAATCAGTCCCTGAAGGTGGTGCACAGGAAGCGCTGCAGCACTTCTTGAGCAGCCTGACACTCTGGATTAGTGGGAAACACACAAGGGAGAGTACTTCCCGTTTCGGAAAGGGACACAGGGCATTCAGCCATGTACAGCAGGGAAGGTGGGGTGAGCGGTTCCTGGATGGGGAACAGCCAGCTACCAGAGTGAAGCTGTTGGTCCAGTCTGAGCAGCATGGTGCTTGGAGGAGCACTGACCACAGGACCAGACCACCAGTTGATGTGGGAATGGAGATGGGCAACTGGTACGGAGAATATCCCTCGGACCTAGACCATACGCACCAAGAGGACAGGAGGCAGCAGGAAGCCCCAGATCATTCAACCCAATCATACAATTAAGGGATGAAGGTCACTGAAGCCCAGTAGGACTGATAAAAGGGGCCTCGAGCAGCAGGACAAGGGCATGTGAAGGCAGTGGCACTAGAGGGACTCCTGTTGGAGGAAGATAATTATTCTCATGGCAACAGGGCTATCCAGCAACAGCTGCAGCCACTGGTGTATTGACTATTGCACTTGTTACACACAGGACTATACTTTGACTTCTGAGCTGACTGACTAGCAGCCACAAACTTTGTAGCTCGGCATAGAGAATGTCCAAGGCCAGGGTGAGGACCAGTCAAGTGGCAGGATGCCATTAGGGTTGCTGTTAACATACACACTGCTAGAGCCATTATGAAGTCCCTACAACATCCATCGTCGTCAGAGACAGGACATGGTTAGGGCGGGATAAAGGGAAGGTTTGGTGCCCCATGAAGAGAACAGGGTAAAGGACCTGGAAGGTTGCCTACAGGGAACTGCATCCTGAAAATCACAGCAAAGTCATGGCAGGCAAGGACCATACAGACAGCTCAGGCAACCTAACTTAGGTTCCACCCTGTCACAATCAGTAAATTGGCAATCCTTTGGAAGGGGTCTTGAACCATATAACACCTAGTCAGCACATTGTCAAACTGACATTTTACGTAAACACCTGTGTTTTGGTTGATTTGCAGCACACTTAAAGATCTGAATGTTACGCAAGTTGTGTGGAATGGCACTGATACAATACAAGCTGAAACAGATGAAGAAAACTGTCATGGGACGGGGTCCCCAGGAATGGCCGTGGGACCACAAGTGCCCCTTGACTGTGCCTAATGGGCACCCTCTTTCTCGCCCGCCACGTCTTGGTGTAACTATAATAAATAGGGAGGCTGCCCTCAAATTTGTTTGGACATGATCCTGATGGACCCTACTGAACCCTGTGTGTTCTTGGACCCCCTTTTGGGTCACTCCAAAATCGATGTCTTGGGACACCCTCAGCCTTCTGGGCTAGATGCGTGGATCCAAACCGCCCCTTTACCTGCCTCAAGCCTCGCAGATGGTATTCGCACAGCGTCCCACCGAGGCCTTAATTTCACTTGGCCTCTGATTGTCACCGGGCTCTCTGCAGCCCTGTCTCTCTCTGTGCCCACACTGGCACTGGGGTCCCCACACTGTAGTGGTCCCCAATGAGGCCTCCTCCTTCCCCAATAGCCTCAGCCCTATCTACTGGTTTCCAAACAGAAGTCAAAATACAAGCCCCTGGGCTATAACATAATGCAAGCAGCTCCAGGTGTGCTCTGTCCCTTTAAATGAATCACCCTTCCCCCAGCACAACATGCTTTAGAGGCCAGGGTCTGGGGAGCAACTAAACTCCCTTAATCTTACCAGAAAGAGGAGATGGGCCGTCAAGCCTCTTCATTCAGCTTCCTCTAGGAAAGCTCCTTTCCCCCTTAGCTGCTGACAGGGAACTGCCCCTCTGGCCCCAGCCCTGGGGTTTATATATGCCCCAGGCCCTGGCTCTTCTGGTCAGCTGACCGCTGGCAGGTGTGGGCTAATTCCTTCCTTCCTGTGGCCATAGCAACTTGCAGCTGAGGGATTCCTGACTGACTGCTAGGGCTGTCTCCCTAGCACAGAGCTTTCCAAACTGTGTGCCACGACACATTAGTGTGTCGGCGGCAGCGTGTAGGTGTGTCGCGTGAAATGCAGAAAATTTTGTGGAAGGGCACCGCGGAGCTCCCTTACTCGCGTCTGCTTCCCTTGGCCCCTCCCCCGGAACTTCCTAAAGCAGCTAATGTTAAAGCAGCTAAGCCTTAGCAGCTAAGGCTTAGCTGCTTTAACATTAGCTGCTATAAGATCGTGTGGCGTCTTGACGTAGGACGCATGTGATTGGCGGTGTCGGAGCGGTACGGCGAGGAATGTGGAGAATTCGGAATTCTCATTGGAGACTCCTTTAATGGAGCAATTAATGGAGCAATTAGTTGTGAGTTACACCACCCCCAACTCTCGGCTGTGCTGAGCGGAGGAGTCCCCCGGAGGTCCTGGACTGGGACTGCACCGAGCGGGCCGTCCGCCATCTTGGCCAATCGGAACGGAGCTCAGTGGAGGCCAGAAGCCTCGGAATCAGCGTGCTCCCAATCACCCAGGCGAGCGCAGCTGCAGGCTGTCACCCAGTCAACCCACCTGCTGCTGGCTGAAGGTAGGCCACCCTCCCAAACCCAATGTGGCAAACAGCAAGCCACTCACCACGTGGCACTTATAATTTGATTTCTGCCATTTATTTTTATTTTTACTCTGCTGTAATTGTGGATTGACCACCCACCGGCAGCGTACCACTGGAGAGTGCTGGAACTGGACTCTGGACATAGGCATTGCAAATATTTGCAGCAATATAGCCTTGTAGTGAGACATATATATTTACACCATTTTTGTTGGACTTTTGCTTCTCTACTTCATGTGTTTTTGCAGCTGAGCTCCTACCTGGACCTATGTGTCCTAATATGTATTGTAAATACTTTAGTTAATTTTGTTTATTTTTCACATTTTCTCCTGGTCCTGATTCCTATCTTTATCTCACTTTATCACTGTGGGAGTGGAGCGCAGGTGCTGTTATTTTCATAAGAAAAAACAGAGAAAGATAAGCGCTAAAAACAGTCCTGTTATTTTCATATTTAGTTAATGCTAAAACCTAAAAATAAATTCGCATAGATTTATTCATTAAATTGCAGTTGAATTACCCGTAAAATGGATAAGTTTCTAATTAAGAAAAGAAAAGCTGGTGAAGATGATGTTTGCGATGAACAAAATGTAGCCGCTATAGAGGAAACTAGGCAAGAATCAACTGTTGAACGGTCTGTATTAGTACGTAAGAAGTGTAAAGGAAAAATTTCCAATCCTCGTTTATACAATAAAGATTATATGAAACTGGGGTTCACATTTTCTGGTAATGAAAACAATCCTTGTCCTCAGTGTTTAGTTTGTGGGGATATACTTGCAAATGAAAGTATGGTACCAAATAAATTAAAGCGTCATTTTACCTCAAAACACAGTCATTTGTCAGAAAAACCAGTAGAATACTTTATTGAGCTTTCAAAATCTATAAAGAAGCAGTCTGCATCATTCACAAAGAGAATGAAGACATCAGAGAAAGCTCAAAAGGCAAGTTACTTGGTTGCTCAAATAATTGCCAAAAACAAGGACCCACACACTATTGCCAAAACCACCATAAAGGAATCTTGCTGTGCTATTGTTCGAACAATGTTTGGGCCCGAATTTGAGATAGAAGTTAATAAAATCCCTTTGGCAGATAACACGACTGGAAGACGTATTCAAGACATGTCTGATGACATTAAGCAGCAAATGAAGGATATTTTTCAAGACGATAATATGATCTTTACATTGCAATTAGACGAAGCAACAGATGTCAGTGGGTTAGCACAATTATTGTTTTTTATACATTTCATTCATACTGACAGAATTATTGAGCAATTCTTGTATTGTCTAGAACTTCCAATGAGAACTAGAGGTGAAGATATATTTAAAACTTTAGATTGCTTCATGAAGGAAAATAATTTGCAATGGTTAAATTGTGTAGGAATATGCACAGATGGTGCACCCTCAATGGTTGGTTCAACAAAAGGTTTTATAGCTTTAGCAAAGAAAGAGAATGAAAATATTATAATTACTCATTGCTTTTTACATCGCGAAGCACTAGTCGCGCAAACCATTGGAAATGAATTAAGAAAAGTTTTGGACAAAGTGGTTCAAAACGGTCAATTACATTAAAAGTAGACCTCTTCAATCAAGATTATTTGCTCATATTTGTGAAGAAATGGGGGCAAGGTTTAAAAAGCTTCTACTACACACAGAAGTTCGTTGGCTCTCAAGAGGTCGAGTGCTTTGTCGTGTATACGAATTGAGGGAAATGATGCTTAAACTTTTTGTGGAAAATCAGCAAAATGAATTCTGCAATCTAATTCAAAACAAACTTTGGTGCACAAAATTGGCATATCTTGCTGACATATATGAACATTTGAATAAAATAAACACCAGTATGCAAGGAAAAGGAGAAAATAACAGCGGTAGATAAAATTTGTGCTATGAGAGACAAAATAGCAATTTGGAAAAGGAAAGTGAAAGAAGGAAATTTTGAAATGTTTTCCAAAACTGCTGAGTGCGAGCTAAAATGTGATACCAGCTCGCTAATTGTTGACCATTTAACATTGCTCGGAGAGAAAGTTCAGCATTACTTCCCAAATGTTGAAATCCAAGACTATGATTGGATCAGAAATCCATTTCTTTCAACTGCAACGAGGAACTTTTCACTTATTGAAGAAGAAGAATTAGCTGACATACAAAATGATCGAAATCTGTTAATGATGTATGAAGAGGGTGACTTAGACAGCTTTTGGATTCGCATTTCAAAAATGCATCCAAACATAGCTAAAAAAGCGTTAAAAATTCTTCTGCAGTTTTCTACTACATACATTTGTGAAGTATCCTTTGCAACGATGGCAAACTTAAAGACACTGAAACGTGGAAGCTTAAAAATGCTTGATGACGAAATGCGAGTGTCTTTATCTAATATTCCACCAAATATTCAGAAACTGTGTTCATCCCATCAACCTCATACATCCCATTAAAATGGTAAGTAGTTATTGGTGTTATTCAACTTTTTTTAATTCTTGCACATACTTACATACTGTTACTCATAAATGACAACAATGTATGTTATTATCTTACAAATCATATATTTTTAAAAATATAAATGAAAGGTTTTCATGAGATATGTTGTGTCCCCATACATTTCGTTATTACAATTTATGTATGTGTCCGTATCTCTTATAATGGGTTAGTTTAACCTCCGGCTTGCTAGTAAAACTGAATTACTGTGTCGCGAAATGATGCATGTCTAAAAAGTGTGTCACCAACATGAACAGTTTGGAAAGCTCTGCCCTAGCAGTTTCAGTCCTTAAAAGAGCAGGCACCTTAGTGCCTTGAGACAAAACCATATAAAAAGTGATGGCAATAAAACCCAACTTTCAGATCCTCATGGACAAAACAAATGTCCTTTTACTGCTTTTCACCTGTAAACATCCCCGGAATTGACTAGATAGTACAGTCCAGGTAAGAGTAACTTAGGATATTCACTACCCCATTAGCAGAGTTGTTGTGGTTTAGTGTATAACCCCGTATAGTGCCATTAGAGTGATTTAACTCCTTCCATTTTCCCTCGTGCTCGTATCCATGAAGCCTTAAATAAAAAATAAATATTTGTATTTGTATTATATATATTTATATTTTATATACAAACATAAACACAAATACAGATATACACACAGATGCAAATACACATGTACACACACAGCTGCATCTATACACACATATATACTTAGCCACTCAAGAAGCTGTGGTGGCACATACTAACCCACGGAAGACGCAATCTTCATGGTCTCCCAAGACTGATGGCTGCCAATGATACACATACACACACATACACACACATTAGCATATAAAACCAAAGCTGCGTCTCAGATACTGTATGGTGCTGACGTATGGGCCTATGCTGCCAGTAATGAGACATACCTCAGAATAAGTTTCTTTGGGCTCTTCTGGGTCTTCCTCCTTCACCTCCCGCATCCTTCTTGATATTTGAGATGAGATTAGATTCCATTTTAACTAATATTATTATTAGAATGTCAAGATTCTGGCTTAAAATCCTGCTTCTTCTACTGTCCTGCTTGCTCAAATTGTGCTATATAGAAGACATCAGTAATCCCCCTTCTCTTAAATCTCCCTGGCTAGCTTTTCTTTCCCACACTTTTGCATTTTCCAGATGGGACACTATGTCAAAGACAATGGAAGACTCTTCTCCCCCATAGAAAAGGTCTGGGTTTTCCAGAGGTTCCAAGATATTGCCAGGCAGAATGATTTTGCAGTGGCCAGGGCTACTTGCATGGCCCCTTTATATATTCTTTGGACATTAGACCAGGGGGAGAAAGGTATTTACAGCTGCCTCTCAACAATAAGTGGTGAAGCTCTTTGACTAGACTCAGGACCGAACAGATGCCCACAGCTGTTTTGGCTGGACATAGACTTTCCATTCCAAGGGCTAAAAGATGCTGCCCAGCCTGTCCAGGAGTTTTGGAAGACATTATTCATTATGTCTTAGAATGTCCCTTATATAACGACATAAGAAGAAAGTATTTATCACTGTTCTTGCAGACATTGACATACTTCTCAAATACAGAGAAATGAATATGGCTTCTCCAGCAGACAGATCCATATTTAGTAAACCATCTTGCAATCTTTGCTTACAAGGCTGAAGCGATTGGAGCTAAATATCCGTTACTGTTGATACGACCAATAAACGTTATCATTATATTTGTTTTTTAATGTGTTAATTGTGAACCTATGCACAACATTTTTATAGCTTCATGATCTGATTTATCACGGAATAATGCTTTTATAATGGTCGGCCCCATTTTATTATTATATTTGCATTTATATTATTTTTATTTAAATTATATTATGGTTGTATATCTGTTACATTGTTTTTGGGAGCATGGCTTTCAGCCAGAATCCTTAATAAATTGAATTGACAGATTGAGAACATTTTTAAAATACAGGTGAAGTGGCAACCATACAGATCTCAGATACTAGCTTATGTTTTTTATTGCATATGTATGCTTTTCATGTAAGTGTAGAAGAACTCTCCTGGCAAAAGCTTTAGCAAATTAGAGATGAGCCTATTAACAAGAATACTGGAAGTCTAAGGCAAAAATTCTTAAATATGTGAATAACATATTCCAATTAACTTTCAATTAGTTTTAAATGTACCTTCAGGATTACTGTTAATACCTAGATTAGTAGCAGGAAACCCTGAATCATGAATTGATTGGAAGACGATACAAAGTTCATAAAACTAGAAAGCTTAGTTGTGTATCTATGTTCAGTCTATCACATAGTGCTTCATATAATGAAATAATCCTTCAGAAAAAGTTGTCCCTTTTTAAAGATATGTCATCTCATTAAGAGCGGAATAAACCTGTTATACTTGTTGTTCCTGACAAAACTTACTACTTTTCACAGGTATTATAAATATATGCATTCATTAAACACATATACACAGACACACACACACTTACCTACAGATATACAGATACAGGTTTCCCTCGCTTTAAGCGGGTTCTGTATGTGCAAATTCACTCTTATGCAATGACCCTTTTTATACCAAAATTCATTATATGTGAGGTAAATACACTCTTATGCGATTGGTGTGGTGGAAGCCCGCAGTCAGCTGCTTTGTGCGATACAGTGTGGGTGTGCCGTGCATCAAAATATAGTCTCCTGTGTGGATCTGTGCTCCTCACTCGTTGTCTGTGACAAGTTTCTGTTGTTACCATCCCCATTATGATAGCGTCCTGTGCTTGTGTGGACTGTCTGCTGTTGGTGAGTACCAACATTGTCTCATAAAAGTGGTAGAAATGGGTCTGGGGGTCAGTACAGTCGAGGTCTTGGAAACGTATCCCTATTTGTTACATTGTAAAGTGGGTTCCCCTTATGTGAATTTGAGTTATGTGCCGTTTTCCAGGAACGTGCGTACAGCATAAAGCGAGGGAAACCTATACACACACACACATAGATGCACATGCAGATGCGCGCACACACACACACATGCACAGATGCATGCACACACACAAACACAGCTGCACATGCACAAACAGATGCATGCCCACACATATATACACAGACACAGATGCACATGCACGAACAGATGCGCGCGCACACACGAGAATTTCAGCCAAACACAAGTCTCCCTTGGAGCAAATCGCCCGCTTGGGCGACACCCGCCTGTCAGGACCTGCTTATTGGCGACTTGCAAACAGCAGGAGCCTCCCGATGCCGCTTGTCCCCTCCCCGGCCCCTATTGCGCTCCCACAGCCCCGCCGGGCCGGGCCAGGAGGCAGAGGGCTTTCTGGGGCGCTCCCCCCCTCCCGCCCAGGCCCCGGCGGCCGCCCTCGCACCCCGCCGAGCCCCCTGGCCGCGGGCTGAGGCGGCGGGGCGGGGCGAGGCGGGGGGCGGTCCCTGTCCCGGCTGCCGCTGCCGCCGAGCCGGGCCCGCCCCCGCTGGCTGGTCCGAGGTGCCGCAGCTGCCTCGCCGCCCATGCAGCAGCCGCCCGCGGGCACCCCGCCGCCCGGGCCCCGGGAGCCGCCGCCGCGCCGCGCCGCAGCCCGCCGGGCCGGAGGGGCTGCGCGGAGCCATGGGGCTGCTGGCCCTGGAGTTCAGCGACTGCTACCTGGACAGCCCCCAGCTCCGCGACCGCATCCGCGCCCACGAGGCCGAGCTGGACCGGACCAACAAGTTCATCAAGGAGCTGCTCAAGGACGGCAAGACCCTCATCGCCGCCACCAAGAGTAAGCCACCCCCTGTCCTGCCCTGCCCCGCCCTGCCCTGCGGCGGCGGCGGCGGCGGCGGCGGGAGCTCGGGCTCTGCCCGCTGCCCGCCGCTCTGCCTGCCTCCCTCGCCCCCTTCCCGCCCCGGGTGAGCCCGACCTGGGCCAGGGGGGCTGCCCCTCCCGGGTGGGCCGCTTGCACCGGCAGCTCCCTCTGCGCTGCGCTGCGCTGTCCTGGCAGAGAGGCCTGCTTCGCTTGTCTCCAAGCCTCAGCTAGCCTGAGATCCTGGATAAAATACCTATGCGCACGCACGCGCACATGCACAGATACACGTACAGATCTGCTCCTTGCCCCCTGGCACTCCCCTCGGGAGGGCTGGTTTTGTTCACTCATGTGAGCGTCAGGTTCGAAGCAAGGTGTGGAGCCGGCATCCCTGCGCAGGTGGCAGGCAGTGCCAGTCTTGCTGGTGAAAGGCTTGGGGGTGGATTAAAATTCATTTGGGCCCACCTCCCCACAGCACCCTCCTGGCAGCCAAGGGCGCTCTCCCTAGCTGGTGCAGTGGGAACTGCAGGCAGAGCAGGACATGCTGATCCTCAGGCCTGGGGTAGAAGCGGTGGCCACCCCTGCCTACAGGTCCGCTCTGGAGCTGGCACCAGGGTGTGGAGCACTGCCTGCCGGGCATGTGCAGCATGGACTGAGCTCCGTTGTCCTGCCGCAGCTCAGTCTGGTGGTAGCGGCGTCCAGCAAATGGTGCCCGGTAGCCACAGCCTGCTGTGTTGTGCACGCCAGGTCCAACCCGGCTGCTGGTTTCATTTGCACCGAGGCAGGGGGCACTGGACTTGGCAGCTGGCCTGTGTGTTAATCTGCCTGTGCCAGGAGTTTTTGAATATGCAGAGATGGCGTTGGGGGGTGGCAAAGCTTAGTTTCCCAAGGGTGCCTCCGGCCTCTCGGAAGTCAGTAGAACTTTCCCACTGTGTGACTTTCACCTGTAGGAGCGCAGTGGAGATGATTTAGTTTTGGTGGGATGCTTGAGTGTTGAGGTACTTGATTTTCGCAGGCACCCTCGACACCTGCCCCTTTTGCCAACAGAAAGAGACCTCTGCACATGCCTACCTTGTGTGTGCCGGGTTGCAGCCTCTCTTCCACCTCCTCCAGAACCTAGTGCTGAAGTTTTGGCTGCAGTTCTGTCTGTGCTTTTTCATTTATACACTCCCCAATTGTGGCCCCATGAAGCCCCAAGATTTCCTGGTCCACCTTCTCCTGGGCCTAGCCAAGCTAGCGATTTACACCTGACCACAAAGGAGACTCTGGCGGTGGGGTGGGGAACCCGGGTGAACGTGGGGCTGTCTTTCTCTCACTCCTTTGCTCGTGTCCAGGCAGAGTTTCACTGGTTGGAGTCCACAGATTCCCTCGACTCATTCAAGGGGCAGTGGGTGCTGGCTGGATACCCTTGATGTTTTGAACCTGTGACCTCCCTCCCCTTCCTATTTAAAAAAAAAAATTAATTGTCCCAAGCAATCAGTTGTTACTATCTTAGCAGCTTTCTTTAAGAGGGGGCTTATAGCTATAAGACTATATATGTTATATATATTCATGGTGGTATTCACTATATTTTAATGGTGGGCCTAGGCTCACATTCCCCAAGCGCAACGAATAGGCCTATTTGTACCAGTGTGCTGATATCACCTCAGACATGTTCGTGCAGTTTATCAATGTTTATTGGACCATTTGAATCTACTGGTTATTAAAGCAGGCTAAAGATTTATTTCACTTTGTCCAGTGATCTGGCTCAGCATTTGTTAAAGTACCTTGGATCTTTTAAGAGATGAAAGGTTTGAAGGCACAGACTGCAGGACCCAGTGGGCTCCAAGATGGTTTGTGGGATAAAATAACTGGCTGGATATGATGGAAGTCTGGAAGTTGAAGAAATATCTGCATTTTCTGAAACTACAGAAGTTCAGGGGTTTGTTTTGTGTTTTTTTTCAGTCTTCCATAGCTCTCGTGGAACTCCATCTCAAAACGTGACCTACATAGTAGGTGGTGTTAAAACCAATACAAATGAAGGCATTTAGGGTGTGGACAAAAGAGCAGCTCCTTGTCGCAATTTGTAGTGCTTTACCAGAAGCACTATGAGTTGCAATGATCTCCTGGACCAAACAGAAGTTCACTGTTGTGTCTGGGAGTTGTTTGCTGCCAGCATCTGCAGCCCAGTCTCCATAGCAGCACCATTCCCAGCCTGTTGCTTTTTCCAGATTGGGAGTGGGGAAAGGGAGCAGAGAAAGCCCGTTCTTGGGGTTTCCCAGCCAGTTGTGGAGGGTGGTGTGAGTGGATTGGAGCCCGCATTGCAGGAGGCCTCCAATCCACCCACCCCACCCTCCAGCACCTGCTGAAACCCCACAGACCACTCTCTTTCCCTCCTCCCAGTCTGAAAACAGTGACAGGCTGGGAGCGCCACAGACACAAGTTACAGAACATTGGAGTATGTTCATCTGAACCCTCATGATTTTTGCAGAATCAGATCCTTTTAAAGGGGTGTGCAGCCGTGCACTTCTGGTTGGTCTGTTTGACACAGGCATATCCAATTCTTTCTGGGGCCAGATCAAGTGAAAATTGTCACTTCTGTCTATGCCCTTAGGTGCCAGCACTTGCATATTATGAGCTCCTTATACAACCAGTGGAGAAAGTTAGGCAACTTAAAAGGGGACCCAAAACAGTGCAGAAGGTTGGAGACCTAGGTTTAATTCCATTCTAAGCCTGAGGAAATTCAAATGCATATCCTGCCTCCAAGGAGAATGAGACTGCCCTAACCACTAGCCCAGGGGTGGTCAAAATACAGCTCATGGGCTGGATCTGGCCCATGAGGCCATTCTATCTGGCCCTTGGGGCCCCTAAAAATTTAGAAAATTAATATTTCTCTGCCCTTGGTTCTTGTAAAAAATGACAGGAAAGTGGCCCCTTCCCTGCCCCGTGGCTGGCTCCCTGCGCTGCATCTGCTCACAGCCTGCATGGGGCTGCCTGTGCCTGCTCAGGACAGCCCCGTGTGGGCTGCGAGTGGCTACAGCAGGGAGCGCTGGCCACAGGATGGGCGAGGGGCCATTTTTCCACCCCCCAACACTCAGCTTTTCCCCGGGCTCCTTCCCTGCTCCTTCCCGGCGTGGAGGAAAGTGGCCCTTCTCCCCACCCCCTGTGGCTGGTGCCCCACGCTGCAGCCGCTCATAGCCTGCGCAGGGCTATCTGGAGGAGTCATAGGTAGCCCCATGTGGGCTGCGAGCAGTTGCAGCGTGGGGTGCTGGCCACGGGGTGGGGGAGGCCTGCTTTCTCCCCCCCGCCCCCGTGCAGCTCCGGGCTCCCCATTGGGGCTGCGCGTGGTGACAGCAGCTGCTACCCCCTGCTTGCCGCGCTGGGCAGTGTTTGCCACTGTTGCCTGTGGGCTGCCCAGCGCGCACTCTGGGCAGGCAGCAGCAGCCAACACTGCCCAGTGCAGCAAGGGGGGGACTGCAGCTGCTGCTACCACGCGCAGCCCCAACGGGCGAGCCCGGAGCTGGCTTGGAGCCCTGGCTGGCAGCAGGGCTGGGTTGCAAGCTGGTGCTGAGCGTGAGGAAAAGCAGCCCCTCACTCACCCCATGGCCGGCACCCCACGCTGTAGTCACTCGCAGCCCGCATGGGGCTGCCTATGCCTGCTCAGGACAGCCCCGCGTGTGGTGCGAGAGCCTGCAGCAGGGAGCGCCAGCCATGGGGTAGGCGAGGGGCCGCTTTTCTGCGTGCTCAGCACCAGCTTCTTCCCTGCTGGCGAGCAGGGGGTTGGGGCTGTGTACTGCCTCCCCTTCCCCCGCCTGTACTGCGGGGCTGGGGAACACTGGGTGTGAGTGGGCGGGGAGCCAGTGGGAGCACGGGTCCTGCACTGGTGCCCTGGGGCCAGTGCCAGTGGGGCTCAGAGCAGGGTGGCAGGAGCACGGGGTCCCAGCCGGCAGGGGCTCTGGAGCCGGGCCAGCTCACCCCTCTCCCAGCTGGTGCAGCCCAGCCCAGCTCCACAGATCCCTGCCAGCCTGTGCCCCACTTTAGGCCACACCGGTGCTGGCCCTGGGACATGGGACCAATGTCTTGGGACCAAAGACATTGGGACATTGGTCCCAAGATGGTGACCGGGGGCATAGTGCCTGTCAAGGGGCAGGGCACTTGTGAAGTGGCAGGGCTACCCATGTGGCCTTTGACAGCCTGCCAAAACTGGGTAAGCAGCCCTCCGCCCGAAATAATTGCCTGCGCCTGCATTAGCCTGTAGGCTAAGCTGGTCAGTGGCACTCTCCTCCATTCCTATTGAAGCTGTACAGATATACAGTAATGACTACAAATCAATTGGGCCAACAGCAAGCACAAGATGGATTCTTATTTTTTTATATCCTAGTGGTTTAGGTATTTTCTTCCCTTTTCTCAATGGTTTTTGTTTTAATCAAAATAAAAATCCACGTCTGTGGTGAGGAGCCCCATCCATGACTTGTACTCTGAGTAGGTCTAGCAGATGAGACCCCTCTGGTAGAGGAATGTCCAGTTGTCAAAGCCTGACCAGCTAAGTACAGAGCTGTCCCAACCCTGTCGAAACTGGGAAAGATCTGGCTATGTTCATGGGTGCAAATTTAGGTGTGTGTGTGGGAGAGTGGGGGAACCTGAGAGTTGTCTGTGATTAGACATGTAATGTCCTTTTTTAAAGACTGGCACTGACATTCTGTCATATTTATCAGTTCTGTTCTGTAGAATGAAAGTGTCATCCTGACAAATTGCAGTGTTACACTAATATTCCTACTTTTGCTGAAAAAATGGCTTGCAGCAAAAGAAATCTCACCCATGTTAATTGATATTGAATCATATTAACTTCTTGTGGGTGGAGATATTATGCAGAAGAGGGTGGGGAAGCATCTTAGGTTTTTTTTAAAACCCTTTAGGAAAGAAACCTAGTTACATAGTGACTGTGATTGTGGCCTTTCTTCTGTTACCATTGTTCCTTGCATTTGATTTCAGCTTTTGTCAGACTTTTGCCTCCAGTATTTATGGGAATCCATAGACACTTCCTCGAGACTCCACGAAGTCCAAAGAATACTTAGCTAATTTTCAGTCTTCAGAATGAATATGTGTAAACTATATTGGCTTTTCTTAGAAGCATTCTTAATGCTTTGGACTTTTATAGCTGAAAAAAATTAGAGACTGAATTTCAGGCATATCCAATTCTAATTCATACAAGACCCACCCTCTCTTGTGCCACAGTCCTACACTTGGTAGGACACAGAACTTTCCTAACTAAAAAAAAAAAAAGAAAGGAAGAAATAAGGCTTCCAAGAAACTTCATGAGGTTCCAGGTACCCTTGCTGAATGTGAAAGAAATTCATGTAGCTTTAAGTTCCACTTCCTGTTTTACAGACACTGTTGTAAAGACTGATGTTAGTATTGGGCCACACATTGAGAGGTTGGTATATATTGTTTGCATTGATGGTAGGAGTTGACAGTACCTTTTGGGATCATGTCTGCAGTGTGTTTTATGGTGTCCCTCCCTGTCTTCTTTTACTTACTTTTCAATTATATTATATGGAGTTTAAACCTCACCTAAGACTTGTTTATAGGGAAAATTTGTAAGATTAATTTGGCTGCTATGTCACCTTAATAGAGCAGCTCTTGTTCTAGCTTCAAGCTGAAGTTCTTAGTTTTCTTATGAACCAGATATCTCATGCTGCTTTAAAATCTAAATCCTAATTCTTTCATGAATGTGAAAGAGATGAGACTGCTTCAAGTCTGCCCTAGCTGCATTTCCTGCCCAACCATCTCTGAATCATGGAGATGTCTTTTTGAGTAAACAATTGATGACCTGTTTTACACTTCCCTTTATTCCAACTTTGAGTGTTTTTCAGTGTTTGCACGTACTATTTCATGTATTTTAGTTGCATTTTTTACAGCAGAAATATTTGGCTGGATTAGAATATTGTAAGAAATATCATCAACAATCTGGCATGTAACTTGTTTTTAAAAGGGTGATTTCTATACAGATCTAGCCATTCTAGCAGTGAGAGAAATGCAAACCTAAATGAATCCTTAGTTCAAGATTAAATGTAAATTAGGAAAGTTTGGTTTAAGTTTGAATAATAAAAACTGCTATGATCTCCATAATGTCCCAGCATAACTTCTGTTCAGGTTAATGTTTGATGAAAATGTCATGTGACTTTTACTCAAACATCAGCTTTGTAAAGCTTTCCATCACAGAATCAGCTGAACGTGTGGAAACCACTAGAGCAGTGGTCCCTAACCTTTAAAAATAGATTACCTTTGGCATTTAAAACCAACCCAAGATCTACTGTGTGCTGCCGCCACCCCCCCCAACCCTTCCCCTGCCCAGCAGGTAAGTCTGTGGGTACAGAAGGGGTGGCAGATCGAGGCAGAGGGAGAAAAAATTATTTGGGGGTACACCTCCCCAGCAGATAAGTCTCATTTGGCCTCAGCTGTACTCAACTTACCACTGCTCCTGCCTCTGGAGCACTGTCCCTCACTGCAGGGGGCCTCAATCTAGCCCCTTCCCCCACAGACTGACCCGCTGGGCTGCGCGCGGGCACTCAGTCCCCCACCCCTGCCTCAGATCAACTTCAAGAGCCTCCAAGATCTACTGCAAGAGGCTAGTGGATCGAGATCCACTGGTTGGTGACCACTGGACTAGAGGGTATAATATATGGCAGTTTCTGAAGACTGGAATTATTTCTACCCTAGCTAAAAAATGTAATTCTGTCAGAACTGCAATACCCAGCAGTGAAGTAAAGCAGCCAGTCTGGAACTTCATACATTTCTATAACTTAAATGGTCAGTCAGTAAAAGTTCTGAGGCAGTTGTATGACCCAAGTTTTCTTTCAGCTGGCTCTTCTTGGGAGTGGAGGAGGGAGGCCTGGGCGTGAAGGAGAGAGAGAGTTGGAGGGGAATCTAGAGTATTCAGCTTTTATTTGCTAAACTTCCTGAGTCTGCAGTGGTCATGTTGTATTGAAAGTTAGGTGTCTAAATGTCATTGACCAGGTTCTTTGGGTAAATCTGGTATTTCTTATTAGACCAACTCAAATAGTTGGAAAAAATCTTCCTTGCAAGCCTGTAAATGCCGTTGTGGCTTTTGACCTTAGTGCTTAGTGCTTTGGTTCAAAAACAAAAACAAACCAACAAAAACACTCAGATTATTTAAATTGATTTAAACGTCAGTTTCATTTGCTCTTCAATATATTTTATTCCAGGCACATCTCTTAGCTTAGAAAATAACTAAATCCATGTTATACTTCCAGGTGTACAGCATCATAATTTCTGTTGCATATGCAACTAGGGAATCTACTTTTTTTTTTTTTAAGTTCTCTAACAGAATGATAGGAACTGTCGCAAGAAGAACTAAAACCAACAGAAATTTCAGGCCATGGCCTATCAGACTGTTTCTTTGAAGGAAGAATTAATAGTAGAGTTTAGTTAGTGCTCAGGTGCAGATTTAGGAGTTTTATAAATGGGAGTGCACTGGAGAATTTGCTGGCACAGGGAGTACAACCGGCTGTGGAGACCAGAGCTCTTGATGGCAGAGAGCTCCTTGTGCATATGCTACACCCCAGAGCAGCGGGGGTAGCTGTACCATTGTGCCCTCCACCCCGTATGTCCTGCCTTGAAGCTAGTGGTTGACACTCTTCTTATTGCTCCTTTTAATTAGCATAGTAACAATAACTCTTCTGCTAATATCAAAGGACCATATTTCATAAGAAAGTGTTCTGTAAAGTTTCCATTTAGTCCCACCCAAAATAAGCAAGTTATTGTTATGCAAATAGCCTGGTATTGTTCTAAGACAGAAATGTCAAACATAATTTTGTGAGCAAATTACCATTTTAAATTGTGGGATTGCTAAACTAGGATCATGTGACTATATACTATCTATGGTTTGAAAGTTCTTTTGGTGATTATCATTGCTTAAAGATCAACAATAAAGAATTGTTTTAATTACCTAGCAGCTCACTTTTTAGTAAATTGATAAAACACTTAATATCAATGAGGGTGGGGAGGGCAGGGAGGAGGGAGGCATATCTAGGACTATAGCTGATTATACCTCTTGTCTACTGCTCAGGTCCTACAGGCAGATAAAGAATGTTAGTTTACCAGGCATCAAAGTGAAAACTCAGTTGAAGTGATTCAGGTAATTCACATTTCTCAGAGCCTTTGTTAGGTCTATTTCATCTCTTTAAGCTTTGTCAAATTAAAAAAAAAGTGGTTTAAATAAAAGTTTGTTCTGCAGAACCTGAATAAAAAGGATCTATAAAGCAGGATGAATCTAGGATGTTCATTTTGAAACCCCTGCATAAAACAGTAAAAGATCAGGCTGGAACTGTTGCAGTCTTGGGCAGGAACACTCGACCTCTCAGAACTCACAGATGCTTGCTTCTTTCTCTTGTATGAATTGGTGTTCAAGTGGGGTTATCACATAGTTTTGAGAATGCAGCATTGTATGCTGACAGCAGTTGTCAGCTCTCTTCAAAATCCAACAGAGCTTGATGTTCTGTGGTAAAGCATTTTGGCAGCATTTTTATCTACTTTGCATAGCCATTTACATCAGTGCAAAGTGCTCTGGAGCCAAGTACAATGAATTTAAGGATGTATGTGGCAGATTGATACCCCAGGAACTTGGAGATCCCATATGTTCACCCGAAAGGCATAGCAAAGGCCGGAGCAGTACAAACTTGTCACTGTTGTTCCGTTATTTTTCCAATATCCATCCTCTCCATCCAGTCCTCGGGGAACGAGGAATTCCTTGAGTTTCAGCCCTTTTTTGTCCTTAGCCTTTCTGCTAAGACTGCCACTTCTGGCATTTACTACTAATTTTGTGTGTGTGTGTGTGTGTGTGTGTGTGTGTGTTTCATGCTAGGAATTAGACATGGACTACGAACATGTTTTCTACAAACTACTTGTGTAAAAATCTTTGTCACTGGTGATCCAGAAGTTAAAACTGTATTCTGCGCAGTAACCAAAATTACTGCGTAGTAAATGTGCATGTGTAGATGCGTCTAGTATACCCCTTGAATTGTTCTTTAAGATCTCTTAGGCCAGTCTTCCAGAAGCAGGTTTCTTCAATAGATTAGGAGAGAAAATTAACAGTATAATCTCTAACCCTCGCAGACACTTATGCACATGCATAAGTGCACATATGGGAGAAGTCCTATCAGGTTCAATGGCTTTATTCATTATGAGAAATTAAGCATATACATGTTTACAGGCTCCATAGGAATAGAAAACTAAATGGTCCAGGCGCACCAAATTTACAGACCAATGGAGAGCCACAGGTCCTGTGCGCTTGATCAGGTGCCCAGCCCCAGCACACTGCACTGGGCGGGGACAGCACTGGGCCCAGTCCTGGCATGTGGGGCAGGGAGGAGGCAAGGCCAGGCCCCAGGGCCTGATCCTGACACACGAGACTTCATGAGCCTGTGGACTGGCTTCGGCCACTCATCTGGCCTGAAGGGCCCAAAGGTTGAACACCACAGCTGTAAGGCAGTGGTTCTCAACCTTTATAGGCTCAAGGCACCTCTTTATAACTCTTCTTAACTTAGTTTCTGAAATGGAGGCCACTATTTTCTCTTGTGCTTTAGCTACAGAAAAATAATAGCAATTTTTCTGTTGCAAAGAACTCGGAAAATCCACAAGTCCAAATTTTCTTGACACTCTGGCTTGCCATTTTAAATCTGGGTTTATCTTGTGAATGGTGTGTAAATGTTTGCATACCTAATTGCCTGGTACCCCATTGCACCCCTAAAAGGATTTTGCAGCTCTGTGGTTGAAAATCACTGATCTAAGTGCATCTTTTCCTAAATGGTGACTTACACAGAATAACTTAATTCTTCTTCAGTCAAAAGTCAAAATACACTGTCTCAAAAAATATTAGTTATGCAATCCAGTAGACTTAAAAATGTTTGTATTTAAGTGATAGAGCAAAACCAGTTTTTTAAATTTAATGTGAGTTTGTAGCCAAGATAAAAATAAGAGCCAATTGTTAGATAAAGCCTCATTTAAAAAAAAAAAAAAAAAAAAGAAGAAGGTATAATTGAAAGAAACGTGCTGCCTTGTAGCAATGGAATTGGAATAAACTTTTGAGCCATAGTGTTTCAGTAGGTGGGCACTATTCTATAAGCCTGTGGGATGATGGAACTAGTAATTAATCCACATAGTGTGAAGATTTATTTTCCTTGAAATATAAAAATGTTATTTTAAAATTCCATTGATTTATTTTCCAATTTGGTTATGCTTTTTGGTTAACAAAAGCTGTCAACTTATTTTCTGTGGAGAAAGTGAGAAGTTGTTCATTTCCGAGTGTTGACAAGCATTGCTGTAGTTCAAATAGCTATTCTACTAGAACCATGCCCTATAACTCCTGTGTCCAAACGTTCCTTTTTCCAGAATGAAAAGTAATTTTGTTCCACAATAACCTCTCTGCTCCCAAACTTGCCTGCTTTCTAATAGCAATATGCAAGTGTATAAAATAATTTTACTAAATAGTTTTCAATTCCTCTAGGAAAACCAAATTAATATATCAACCAGAAACCGCCCTTCCCCCCGTCCCCCAACTACTAATAACACTCCCACCAGATTCCACTGTTCCATAGGGATCTGCCTATGAGTTTCTGCTTGGGGAGACTCCTTTCTCTTTTTTTTTTCTTGTGGGAGAAGGGTTGGGTTAGATGCATATTTTTTTGGCACTAACAATTTCTATTGCAGCAGTGTTTATCTGTGATCTCTACTGGAGTGGTCTAACCTTCAAAATGGAGATTAATTCATTCAGTAGTTAATGAAGTGAACTAGTTAAACAAAGACATGATAGGACTGCTTCAGATATGTAGCTTCACAGGGCTTGAGGTGTTGTCACAGCTTCCAGTAGGAATCCTTTGCAGGGTCCAACACCATTTGGACTTGCTGAAGTAGTTGTAGTTGACACTCAGGGAGCTGTAACACAGGTTCTGGTCCAAGAGAGTGAACTGCAGTAGTCCATCCCAGAAGCGATGAAGGCCCAAGGTCTGATACCCATTTAGGAATACTGGGTAACAACCTATGCCACTAGGTGGTAACCATGGCAGTTACTTTGATACTAAGAGAAAACTTAATCTTAAACACTCAGTTTATGAAATGGAACTACGTTAAGCCATCACCGCAGGCAAATGGCATAACAAGATTTATTAAAAATATTGTTGGTTTAATTCTCTTAGAAGTTTTAAAGCTTGATATGATTCTTGATTAAAATTCTGTGCTTCAGTCCACATACTGTGTCCTCACAATTCCTTTTGCTCCAGTAATTTAATTCATTTTTAATTCTTACATAGTGTATGAATACTTTGTTCAAGTAACAGCTACTATATACATTTTGAACAGCCTTGAAGAACTTTCGTGCTTGTGTATTAAAACTACATTTGAAACATTGTATATCATTGCAAGAAAAATGCTTCTGGATAAGGGGCAAGATTCTATATTTCATGCAATAACTAGATCTTTTTAGCAGCAAATTCAGAATATCTTGCATTCCTTCTCCATTGTCTCCTTATTCATGCATTGGCATACTGTTGCTGGGAGAGGAGTTCTTAATTTGTATTTAATTAAAATGCTTGTGTGTGCCTGTGTGTGAAACATGTTTTCAGTTGAATTTGTTCAAACTGATTCCTTCAAAAGGTTTTCTATTTGGAGAAATCAAGCAATAATGTGAGAGCTTTACAAAATGCTAAATAATTATTAACCAGTAATTTAAGGTAGCTTGCAAGATGATAGTGGAATGGATAAGGTACAGCTGAATAGTTTTTTATTTGATTATTTTTTAAAGGGAAATATTTGGAACTGTAAATAATACTTTGATTTGAACAAACTCATCTCTGCCTAGTAAAAGTTTAAAACAAAATACAATTTATAGATCTAATGTATCATGGCCAGAAAAACAAACAAACAATCCAGATGAATCTGGAGAAGACATTAAATTAAAATTAAAAAATAAATTAAAAAGTATGTCCAGGAAGGTATGTAAAATGGCACACTTTTTCAATTGAGCCCAACATTAAGGAACATGAAAATGTGTTTCCCAGTTACTTGAAAAGATCTAGGTAATCATTGGACACTGTATTTAGATGTGATTGTCACATTCCTTTTAAAAAGCACTGTTCATAGAGAACTTATTCCTTTGTTTTAGAATTCAATGTTAGGTTTATAAATAGTTGTGTTTGACTGTGAATCTCTTACCATTCAGCATTGGGGGGGGGGGGGGGGGGGCTCATTAAAATTATCATAAAAATGATCAGATTTCACATTAAATTTATGTTCCAGATGTTTCACCTGTCCTTGAATTGTCCTGTCTGACATCCCCCTTAATCCTTTTCTTAAAAAAGGCTTCTTGTTGTGTGAAATGCCCCCAACGAATAAGTGAAAATTTTAGCTTTTTACAGCCTGTATCATCAAATTAAAGAAAAGGAGGGGGGTGGATTTTTTTCCTCTGCTTTCAGGTGTTAGTTAACTTGCAAGTAACAGCTATTTGTTTGTTTTGCTTGTTTTAAAAAAAGCATTCCTCTTAATTGTTTGTAAAAGGACTTTTGCCTTTCTGACCCCTGTTTAAAAGTTTTTCCACACCATTGCCAGATGCATGATTCCTTGGCTTTATGAATGCCTAGTACTACCAGTCTTGTATAATGTTACATTCTGAGGTTTGATTTTAGTCATCAATAACACTGGTAGTAGTCAGAGCAATATTTAGATTGGTGAGTGTTTTGAAAGAAAAAAAAAAAATCTTATGCTTTGTTCAAGATTTTGACCAAAACAATTTAAACTACAGCTGTAGATAAGTGTGGCCAGAAGACTGGTTCTTTTCTTTTCCATTTAAAGTCTGTAGTTCCAGTTTAAATTTATTCTTAAGCACTACCTCCAAAAAGCAAGTGAGGAATTAGTCTAAACCTCACAATTAAAAAAAAAAAGGAAAGGAAAAAAAAAAAAAAGATTTGTGGAGCACTGAAGTATACCTTTCAGCAAGTCTCTTCAGTCTTTTATCTCCATCACTTACCAATCCTGTATAACAGTTGTATATCTCTCACAGATGCTGTGTAGATTAGTATTTGTAAGGTGCTTTGGATGTGTATCATAAAGAAATGTTAAGTGTTGAATCACTGTGCCACCACCCTGGGGACTTTTCTGACTTCATCTATTTGCTTATTTTGTACAGTGGTAGTGTTCCAAGGTCACCCTATAACCTTAAAATACCTCTGCATTCAGCATTTGGATTAAACTAAAATGTTATAAAATGAACCATTTTTCCTTTCCTAAGAAATATGCTAAAAAATAGAATCTGATAGGAGAAAATCTTTTTTTTTTCCTCTCCCCACAGAACTTGTAGCTATTTCTGCTTGGAGCAAACTGTTCTGTGAGCGCACAGAGCAGCTGTGCTGTGCTTGCGTTGCTGATTCTGTGAATGGAAACTTCAGTCTGTAGCACTTGCCTTTGCTTTTACTTACTTCAGACAGTGCAACCAATGTATGGGGCACACTCATCAGTGATTTACGAAGAGTAATGGGGCATGTCAACTTCTGTCTGTAACCTAAATTAGGCTTTTTGAAAGCCATATTTAAGCTTTATGGCAAATATTGAAATACCTTCTCTTATTAAAGCTGGTAATTCTTAAGAGAGAATCTCCATTTCTATTTTTTTCCCTTAGGTTGGTAGGATAATTAGGTTATTAATTACTGAGAGTGTTTGCAAGGAAAATGGTTCTTTGCTTGCTTCCAAGAATTTCAATTTGTTGCTTACTGTGTTGTAGTGTTAAATTCAAAGTTAAAAAAATTTGAGAGATCAGTGAAGCTGTTATAAAGGATTAGAAGATTTATTTTGCGTGGAGCAAGCAAATGGAGTAGATGGGGAAAATGTTTTATGTAAGAGTTTCTTAAAAGAATGCTGGCAAGAGTTTATAACTAACTGTGGTCCTTACTTGCAAAGGACTTCCCCTTGTAGGGTAAAAGCATTTAATTCCACTCCCCCAAAGAGGCAGGCAATACAATATTTACATTTTTCCCTGTTCCCTGCTCTGCACCCCAACCGTATTTTCACTTCTAGGCAATGAAATAAAACTGCTTACATAAATTTTCTGTTTAGATTGCATGCCCTAAACATAGTTTTTTTTGCAAGATTTTTTTTGTTCAGGACCTAGAAAGCAAGGCGACAAACCTCATTGTGTACTTAAAGGCTCATTTTGAAAACTTAAGAGAGTTTTGGATCTTCTGTCCCTAAACTAGAATATGTTGTTTGGAAACAGTTTTGTATCACATGAAGATTTGTCTGTTTTTGTCCTCTCTCTCTCTCTTGTTGCATGGAAAATGCACATTTTATTTATGATTGGGAGTTAGCCTCAGATGTCATGAGGCTATTCACTGCCACTGTCCCTGGAATGTTGCTTCCTGAAAACTATTAATAGCATGGTAGCTGAGAGAGATGAACAGCTGCTGAGCGTTCGGTTTGAGTCACTGGATGGGTGGAACTGCATGGAATTCCAATCGTGATAAGTATAAGAACAAAGGTGGATCCACTCTGGAATTTACTTTTGTAAATAGTTGACAGTAGCTCAGTGTCATCCAATTATCATTATTTTCTTTTAGGACTTCTGCCTTCTGTGAGTGGGTAGCTGGGGATACTTCTACTGGCTCCTTTCCTTGCATTGTTCTTGCCATGTCCCATTACAGTGGCAGTATTCAATATGCCTGTGCAGTAAGATGAAAGCATAGTTGTGGCACATGCTAGCATACCTGTGTTACCTTACCTCAAGTTGTATGAGTAACAGTAATAACAGTGAGGAAGCAAGATTAAACCCACGCTAGCAACTGGAACACAAACTTTGTAGGGACCCTGGGTGTATACGCTGTAAAACTCCTGCTGTTGAGTCTCCCCACTGTTGTTACTTATGAGAGTTAGGTTAAGTTAACTATACTTATGTACTGAAATCCCATCATCCTTGCCTTGCTATATATATCCATAACTAATACTTCTACTCCCCTTCACCCCAGTTGGTATATTGGCTTTTGAGATTTTTTTTCTTTAAAGTGGGGATGTGATTTCTCTTTTGATTTCACTCACTTTCAGCTGTGTTTCTCCCATTTGAGAGAGAGAGAGAGGTGCTGGTGGAAGTAGAGAAGGGAGGGTTGGGCTGTGGTCTGCTGACAGACTGCAGGTACGTGCAGCCTAGTCTACAAATCTAAAAGTTTGTTTTTTTTTCCTCTGAGAGAAACACCAGGCTAATACCAGGAAAGCTCTGTCATAGCAACTTTGGGAGCAGCATAGAGGAGGCTTTGGCAGCTACCAGCCTTACATAGACCTGCTCGGAGAAGAGTTAAATGCAGAAAGATTGAGTAATTCCAAGGAAGATGGTGAACAGCTTTGGCCCCTTGCCTTCTTTTCATCGTATTGGTACTTTTCATGATTGATCCTGATCGTTTATTGCAGGGAGGCAGTTTTTGCTATTTGAAGCCCTGGGAGTTGAGAATCCTGGAATGCCAGCAAATTGCTTCTCTTTTCTTTAAAAAAAAATTTTTTTTGGCTCTCTGAATGCAAAATAGGGATGATAATACTTGCATGTCGGTTTTTTCCGAGGTGGCTTGGAGCTTTCGGAATTCTTTGGTGCGTTATTATTTAAGTGCATAATAAATGGAAAGGACAAAATCAGAGAAGCTGAGAATTGGTGCTGCTTTTTGTTGTCAAGGACACCAAGATAACTTGCATGCTGTAAGGCACAGTTAGAAACCACTGACTTGTTCTGATAATTAGATTTCATGAATTTGCTTTAAAAAACCAGAATTTGTTTTATCTGAATTTCATTTTGTGATCTGAATTAATATCTTGTCCAGTGTTTTGTGTCTAAATCCCTGGTTCTATTTACCGTGTTTACGCAAATCCAAGATGAATTCGAATTTAAGATGACCTCCCAGTAATTAGAATGTATATATGGAAAATAATAAATTTGTTAAAATTATTGCTTGTATAGAATCTAATTAGTGAAAGGTCATCTTAATTTTTTTTCCTTCCCATGCTGCCTTGACAGGGAAGGCAGTGGCAAAGGTCAGGGGCCAGACTTATTTCCCTGCCATATGCCCTCCAGTGCTCCTGTCTTCCCCTCAGCTTCCTTCCCAACCCTCCTTACCTTCTACAGCTCTGTTCCTCCAAGGCAGTCAGCAGCAGCATGGCCCCAGCCCCTCCTCCCACCCCCTTGCCTGTCTTGGTTTCAAGTAAATATGGTATTTACTGTTACAATTAGCTAAACCCATTGAAAGCAAATGAGAGGTTGCAATGGCATTAGTAAAAAAGAAAACAACCTAGCAAGATCATTTTTAATGTAAATATTGACCTAGAATTTGCCCAGTCTTACACCCATATTAAATCCCTGATAATGACTTCATTTGTTCCATTTGCAGCATGTTGCTGTGGACTATCCAAAATGTTAGATCATAAGCATTTCAGAGTCTTAAAGAGCAATACACTCTACCCTCATAGAACCTTTTCCTTAGAGGAACTTAAAGCATTTGAGAGACATTAGTCTTTCGACATCGTGTAAGGTAGGTTAAATATAGATCTTGATAGGGATGGGTGAAGTGAGATGCCAATAAGGTGATTTATGTATGGTCATACAACAAGTCTTTATCAGAGTTTGAGATAGTAGTTAAAGGGTCAGACTCCTAAGCTTATACTAAGCACATTAGAATGCCCTGCCTATAAGTCCATGGGGATTACTTTGTGGTTTAACTTCTTTCCCTCAGTTGCTTGTAGTTGTAACTTTAGGTTTGACAAACTGAGTAGCTGTTGTGCAAGTGAGAAACCATTTGAATTTAAATTTCTAATAGAAGACTAATTTCAAAAGGTTTTTAGCAACATCATGATCAGTTTTGTCCAAAGTCATAATCCTTATTACAATACCTGAACAAAACTGGCTTTGCTTATGAACTCAATAGAAAGCGTGTGTGAGCGAATTTTAAAATCATCTGTTCCATCCCCCCCAAATTCCATATAGTCAGTGGGTGCATTTAAATGAGATGTTTTACTACAGTTGACTAATTAGCTCTGCAATAAAGTGTCACTGGCTACACATGTGCCCCTATTAGGCCGCAGTAAACTAGTTAGCTCTCATAGGATAGTACATGTGTTGGGTGGTACTATCCTAGAGCAGTTATTTATTCCTCTGCAACGCACATGTAGACTGTGACTGGGCCTGGCTGGGGCATGAGGGTGCTTCAGTGTGGGGGTTGCCTGCCGGCTAGTCCCACATCATAGCACCTTTGTGCCCCAGCCAGCCCCTCTGCAATATGTTGAGTCAGGGAGGAGCAGCTTTGGGGTATCAAGCTGACCTCCTGGGCCCCCTGCCTTGGCTCAATGTGCTGTAGTCCCAGGCACGCATGCTTGGGAGCAATAAAACTCCGGCTTGAACTGTGCTAGAGTTTACTGTGTTGCATTAATATCATTCGTAGATGCACCTAGTTTGAACAAACGCTGATGAGAAGGAGTACCATGACCATTATAATTTCTTATGTAGTTCTATGCCTAGTAGCAAAATGGTAACAAGCAGGAATTTGTTACTGCCTTTTCCCTTGTTTCAGTGAGTTGGCATAGAGAAAAGCTCTGTTGCACATTTTTTAGCAACTCCTAGCCCTGCTCAAAGATGCTGTAACACTTAAGTCCTACTGCTGGTCTCTTACTGGGGTAGGGAGTGGGGAGGGGAGAGAATTTTGCCTAGGGGATGAAGTTACTGAAGTGAGCAAGATTTACCAGATCTGTTTAGTCATTGTTTTGCCTGTTGGGCGAGATCAGAAGAGATGGGGAAATCCACATCAAATCAGAGGATGTGGTATATTTAGGATTGGTTCATCAAACATGGAATGCCGCTCTTAGGTCAGGAGTGATTCATTCATGTTTTGTCTTAGAACTAACACAAAATGTGTAAATCTTGCTACACTGTATTGCTGTGCCTGGAATGCAGATTCTGAATTTGCATTACATATTGGATCTAGAACCATAGAAATGCCTCGCAACAAAATGTAGATGAATGTGAAAGAGTGATAACCACAGGATGGCATCTCACCTGTAAACATATTCAGTGCATCCATCTGATCTGATTCCTGAAAAGATGGTGATGACCTAGCTTCCCTCCCCCCGTGTTCCGTAGCAGCATGTTTCTGTTGCAGCTGCAGTCACAAAATGCCCTGTCCTCACTGGTCTGCTTGGGGAGGAAGCAGGAGGTTATGTGGAAAAGATAACGCAGGACAGAGCAGTATTGTTGTTTAAAAAAAAAAAAAAGATTCAGTGAAGTGTCAGGGGCTACTGGAAAGTATATTTAGGGTTTGTGAGGAAAGGGTGGAATGAATATGATCTTCTGCATGATCTCCCCCCAAACTAGTGTTTTGTCTCTCTCATCCTACAGCACATACTCACAGGCTTTTCTGTGGAAATAATTTCAAACCTGGAACTATAATTTATATCAAACCCTACAAAGAACCAAAGACAAAGAAACCACAGGCCACATTACAGACTCAAACCTCTGTTTACTCTGAGTTTATATTCTGTGCACACAAGGTTCTTTGGGTAAATCCGGTAACTTTTATTAGAACAACTCAACTAGTAGGAAAAATTTTTCTTGGTAAGCTTTGGGGCACAAACACCCTTCATCAGGCTGAGGAAGCATCTGCAGAAGTCACTGTGTATTCTGTGCACAGCACACACGCTATACCACTGCATTGTTAGGTGTGGCTGAAACTTTTATGAAGCGGACACAAGCAAGGCTAGAATTGCTGTCTTTCGTATTAGATTAGTAATGCTTCTGCATCTGTTTGTTTTCACTTCCATGCTCTATAGAGAACTTATCTTCTACCTGTATATTTCCTGTGAGTCTATTAGTAGAAGGCATAGATGTCATTTCTTTTATTATACAAGTATTTGCGTGCTTATAGTGACTGGAGCAAAAAGAGGCAGTTGAGCATTTAATGGTCTTTACTCACATGACTTTTATAAGCAATGGAAGCTATCATGTCTTTTTTCCTTTGTTGCTACTCCTCTTTCCTGGCATGTATGAGGACGCAACATATATGCCTATTCTAACCCTGGACTTTTGCCAGTCAGGCTGCTAGCACTTTGACCTGAATCATATTGATTGTGTACTCTTAGGTTTGGCCTACTCGCTTGAAATGCTATCTAAATCTTAACCACCGATATATATTTAATTTATAATCTGTTGTAGTTTGATTATATCTTTGTAGATGAAGGATAAAGAGTTTTGAAGAAATCAACTGAGTATGCTGGTGTGTATGTGAATACACACATACTGGATGTATCTACACATGCATTTAACTGGGCAGTAGATTAATTTGCTGCTGTGTAAAGCCTCACAGTCTACACATGCGACACTATTAGACCACAGCAAACTAATTTTCACCAGCATAAGATACTACTGTTGAGAACAACAGTTTCTTACAGCAGTGAAAATAACTGTGCCTAAATGCTGACCCTGGCGTAAATTGTGCCAAGGAAGCAGAGAGCTAGACCCCTGCCTCTCCCCTAGTCACATGGCTCTGCTGTTTGGGCACTCTTGTGTCCCAGTCAGCCCCTCTGTTGCCTAACAACCCATGGAGCCCAGGTTGGCAGCCCACCCCCTCACCATCCAGGACTGCTACTCTCTTGCTCAAATCACTGTGGTCCTGGGCATGCATGTAGATGCCATGCCTGGGAACTGTGAGCTCCAGTGAAAACTGCATCGGATGTCATTGCACCGCACTGATTGCACATGTAGATGCACCCAGTATGTTTCAACAGTAAGCATATACTCTGGCTTAAGAATACATATTAAAAATTAATTGAAAATTTAGTATGTTTGTATTTAACTCATATATAATATTGTCCATATTGGATAGAGACTCTATCAAGCTGTTTTCAGTGGGAAATTAAAATAAAAAAAATTCAATCTTTCAAATCTTTTAGGTTACTTGTTTAGAAATGTAGTCTAGATGTTTTTAGTTCAGCTACACAAATCTTATCTGCAAATCATAGTTGCCCAGGGATATAATTGCCAGTGAAACCTTCAAATAATTATCCAAAGGTAGCTCAGCAAAACGATCATGTTGAGCAGCTCTAACTTAGTTTGTGTCCATAAATGTTTTGTAAACCTTTCATCTGTGGCAGGAGAGGAAGGGAAGAATTAGTTACTAATGAGAAAAAGTCCCGGTTTGGTAGAGTCACCACCTTGATATGCAAGTGTTTTGCTAAATGTGGTTATTCATTTAATTGCAGGTTTTAATATTCCAGGTGGAATAACCAGTAACACGTGAAAAACGAATATATCTGTAGTGACAATACAGTTCTTGTATGTAAAATATCTTCTCTGAAGTAATATTCCTGGGAGTTTTTTTTTTTTTAATGACATACTTGATCACAGAGATAGCAGGCCGCACTGTTTGCACATCATGGATTGCTGAAAAAAATGACAATATACTTAATGGCTTGTTAGTCAGCAATTACAGAGCTGTAATCTATTGTGTGGTTTGTTAACAAAATCATAGGCCTCCCTGACCTACATGAGATCTGTTTGTTCAACATGCCCTATTCTGGAGTCTTTGTATGCAGAGCGTTCACTGAATGCTGTGGAGGATCTTGTCAAGCTTTGTATGGTAATTTGTTCTGACAGAGCTGATACCTGAAATAGAGGCATGGCAGTCATGTGCATTATTAACAGTGGTTATGTTTAGAGAGAGGCAGTTAGCCATGCTAGCCTAAAGTTAGGCCAAAGGCAAGGGCATGTTGGAACCTTGTAGACTGACTCGTTCAGGGAGGCATAAACTTTTGTAGCCTACAGCCTACTTTGTCAGATGCCTTTCATAGCATTTGTTGAAGCAGGCTTAGTTTACAAAATCTCATGCCTCTCTGTATGAGTTAGTCTACATGGTTCCTCTCTGCCCTTCCTTCAGCTGTTATGTTTATATATGGTGGGGAAGTGATCGCCAGGGATCCTGGTTTAAAAAACCAAAATTCTCTGATAAAAGATCCAAAATTTTCTGATTCAAAATCCATGTTTTCCCTCAATTAAAATGAAACACCACTATATATATATAAGTATTAGTCTCACACAATGTTTTATTGATATATTTACAATTTTAAAGCAGTTTGGAAGCCTATCAGTGCCTCAACCATTATAATAAAATAAATTCTAAATATGTATATTTTGGCATTTGATTTTGTGTTTTCATCATGGAAAATCGGAGCTCCCCCTTCCTCCTTTGCTCACCAGGTCACTGGTCCAGTGACAACTGTCTCTTTTCTCCCCTTGCTTCCCTCCTACTTTGTGGTCCTAAGCAGCCCTGCTATGTCTGTGCTGTGTCCTTACCCATGCTGTTGTCCCTCACTCTAACTCACAGCCTCCCCCATCCTCACTGGGGCCCCTCACTCTTAACCCACAGCCCACTGACCGCCCCCCCCCCCCAGCCCTGCTGGAGGGGGTCCCAAAGTACCAGGGCTCCAGGGCCCAGCAGCTGCATCCTGCTTATGCCTTGCCCTGTGGGTGTCAGCCGCAACCAGCCAGCAGCACCTGAGTACCAGATGCCATGCATGGGAGGTGGCGGCTGCTGTGGCTGGAGTGGAGAGCAGAGCCTGCCCCCCCCACAGGTGGCACAGCGGGAGCAGAGCCCATGGGGGCAAGGGAGGATGCAGCTGCTTGCTGTGGGGCTCCGGGCTCCCTGCCTCGTTCCCCTCCCCCCAGGGGCCACCACCACCACTGCTGCTGGGACCCCCATGCCAGCTGCATCACCAAGGTGAGATGTCCCATGCCTGCCTGGCAGCAGAGAGGGTGGTGGCAGTGGTGTGGAGTTTGCCCCCCTGCTGTACACCTGACCCCTCTCCGGGGGGGTGTGCAGTGGTAGAGAGTTGGCCTCCCTGCCAGCCCCCACTTCCCCTCCGGGATGAGCTGCCTGTGACTCTGTCTTGCTCCCCCAGCTGGGCACTGAGGCAGTGCATTCCCACCTGGCCCCGGTCCCCACCCTGGCTGGGCAGCACCATAGCCGC